>NW_028241979.1:0-360331 GCF_964263255.1 Lissotriton vulgaris
AATTTCAGGCACATAAATGACTTTAAAAACACTTATTTTAGTTGAAAAGGTCATAATTCACATCCAACAGTCATTTGGAGTCAAATGATTAAAATGTTAAAATTTCATCCATATTGACCATTTTGGGAACGTTCGACCGGTCCGGAGTCATCGTTTTTCATCAGAAAATGGATTTTTGGGACTGTACCAAAAATGATTCAAAATGTCAAATGGATCGTGCCTCATGTTGAATAACCACTGTTTAACCCCTCAGAGTGACCAAAATTGCCATTTTTACAGAGTTTTTGCTTATTCAAAAGCTTTAATTTTTGACCAATTTCAGGCACATAAATGACTTTAAACACATTTATTTTAGTTGAGAAAAAGTCATAATTCCCATCCAACAGTCATTTGGAGGTCAAAAGATTAAATGTTAAAATTTCATCCATATTGACCATTTTGGGAACGTTCGACCGGTCCGGAGTCATCGTTTTTCATCAGAAAATGGATGTTTGGGACTGTACCAAAAATGATTCAAAATGTCAAATGGATCGTGCCTCATGTTGAATAACCACTGTTTAACCCCTCAGAGTGACCAAAATTGCCATTTTTACAGAGTTTTTGCTTATTCAAAAGCTTTAATTTTGACCAATTTCAGGCACCATAAATGACTTTAAACACATTTATTTTAGTTGAAAAAGTCATAATTCCCATCCAACAGTCATTTGGAGTCAAAAGATTAAATGTTAAAATTTCATCCATATTGACCATTTTGGGGAACGTGTTCGACCGGTCCGGAGTCATCGTTTTTCATCAGAAAATGGATGTTTGGGACTGTACCAAAAATGATTCAAAATGTCAAATGGATCGTGCCTCATGTTGAATAACCACTTTTTAACCCCTCAGAGTGACCAAAATGGTCATTTTTACAGAGTTTTTGCTTATTCAAAAGCTTTCATTTTGACCAATTTCAGGCACATAAATGACTTTAAACACACTTATTTTAGTTGAAAAAGTCATAATTCACATCCAACAGTCATTTAGAGTCAAAAGATTAAATGTTAAAATTTCATCCATATTGACCATTTTGGAATCGTTCAACAGGTCCGGAGTCATCGTTTTTCATCAGAAAATGGATTTTTGGGACTGTACCAAAAATGATTCAAAATGTCAAATGGATCGTGCCTCATGTTGAATAACCACTTTTCAACCCCTCAGAGTGACCAAAATGGCCATTTTTACAGAGTTTTGCTTTCTCAAAAGCTTCAATTTTGACCAATTTCAGGCACATAAATGACTTTAAAAACACTTATTTTAGTTGAAAAGGTCATAATTCACATCCAACAGTCATTTGGAGTCAAATGATTAAATGTTAAAATTTCATCCATATTGACCATTTTGGGAACGTTCGACAGGTCCGGAGTCATCGTTTTTCATCAGAAAATGGATTTTTGGGACTGTACCAAAAATAATTCAAAATGTCAAATGGATCGTGCCTCATGTTGAATAACCACTTTTTAACCCCTCAGAGTGACCAAAATTGCCATTTTTACAGAGTTTTTGCTTATTCAAAAGCTTTAATTTTGACCAATTTCAGGCACATAAATGACTTTAAACACACTTATTTTTTTTGAAAAAGTCATAATTCACATCCAACAGTCATTTAGAGTCAAAAGATTAAATGTTAAAATTTCATCCATATTGACCATTTTGGAATCGTTCGACAGGTCCGGAGTCATCGTTTTTCATCAGAAAATGGATTTTTGGGACTGTACCAAAAATGATTCAAAATGTCAAATGGATCGTGCCTCATGTTGAATAACCACTTTTTAACCCCTCAGAGTGACCAAAATTGCCATTTTTACAGAGTTTTTGCTTATTCAAAAGCTTTAATTTTGACCAATTTCAGGCACAGAAATGACTTTAAACACACTTATTTTAGTTGAAAAAGTCATAATTCACATCCAACAGTCATTTAGAGTCAAAAGATTAAATGTTAAAATTTCATCCATATTGACCATTTTGGAATCGTTCGACAGGTCCGGAGTCATCGTTTTTCATCAGAAAATGGATTTTTGGGACTGTACCAAAAATGATTCAAAATGTCAAATGGATCGTGCCTCATGTTGAATAACCACTTTTTAACCCCTCAGAGTGACCAACATTGCCATTTTTACAGAGTTTTGCTTACTCAAAAGCTTCAATTTTGACCAATTTCAGGCACAGAAATGACTTTAAACACACTTATTTTAGTTGAAAAGGTCATAATTCACATCCAACAGTCATTTGGAGTCAAAAGATTAAATGTTAAAATTTCATCCATATTGACCATTTTGGGAACGTTCGACCGGTCCGGAGTCATCGTTTTTCATCAGAAAATGGATTTTTGGGACTGTACCAAAAATGATTCAAAATGTCAAATGGATCGTGCCTCATGTTGAATAACCACTGTTTAACCCCTCAGAGTGACCAAAATTGCCATTTTTACAGAGTTTTTGCTTATTCAAAAGCTTTAATTTTGACCAATTTCAGGCACATAAATGACTTTAAACACATTTATTTTAGTTGAAAAAGTCATAATTCCCATCCAACAGTCATTTGGAGTCAAAAGATTAAATGTTAAAATTTCATCCATATTGACCATTTTGGGAACGTTCGACCGGTCCGGAGTCATCGTTTTTCATCAGAAAATGGATGTTTGGGACTGTACCAAAAATGATTCAAAATGTCAAATGGATCGTGCCTCATGTTGAATAACCACTTTTTAACCCCTCAGAGTGACCAAAATGGCCATTTTTACAGAGTTTTTGCTTATTCAAAAGCTTTCATTTTGACCAATTTCAGGAACATAAATGACTTTAAACACACTTATTTTAGTTGAAAAAGTCATAATTCACATCCAACAGTCATTTAGAGTCAAAAGATTAAATGTTAAAATTTCATCCATATTGACCATTTTGGAATCGTTCAACAGGTCCGGAGTCATCGTTTTTCATCAGAAAATGGATTTTTGGGACTGTACCAAAAATGATTCAAAATGTCAAATGGATCGTGCCTCATGTTGAATAACCACTTTTCAACCCCTCAGAGTGACCAAAATGGCCATTTTTACAGAGTTTTGCTTTCTCAAAAGCTTCAATTTTGACCAATTTCAGGCACATAAATGACTTTAAAAACACTTATTTTAGTTGAAAAGGTCATAATTCACATCCAACAGTCATTTGGAGTCAAATGATTAAATGTTAAAATTTCATCCATATTGACCATTTTGGGAACGTTCGACCGGTCCGGAGTCATCGTTTTTCATCAGAAAATGGATTTTTGGGACTGTACCAAAAATGATTCAAAATGTCAAATGGATCGTGCCTCATGTTGAATAACCACTGTTTAACCCCTCAGAGTGACCAAAATTGCCATTTTTACAGAGTTTTTGCTTATTCAAAAGCTTTAATTTTGACCAATTTCAGGCACATAAATGACTTTAAACACATTTATTTTAGTTGAAAAAGTCATAATTCCCATCCAACAGTCATTTGGAGTCAAAAGATTAAATGTTAAAATTTCATCCATATTGACCATTTTGGGAACGTTCGACCGGTCCGGAGTCATCGTTTTTCATCAGAAAATGGATGTTTGGGACTGTACCAAAAATGATTCAAAATGTCAAATGGATCGTGCCTCATGTTGAATAACCACTGTTTAACCCCTCAGAGTGACCAAAATTGCCATTTTTACAGAGTTTTTGCTTATTCAAAAGCTTTAATTTTGACCAATTTCAGGCACATAAATGACTTTAAACACATTTATTTTAGTTGAAAAAGTCATAATTCCCATCCAACAGTCATTTGGAGTCAAAAGATTAAATGTTAAAATTTCATCCATATTGACCATTTTGGGAACGTTCGACCGGTCCGGAGTCATCGTTTTTCATCAGAAAATGGATGTTTGGGACTGTACCAAAAATGATTCAAAATGTCAAATGGATCGTGCCTCATGTTGAATAACCACTTTTTAACCCCTCAGAGTGACCAAAATGGCCATTTTTACAGAGTTTTTGCTTATTCAAAAGCTTTCATTTTGACCAATTTCAGGCACATAAATGACTTTAAACACACTTATTTTAGTTGAAAAAGTCATAATTCACATCCAACAGTCATTTAGAGTCAAAAGATTAAATGTTAAAATTTCATCCATATTGACCATTTTGGAATCGTTCAACAGGTCCGGAGTCATCGTTTTTCATCAGAAAATGGATTTTTGGGACTGTACCAAAAATGATTCAAAATGTCAAATGGATCGTGCCTCATGTTGAATAACCACTTTTCAACCCCTCAGAGTGACCAAAATGGCCATTTTTACAGAGTTTTGCTTTCTCAAAAGCTTCAATTTTGACCAATTTCAGGCACATAAATGACTTTAAAAACACTTATTTTAGTTGAAAAGGTCATAATTCACATCCAACAGTCATTTGGAGTCAAATGATTAAATGTTAAAATTTCATCCATATTGACCATTTTGGGAACGTTCGACAGGTCCGGAGTCATTGTTTTTCATCAGAAAATTGATTTTTGGGACTGTACCAAAAATGATTCAAAATGTCAATTGGATCGTGCCTCATGTTGAATAACCACTTTTTAACCCCTCAGAGTGACCAAAATGGCCATTTTTACAGAGTTTTGCTTACTCAAAAGCTTCAATTTTTACCAATTTCAGGCACATAAATGACTTTAAACACACTTATTTTAGTTGAAAAAGTCATAATTCCCATCCAACAGTCATTTGGAGTCAAAAGATTAAATGTTAAAATTTCATCCATATTGACCATTTTGGGAACGTTCGACAGGTCCGGAGTCATCGTTTTTCATCAGAAAATGGATTTTTGGGACTGTACCAAAAATAATTCAAAATGTCAAATGGATCGTGCCTCATGTTGAATAACCACTTTTTAACCCCTCAGAGTGACCAAAATTGCCATTTTTACAGAGTTTTTGCTTATTCAAAAGCTTTAATTTTGACCAATTTCAGGCACATAAATGACTTTAAACACACTTATTTTTTTTGAAAAAGTCATAATTCACATCCAACAGTCATTTAGAGTCAAAAGATTAAATGTTAAAATTTCATCCATATTGACCATTTTGGAATCGTTCGACAGGTCCGGAGTCATCGTTTTTCATCAGAAAATGGATTTTTGGGACTGTACCAAAAATGATTCAAAATGTCAAATGGATCGTGCCTCATGTTGAATAACCACTTTTTAACCCCTCAGAGTGACCAAAATTGCCATTTTTACAGAGTTTTTGCTTATTCAAAAGCTTTAATTTTTGACCAATTTCAGGCACAGAAATGACTTTAAACACACTTATTTTAGTTGAAAAAGTCATAATTCACATCCAACAGTCATTTAGAGTCAAAAGATTAAATGTTAAAATTTCATCCATATTGACCATTTTGGAATCGTTCGACAGGTCCGGAGTCATCGTTTTTCATCAGAAAATGGATTTTTGGGGACTGTACCAAAAATGATTCAAAATGTCAAATGGATCGTGCCTCATGTTGAATAACCACTTTTTAACCCCTCAGAGTGACCAACATTGCCATTTTTACAGAGTTTTGCTTACTCAAAAAGCTTCAATTTTGACCAATTTCAGGCACAGAAATGACTTTAAACACACTTATTTTAGTTGAAAAGGTCATAATTCACATCCAACAGTCATTTGGAGTCAAAAGATTAAATGTTAAAATTTCATCCATATTGACCATTTTGGGAACGTTCGACCGGTCCGGAGTCATCGTTTTTCATCAGAAAATGGATTTTTTGGGACTGTACCAAAAATGATTCAAAATGTCAAATGGATCGTGCCTCATGTTGAATAACCACTGTTTAACCCCTCAGAGTGACCAAAAATTGCCATTTTTACAGAGTTTTTGCTTATTCAAAAGCTTTAATTTTGACCAATTTCAGGCACATAAATGACTTTAAACACATTTATTTTAGTTGAAAAAGTCATAATTCCCATCCAACAGTCATTTGGAGTCAAAAGATTAAATGTTAAAATTTCATCCATATTGACCATTTTGGGAACGTTCGACCGGTCCGGAGTCATCGTTTTTCATCAGAAAATGGATGTTTGGGACTATACAAAAATGATTCAAAATGTCAAATGGATCGTGCCTCATGTTGAATAACCACTTTTTAACCCCTCAGAGTGACCAAAATTGCCATTTTTACAGAGTTTTTGCTTATTCAAAAGCTTTCATTTTGACCAATTTCAGGCACATAAATGACTTTAAACACACTTATTTTAGTTGAAAAAGTCATAATTCACATCCAACAGTCATTTAGAGTCAAAAGATTAAATGTTAAAATTTCATCCATATTGACCATTTTGGAATCGTTCAACAGGTCCGGAGTCATCGGTTTTCATCAGAAAATGGATTTTTGGGACTGTACCAAAAATGATTCAAAATGTCAAATGGATCGTGCCTCATGTTGAATAACCACTTTTTAACCCCTCAGAGTGACCAACATTGCCATTTTTACAGAGTTTTGCTTACTCAAAAGCTTCAATTTTGACCAATTTCAGGCACAGAAATGACTTTAAACACACTTATTTTAGTTGAAAAGGTCATAATTCACATCCAACAGTCATTTGGAGTCAAAAGATTAAATGTTAAAATTTCATCCCTATTGACCAATTTTAGAACGTTCGACAGGTCCGGAGTCATCGTTTTTCATCAGAAAATGGATTTTTAGGACTGTACCAAAAATGATTCAAAATGTCAATTGGATTGTGCCTCATGTTGAATAACCACTTTTTAACCCCTCAGAGTGACCAAAATGGCCATTTTTACAGAGTTTTGCTTACTCAAAAGCTTCAATTTTGACCAATTTCAGGCACATAAATGACTTTAAACACACTTATTTTAGTTGAAAAAGTCATAATTCACATCCAACAGTCATTTAGAGTCAAAAGATTAAATGTTAAAATTTCATCCATATTGACCATTTTGGGAACGTTCGACAGGTCCGGAGTCATCGTTTTTCATCAGAAAATGGATTTTTGGGACTGTACCAAAAATGATTCAAAATGTCAAATGGATCGTGCCTCATGTTGAATAACCACTTTTTAACCCCTCTGAGTGACCAACATTGCCATTTTTACAGAGTTTCGCTTACTCAAAAGCTTCAATTTTGACCAATTTCAGGCACATAAATGATTTTAAACACACTTATTTTAGTTGAAAAAGTCATAATTCACATCCAACAGTCATTTAGAGTCAAAAGATTAAATGTTAAAATTTCATCCATATTGACCATTTTGGAATCGTTCGACAGGTCCGGAGTCATCGTTTTTCATCAGAAAATTGATTTTTGGGACTGTACCAAAAATGATTCAAAATGTCAAATGGATCGTGCCTCATGTTGAATAACCACTTTTTAACCCCTCAGAGTGACCAACATTGCCATTTTTACAGAGTTTTGCTTACTCAAAAGCTTCCATTTTGACCAATTTCAGGCACAGAAATGACTTTAAACACACTTATTTTAGTTGAAAAGGTCATAATTCACATCCAACAGTCATTTGGAGTCCAAAGATTAAATGTTAAAATTTCATCCATATTGACCATTTTGGGGACGTTCGACTGGTCCGGAGTCATCGTTTTTCATCAGAAAATGGATGTGTGGGACTGTTCCAAAAATGATTCAAAATGTCAAATGGATCGTGCCTCATGTTGAATAACCACTTTTTAACCCCTCAGAGTGACCAAAATTGCCATTTTTACAGAGTTTTTGCTTATTCAAAAGCTTTCATTTTGACCGATTTCAGGCACATAAATGACTTTAAACACACTTATTTTAGTTGAAAAAGTCATAATTCACATCCAACAGTCATTTAGAGTCAAAAGATTAAATGTTAAAATTTCATCCATATTGACCATTTTGGAATCGTTCGACAGGTCCGGAATCATCGTTTTTCATCAGACAATGGATTTTTGGGACTGTACCAAAAATGATTCAAAATGTCAAATGGATCGTGCCTCATGTTGAATAACCACTTTTTAACCCCTCAGAGTGACCAAAATTGCCATTTTTACAGAGTTTTTGCTTATTGAAAAGCTTTAATTTTGACCAATTTCAGGCACAGAAATGACTTTAAAAACACTTATTTTTGTTGAAAAGGTCATAATTCACATCCAACAGTCATTTGGAGTCAAATGATTAAATGTTAAAATTTCATCCATATTGACCATTTTGGGAACGTTCGACAGGTCCGGAGTCATCGTTTTTCATCAGAAAATGGATTTTTAGGACTATACCAAAAATGATTCAAAATGTCAATTGGATCGTGCCTCATGTTGAATAACCACTTTTTAACCCCTCAGAGTTACCAACATTGCCATTTTTACAGAGTTTTGCTTACTCAAAAGCTTCAATTTTGACCAATTTCAGGCACAGAAATGACTTTAAACACACTTATTTTAGTTGAAAAAGTCATAATTCACATCCAACAGTCATTTAGAGTCAAAAGATTAAATGTTAAAATTTCATCCATATTGACCATTTTGGAATCGTTCGACAGGTCCGGAGTCATCGTTTTTCATCAGAAAATGGATTTTTGGGACTGTACCAAAAATGATTCAAAATGTCAAATGGATCGTGCCTCATGTTGAATAACCACTTTTTAACCCCTCAGAGTGACCAACATTGCCATTTTTACAGAGTTTTGCTTACTCAAAAGCTTCAATTTTGACCAATTTCAGGCACAGAAATGACTTTAAACACACTTATTTTAGTTGAAAATGTCATAATTCACATCCAACAGTCATTTGGAGTCAAAAGATTAAATGTTAAAATTTCATCCATATTGACCATTTTGGGAACGTTCGACAGGTCCGGAGTCATCGTTTTTCATCAGAAAATGGATTTTTAGGACTGTACTAAAAATGATTCAAAATGTCAAATGGATCGTGCCTCATTTTGAATAACCACTTTTTAACCCCTCAGAGTGACCAACATTGCCATTTTTACAGAGTTTTGCTTACTCAAAAGCTTCAATTTTGACCAATTTCAGGCACAGAAATGACTTTAAACACACTTATTTTAGTTGAAAATGTCATAATTCACATCCAACAGTCATTTGGAGTCAAAAGATTAAATGTTAAAATTTCATCCATATTGACCATTTTGGGAACGTTCGACAGGTCCGGAGTCATCGTTTTTCATCAGAAAATGGATTTTTAGGACTGTACTAAAAATGATTCAAAATGTCAATTGGATCGTGCCTCATGTTGAATAACCACTTTTTAACCCCTCAGAGTGACCAAAATGGCCATTTTTACAGAGTTTTGCTTACTCAAAAGCTTCAATTTTGACCAATTTCAGGCACATAAATGACTTTAAACACACTTATTTTAGTTGAAAAAGTCATAATTCCCATCCAACAGTCATTTGGAGTCAAAAGATTAAATGTTAAAATTTCATCCATATTGACCATTTTGGGAACGTTCGACAGGTCCGGAGTCATCGTTTTTCATCAGAAAATGGATGTTTGGGACTATACAAAAATTATTCAAAATGTCAAATGGATCGTGCCTCATGTTGAATAACCACTTTTTAACCCCTCAGAGTGACCAAAATTGCCATTTTTACAGAGTTTTTGCTTATTCAAAAGCTTTAATTTTGACCAATTTCAGGCACATAAATGACTTTAAACACACTTATTTTAGTTGAAAAAGTCATAATTCACATCCAACAGTCATTTAGAGTCAAAAGATTAAATGTTAAAATTTCATCCATATTAACCATTTTGGAATCGTTCGACAGGTCCGGAGTCATCGTTTTTCATCAGAAAATGGATTTTTGGGACTGTACCAAAAATGATTCAAAATGTCAAATGGATCGTGCCTCATGTTGAATAACCACTTTTTAACCCCTCAGAGTGACCAAAATTGCCATTTTTACAGAGTTTTTGCTTATTCAAAAGCTTTAATTTTGACCAATTTCAGGCACAGAAATGACTTTAAACACACTTATTTTAGTTGAAAAAGTCATAATTCACATCCAACAGTCATTTAGAGTCAAAAGATTAAATGTTAAAATTTCATCCATATTGACCATTTTGGAATCGTTCGACAGGTCCGGAGTCATCGTTTTTCATCAGAAAATGGATTTTTGGGACTGTACCAAAAATGATTCAAAATGTCAAATGGATCGTGCCTCATGTTGAATAACCACTTTTTAACCCCTCTGAGTGACCAACATTGCCATTTTTACAGAGTTTTGCTTACTCAAAAGCTTCAATTTTGACCAATTTCAGGCACATAAATGACTTTAAACACACTTATTTTAGTTGAAAAAGTCATAATTCACATCCAACAGTCATTTAGAGTCAAAAGATTAAATGTTAAAATTTCATCCATATTGACCATTTTGGGAATGTTCGACAGGTCCGGAGTCATCGTTTTTCATCAGAAAATGGATTTTTGGGACTGTACCAAAAATGATTCAAAATGTCAAATGGATCGTGCCTCATGTTGAATAACCACTTTTTAACCCCTCTGAGTGACCAACATTGCCATTTTTACAGAGTTTCGCTTACTCAAAAGCTTCAATTTTGACCAATTTCAGGCACATAAATGATTTTAAACACACTTATTTTAGTTGAAAAAGTCATAATTCACATCCAACAGTCATTTAGAGTCAAAAGATTAAATGTTAAAATTTCATCCATATTGACCATTTTGGAATCGTTCGACAGGTCCGGAGTCATCGTTTTTCATCAGAAAATGGATTTTTGGGACTGTACCAAAAATGATTCAAAATGTCAAATGGATCGTGCCTCATGTTGAATAACCACTTTTTAACCCCTCAGAGTGACCAACATTGCCATTTTTACAGAGTTTTGCTTACTCAAAAGCTTCCATTTTGACCAATTTCAGGCACAGAAATGACTTTAAACACACTTATTTTAGTTGAAAAGGTCATAATTCACATCCAACAGTCATTTGGAGTCCAAAGATTAAATGTTAAAATTTCATCCATATTGACCATTTTGGGGACGTTCGACTGGTCCGGAGTCATCGTTTTTCATCAGAAAATGGATGTGTGGGACTGTTCCAAAAATGATTCAAAATGTCAAATGGATCGTGCCTCATGTTGAATAACCACTTTTTAACCCCTCAGAGTGACCAAAATTGCCATTTTTACAGAGTTTTTGCTTATTCAAAAGCTTTCATTTTGACCGATTTCAGGCACATAAATAACTTTAAACACACTTATTTTAGTTGAAAAAGTCATAATTCACATCCAACAGTCATTTAGAGTCAAAAGATTAAATGTTAAAATTTCATCCATATTGACCATTTTGGAATCGTTCGACAGGTCCGGAGTCATCGTTTTTCATCAGACAATGGATTTTTGGGACTGTACCAAAAATGATTCAAAATGTCAAATGGATCGTGCCTCATGTTGAATAACCACTTTTTAACCCCTCAGAGTGACCAAAATTGCCATTTTTACAGAGTTTTTGCTTATTGAAAAGCTTTAATTTTGACCAATTTCAGGCACAGAAATGACTTTAAAAACACTTATTTTTGTTGAAAAGGTCATAATTCACATCCAACAGTCATTTAGAGTCAAAAGATTAAATGTTAAAATTTCATCCATATTGACCATTTTGGGAATGTTCGACAGGTCCGGAGTCATCGTTTTTCATCAGAAAATGGATTTTTGGGACTGTACCAAAAATGATTCAAAATGTCAAATGGATCGTGCCTCATGTTGAATAACCACTTTTTAACCCCTCTGAGTGACCAACATTGCCATTTTTACAGAGTTTCGCTTACTCAAAAGCTTCAATTTTGACCAATTTCAGGCACATAAATGATTTTAAACACACTTATTTTAGTTGAAAAAGTCATAATTCACATCCAACAGTCATTTAGAGTCAAAAGATTAAATGTTAAAATTTCATCCATATTGACCATTTTGGAATCGTTCGACAGGTCCGGAGTCATCGTTTTTCATCAGAAAATGGATTTTTGGGACTGTACCAAAAATGATTCAAAATGTCAAATGGATCGTGCCTCATGTTGAATAACCACTTTTTAACCCCTCAGAGTGACCAACATTGCCATTTTTACAGAGTTTTGCTTACTCAAAAGCTTCCATTTTGACCAATTTCAGGCACAGAAATGACTTTAAACACACTTATTTTAGTTGAAAAGGTCATAATTCACATCCAACAGTCATTTGGAGTCCAAAGATTAAATGTTAAAATTTCATCCATATTGACCATTTTGGGGACGTTCGACTGGTCCGGAGTCATCGTTTTTCATCAGAAAATGGATGTGTGGGACTGTTCCAAAAATGATTCAAAATGTCAAATGGATCGTGCCTCATGTTGAATAACCACTTTTTAACCCCTCAGAGTGACCAAAATTGCCATTTTTACAGAGTTTTTTGCTTATTCAAAAGCTTTCATTTTGACCGATTTCAGGCACATAAATAACTTTAAACACACTTATTTTAGTTGAAAAAGTCATAATTCACATCCAACAGTCATTTAGAGTCAAAAGATTAAATGTTAAAATTTCATCCATATTGACCATTTTGGAATCGTTCGACAGGTCCGGAGTCATCGTTTTTCATCAGACAATGGATTTTTGGGACTGTACCAAAAATGATTCAAAATGTCAAATGGATCGTGCCTCATGTTGAATAACCACTTTTTAACCCCTCAGAGTGACCAAAATTGCCATTTTTACAGAGTTTTTGCTTATTGAAAAGCTTTAATTTTGACCAATTTCAGGCACAGAAATGACTTTAAAAACACTTATTTTTGTTGAAAAGGTCATAATTCACATCCAACAGTCATTTGGAGTCAAATGATTAAATGTTAAAATTTCATCCATATTGACCATTTTGGGAACGTTCGACAGGTCCGGAGTCATCGTTTTTCATCAGAAAATGGATTTTTAGGACTATACCAAAAATGATTCAAAATGTCAATTGGATCGTGCCTCATGTTGAATAACCACTTTTTAACCCCTCAGAGTTACCAACATTGCCATTTTTACAGAGTTTTTCTTACTCAAAAGCTTCAATTTTGACCAATTTCAGGCACAGAAATGACTTTAAACACACTTATTTTAGTTGAAAAGGTCATAATTCACATCCAACAGTCATTTGGAGTCAAAAGATTAAATGTTAAAATTTCATCCATATTGACCATTTTGGGAACGTTCGACAGGTCCGGAGTCATCGTTTTTCATCAGAAAATTGATTTTTGGGACTGTACCAAAAATGATTCAAAATATCAAATGGATCGTGCCTCATGTTGAATAACCACTGTTTAACCCCTCAGAGTGACCAAAATTGCAATTTTTACAGAGTTTTTGCTTATTCAAAAGCTTTAATTTTGACCAATTTCAGGCACATAAATGACTTTAAACACATTTATTTTAGTTGAAAAAGTCATAATTCACATCCAACAGTCATTTAGAGTCAAAAGATTAAATGTAAAAATTTCATCCATATTGACCATTTTGGAATCGTTCGACAGGTCCGGAGTCATCGTTTTTCATCAGAAAATGAATTTTTGGGACTGTACCAAAAATGATTCAAAATGTCAATTGAATCGTGCCTCATGTTGAATAACCACTTTTTAACCCCTCAGAGTGACCAAAATGGCCATTTTTACAGAGTTTTGCTTACTCAAAAGCTTCAATTTTGACCAATTTCAGGCACATAAATGACTTTAAACACACTTATTTTAGTTGAAAAAGTCATAATTCACATCCAACAGTCATTTAGAGTCAAAAGATTAAATGTTAAAATTTCATCCATATTGACCATTTTGGAATCGTTCGACAGGTCCGCAGTCATCGTTTTTCATCAGAAAATGGATTTTTGGGACTGTACCAAAAATGATGCAAAATGTCAAATGGATCGTGCCTCATGTTGAATAACCACTTTTTAACCACTCAGAGTGACCAACATTGCCATTTTTACAGAGTTTTGCTTACTCAAAAGCTTCAATTTTGACCAATTTCAGGCACAGAAATGACTTTAAACACACTTATTTTAGTTGAAAAAGTCATAATTCACATCCAACAGTCATTTAGAGTCAAAAGATTAAATGTTAAAATTTCATCCATATTGACCATTTTGGAATCGTTCGACAGGTCCGGAGTCATCGTTTTTCATCAGAAAATGGATTTTTGGGACTGTACCAAAAATGATTCAAAATGTCAAATGGATCGTGCCTCATGTTGAATAACCACTTTTTAACCCCTCAGAGTGACCAACATTGCCATTTTTACAGAGTTTTGCTTACTCAAAAGCTTCAATTTTGACCAATTTCAGGCACAGAAATGACTTTAAACACACTTATTTTAGTTGAAAATGTCATAATTCACATCCAACAGTCATTTGGAGTCAAAAGATTAAATGTTAAAATTTCATCCATATTGACCATTTTGGGAACGTTCGACAGGTCCGGAGTCATCGTTTTTCATCAGAAAATGGATTTTTAGGACTGTACTAAAAATGATTCAAAATGTCAAATGGATCGTGCCTCATTTTGAATAACCACTTTTTAACCCCTCAGAGTGACCAACATTGCCATTTTTACAGAGTTTTGCTTTCTCAAAAGCTTCAATTTTGACCAATTTCAGGCACAGAAATGACTTTAAAAACACTTATTTTTGTTGAAAAGGTCATAATTCACATCCAACAGTCATTTGCAGTCAAATGATTAAATGTTAAAATTTCATCCATATTGACCATTTTGGGAACGTTCGACAGGTCCGGAGTCATCGTTTTTCATCAGAAAATGGATTTTTAGGACTGTACCAAAAATGATTCAAAATGTCAATTGGATCGTGCCTCATGTTGAATAACCACTTTTTAACCCCTCAGAGTGACCAAAATGGCCATTTTTACAGAGTTTTGCTTACTCAAAAGCTTCAATTTTGACCAATTTCAGGCACATAAATGACTTTAAACACACTTATTTTAGTTGAAAAAGTCATAATTCCCATCCAACAGTCATTTGGAGTCAAAAGATTAAATGTTAAAATTTCATCCATATTGACCATTTTGGGAACGTTCGACAGGTCCGGAGTCATCGTTTTTCATCAGAAAATGGATGTTTGGGACTATACAAAAATTATTCAAAATGTCAAATGGATCGTGCCTCATGTTGAATAACCACTTTTTAACCCCTCAGAGTGACCAAAATTGCCATTTTTACAGAGTTTTTGCTTATTCAAAAGCTTTAATTTTGACCAATTTCAGGCACATAAATGACTTTAAACACACTTATTTTAGTTGAAAAAGTCATAATTCACATCCAACAGTCATTTAGAGTCAAAAGATTAAATGTTAAAATTTCATCCATATTAACCATTTTGGAATCGTTCGACAGGTCCGGAGTCATCGTTTTTCATCAGAAAATGGATTTTTGGGACTGTACCAAAAATGATTCAAAATGTCAAATGGATCGTGCCTCATGTTGAATAACCACTTTTTAACCCCTCAGAGTGACCAAAATTGCCATTTTTACAGAGTTTTTGCTTATTCAAAAGCTTTCATTTTGACCAATTTCAGGCACAGAAATGACTTTAAACACACTTATTTTAGTTGAAAAAGTCATAATTCACATCCAACAGTCATTTAGAGTCAAAAGATTAAATGTTAAAATTTCATCCATATTGACCATTTTGGAATCGTTCGACAGGTCCGGAGTCATCGTTTTTCATCAGAAAATGGATTTTTGGGACTGTACCTAAAATGATTCAAAATGTCAAATGGATCGTGCCTCATGTTGAATAACCACTTTTTAACCCCTCTGAGTGACCAACATTGCCATTTTTACAGAGTTTTGCTTACTCAAAAGCTTCAATTTTGACCAATTTCAGGCACATAAATGACTTTAAACACACTTATTTTAGTTGAAAAAGTCATAATTCACATCCAACAGTCATTTAGAGTCAAAAGATTAAATGTTAAAATTTCATCCATATTGACCATTTTGGGAATGTTCGACAGGTCCGGAGTCATCGTTTTTCATCAGAAAATGGATTTTTGGGACTGTACCAAAAATGATTCAAAATGTCAAATGGATCGTGCCTCATGTTGAATAACCACTTTTTAACCCCTCTGAGTAACCAACATTGCCATTTTTACAGAGTTTCGCTTACTCAAAAGCTTCAATTTTGACCAATTTCAGGCACATAAATGATTTTAAACACACTTATTTTAGTTGAAAAAGTCATAATTCACATCCAACAGTCATTTAGAGTCAAAAGATTAAATGTTAAAATTTCATCCATATTGACCATTTTGGAATCGTTCGACAGGTCCGGAGTCATCGTTTTTCATCAGAAAATGGATTTTTGGGACTGTACCAAAAATGATTCAAAATGTCAAATGGATCGTGCCTCATGTTGAATAACCACTTTTTAACCCCTCAGAGTGACCAACATTGCCATTTTTACAGAGTTTTGCTTACTCAAAAGCTTCCATTTTGACCAATTTCAGGCACAGAAATGACTTTAAACACACTTATTTTAGTTGAAAAGGTCATAATTCACATCCAACAGTCATTTGGAGTCCAAAGATTAAATGTTAAAATTTCATCCATATTGACCATTTTGGGGGCGTTCGACTGGTCCGGAGTCATCGTTTTTCATCAGAAAATGGATGTGTGGGACTGTTCCAAAAATGATTCAAAATGTCAAATGGATCGTGCCTCATGTTGAATAACCACTTTTTAACCCCTCAGAGTGACCAAAATTGCCATTTTTACAGAGTTTTTGCTTATTCAAAAGCTTTCATTTTGACCGATTTCAGGCACATAAATGACTTTAAACACACTTATTTTAGTTGAAAAAGTCATAATTCACATCCAACAGTCATTTAGAGTCAAAAGATTAAATGTTAAAATTTCATCCATATTGACCATTTTGGAATCGTTCGACAGGTCCGGAGTCATCGTTTTTCATCAGACAATGGATTTTTGGGACTGTACCAAAAATGATTCAAAATGTCAAATGGATCGTGCCTCATGTTGAATAACCACTTTTTAACCCCTCAGAGTGACCAAAATTGCCATTTTTACAGAGTTTTTGCTTATTGAAAAGCTTTAATTTTGACCAATTTCAGGCACAGAAATGACTTTAAAAACACTTATTTTTGTTGAAAAGGTCATAATTCACATCCAACAGTCATTTGGAGTCAAATGATTAAATGTTAAAATTTCATCCATATTGACCATTTTGGGAACGTTCGACAGGTCCGGAGTCATCGTTTTTCATCAGAAAATGGATTTTTAGGACTGTACCAAAAATGATTCAAAATGTCAATTGGATCGTGCCTCATGTTGAATAACCACTTTTTAACCCCTCAGAGTTACCAACATTGCCATTTTTACAGAGTTTTGCTTACTCAAAAGCTTCAATTTTGACCAATTTCAGGCACAGAAATGACTTTAAACACACTTATTTTAGTTGAAAATGTCATAATTCACATCCAACAGTCATTTGGAGTCAAAAGATTAAATGTTAAAATTTCATCCATATTGACCATTTTGGGAACGTTCGACAGGTCCGGAGTCATCGTTTTTCATCAGAAAATTGATTTTTGGGACTGTACCAAAAATGATTCAAAATATCAAATGGATCGTGCCTCATGTTGAATAACCACTGTTTAACCCCTCAGAGTGACCAAAATTGCAATTTTTACAGAGTTTTTGCTTATTCAAAAGCTTTAATTTTGACCAATTTCAGGCACATAAATGACTTTAAACACATTTATTTTAGTTGAAAAAGTCATAATTCACATCCAACAGTCATTTAGAGTCAAAAGATTAAATGTTAAAATTTCATCCATATTGACCATTTTGGAATCGTTCGACAGGTCCGGAGTCATCGTTTTTCATCAGAAAATGAATTTTTGGGACTGTACCAAAAATGATTCAAAATGTCAATTGAATCGTGCCTCATGTTGAATAACCACTTTTTAACCCCTCAGAGTGACCAAAATGGCCATTTTTACAGAGTTTTGCTTACTCAAAAGCTTCAATTTTGACCAATTTCAGGCACATAAATGACTTTAAACACACTTATTTTAGTTGAAAAAGTCATAATTCACATCCAACAGTCATTTAGAGTCAAAAGATTAAATGTTAAAATTTCATCCATATTGACCATTTTGGAATCGTTCGACAGGTCCGCAGTCATCGTTTTTCATCAGAAAATGGATTTTTGGGACTGTACCAAAAATGATGCAAAATGTCAAATGGATCGTGCCTCATGTTGAATAACCATTTTTTAACCACTCAGAGTGACCAACATTGCCATTTTTACAGAGTTTTGCTTACTCAAAAGCTTCAATTTTGACCAATTTCAGGCACAGAAATGACTTTAAACACACTTATTTTATTTGAAAAAGTCATAATTCACATCCAACAGTCATTTAGAGTCAAAAGATTAAATGTTAAAATTTCATCCATATTGACCATTTTGGAATCGTTCGACAGGTCCGGAGTCATCGTTTTTCATCAGAAAATGGATTTTTGGGACTGTACCAAAAATGATTCAAAATGTCAAATGGATCGTGCCTCATGTTGAATAACCACTTTTTAACCCCTCAGAGTGACCAACATTGCCATTTTTACAGAGTTTTGCTTACTCAAAAGCTTCAATTTTGACCAATTTCAGGCACAGAAATGACTTTAAACACACTTATTTTAGTTGAAAATGTCATAATTCACATCCAACAGTCATTTGGAGTCAAAACATTAAATGTTAAAATTTCATCCATATTGACCATTTTGGGAACGTTCGACAGGTCCGGAGTCATCGTTTTTCATCAGAAAATGGATTTTTGGGACTGTACTAAAAATGATTCAAAATGTCAAATGGATCGTGCCTCATTTTGAATAACCACTTTTTAACCCCTCAGAGTGACCAACATTGCCATTTTTACAGAGTTTTGCTTTCTCAAAAGCTTCAATTTTGACCAATTTCAGGCACAGAAATGACTTTAAAAACACTTATTTTTGTTGAAAAGGTCATAATTCACATCCAACAGTCATTTGCAGTCAAATGATTAAATGTTAAAATTTCATCCATATTGACCATTTTGGGAACGTTCGACAGGTCCGGAGTCATCGTTTTTCATCAGAAAATGGATTTTTAGGACTGTACCAAAAATGATTCAAAATGTCAATTGGATCGTGCCTCATGTTGAATAACCACTTTTTAACCCCTCAGAGTGACCAAAATGGCCATTTTTACAGAGTTTTGCTTACTCAAAAGCTTCAATTTTGACCAATTTCAGGCACATAAATGACTTTAAACACACTTATTTTAGTTGAAAAAGTCATAATTCCCATCCAACAGTCATTTGGAGTCAAAAGATTAAATGTTAAAATTTCATCCATATTGACCATTTTGGGAACGTTCGACAGGTTCGGAGTCATCGTTTTTCATCAGAAAATGGATGTTTGGGACTATACAAAAATGATTCAAAATGTCAAATGGATCGTGCCTCATGTTGAATAACCACTTTTTAACCCCTCAGAGTGACCAAAATTGCCATTTTTACAGAGTTTTTGCTTATTCAAAAGCTTTAATTTTGACCAATTTCAGGCACATAAATGACTTTAAACACACTTATTTTAGTTGAAAAAGTCATAATTCACATCCAACAGTCATTTAGAGTCAAAAGATTAAATGTTAAAATTTCATCCATATTAACCATTTTGGAATCGTTCGACAGGTCCGGAGTCATCGTTTTTCATCAGAAAATGGATTTTTGGGACTGTACCAAAAATGATTCAAAATGTCAAATGGATCGTGCCTCATGTTGAATAACCACTTTTTAACCCCTCAGAGTGACCAAAATTGCCATTTTTACAGAGTTTTTGCTTATTCAAAAGCTTTAATTTTGACCAATTTCAGGCACAGAAATGACTTTAAACACACTTATTTTTGTTGAAAAAGTCATAATTCACATCCCACAGTCATTTAGAGTCAAAAGATTAAATGTTAAAATTTCATCCATATTGACCATTTTGGAATCGTTCGACAGGTCCGGAGTCATCGTTTTTCATCAGAAAATGGATTTTTGGGGCTGTACCAAAATGATTCAAAATGTCAAATGGATCGTGCCTCATGTTGAATAACCACTTTTTAACCCCTCAGAGTGACCAACATTGCCATTTTTACAGAGTTTTGCTTACTCAAAAGCTTCAATTTTGACCAATTTCAGGCACAGAATGACTTTAAACACACTTATTTTAGTTGAAAAGGTCATAATTCACATCCAACAGTCATTTGGAGTCAAAAGATTAAATGTTAAAATTTCATCCATATTGACCATTTTTGGAACGTTCGACAGGTCCGGAGTCATCGTTTTTCATCAGAAAAATGGATTTTTGGGACTGTACCAAAAATGATTCAAAATGTCAAATGGATCGTGCCTCATGTTGAATAACCACTGTTTAACCCCTCAGAGTGACCAAAATTGCCATTTTTACAGAGTTTTTGCTTATTCAAAAGCTTTAATTTTGACCAATTTCAGGCACATAAATGACTTTAAACACACTTATTTTAGTTGAAAAAGTCATAATTCACATCCAACAGTCATTTAGAGTCAAAAGATTAAATGTTAAAATTTCATCCATATTGACCATTTTGGAATCGTTCAACAGGTCCGGAGTCATCGTTTTTCATCAGAAAATTTGATTTTTGGGACTGTACCAGAAATGATTCAAAATGTCAATTGGTCGTGCCTCATGTTGAATAGCACTGTTTAACCCCTCAGAGTGACCAAAATGGCCATTTTTACAGAGTTTTGCTTACTCAAAAGCTTCAATTTTTACCAATTTCAGGCACATAAATGACTTTAAACACACGTATTTTAGTTGAAAAAGTCATAATTCCCATCCAACAGTCATTTGGAGTCAAAAGATTAAATGTTAAAATTTCATCCATATTGACCATTTTGGGAACGTTCGACAGGTCCGGAGTCATCGTTTTTCATCAGAAAATGGATTTTTGGGACTGTACCAAAAATGATTCAAAATGTCAAATGGATCGTGCCTCATGTTGAATAACCACTTTTTAACCCCTCAGAGTGACCAAAATTGCCATTTTTACAGAGTTTTTGCTTATTCAAAAGCTTTAATTTCGACCAATTTCAGGCACATAAATGACTTTAAACACACTTATTTTTAGTTGAAAAAGTCATAATTCACATCCAACAGTCATTTAGAGTCAAAAGATTAAATGTTAAAATTTCATCCATATTGACCATTTTGGAATCGTTCGACAGGTCCGGAGTCATCGTTTTTCATCAGAATATGGATTTTTGGGACTGTACCAAAATGATTCAAAATGTCAAATGGATCGTGCCTCATGTTGAATAACCACTTTTTAACCCCTCAGAGTGACCAACATTGCCATTTTTACAGAGTTTTGCTTACTCAAAAGCTTCAATTTTGACCAATTTCAGGCACAGAAATGACTTTAAACACACTTATTTTAGTTGAAAAGGTCATAATTCACATCCAACAGTCATTTGGAGTCAAAAGATTAAATGTTAAAATTTCATCCATATTGACCATTTTGGGAACGTTCGACAGGTCCGGAGTCATCGTTTTTCATCAGAAAATGGATTTTTGGGACTGTACCAAAAATGATTCAAAATGTCAAATGGATCGTGCCTCATGTTGAATAACCACTGTTTAACCCCTCAGAGTGACCAAAATTACCATTTTTACAGAGTTTTTGCTTATTCAAAAGCTTTAATTTTGACCAATTTCAGGCACATAAATGACTTTAAACACATTTATTTTAGTTGAAAAAGTCATAATTCCCATCCAACAGTCATTTGGAGTCAAAAGATTAAATGTTATAATTTCATCCATATTGACCATTTTGGGAACGTTCGACCGGTCCGGAGTCATCGTTTTTCATCAGAAAATGGATGTTTGGGACTATACAAAAATGATTCAAAATGTCAAATGGATCGTGCCTCATGTTGAATAACCACTTTTTAACCCCTCAGAGTGACCAACATTGCCATTTTTACAGAGTTTTGCTTACTCAAAAGCTTCAATTTTTACCAATTTCAGGCACATAAATGACTTTAAACACACGTATTTTAGATGAAAAAGTCATAATTCCCATCCAACAGTCATTTGGAGTCAAAAGATTAAATGTTAAAATTTCATCCATATTGACCATTTTGGGAACGTTCGACAGGTCCAGAGTCATCGTTTTTCATCAGAAAATGGATTTTTGGGATTGTACCAAAAATGATTCAAAATGTCAAATGGATCGTGCCTCATGTTGAATAACCACTTTTTAACCCCTCAGAGTGACCAAAATTGCCATTTTTACAGAGTTTTTGCTTATTCAAAAGCTTTAATTTCGACCAATTTCAGGCACATAAATGACTTTAAACACACTTATTTTAGTTGAAAAAGTCATAATTCACATCCATCAGTCATTTAGAGTCAAAAGATTAAATGTTAAAATTTCATCCATATTGACCACTTTGGAATCGTTCGACAGGTCCGGAGTCATTGTTTTTCATCAGAAAATGGATTTTTGGGACTGTACCAAAAATGATTCAAAATGTCAAATGGATCGTGCCTCATGTTGAATAACCACTTTTTAACCCCTCAGAGTGACCAACATTGCCATTTTTACAGAGTTTTGCTTACTCAAAAGCTTAAATTTCGACCAATTTCAGGCACAGAAATGACTTTAAACACACTTATTTTTGTTGAAAAGGTCATAATTCACATCCAACAGTCATTTGGAGTCAAAAGATTAAATGTTAAAATTTCATCCATATTGACCATTTTGGGAACGTTCGACAGGTCCGGAGTCATCGTTTTTCATCAGAAAATGGATTTTTGGGACTGTACCAAAAATGATTCAAAATGTCAAATGGATCGTGCCTCATGTTGAATAACCACTGTTTAACCCCTCAGAGTGACCAAAATTACCATTTTTACAGAGTTTTTGCTTATTCAAAAGCTTTAATTTTGACCAATTTCAGGCACATAAATGACTTTAAACACATTTATTTTAGTTGAAAAAGTCATAATTCCCATCCAACAGTCATTTGGAGTCAAAAGATTAAATGTTAAAATTTCATCCATATTGACCATTTTGGGAACGTTCGACCGGTCCGGAGTCATCGTTTTTCATCAGAAAATGGATGTTTGGGACTATACAAAAATGATTCAAAATGTCAAATGGATCGTGCCTCATGTTGAATACCCACTTTTTTACCCCTCAGAGTGACCAAAATTGCCATTTTTACAGAGTTTTTGCTTATTCAAAAGCTTTAATTTTGACCAATTTCAGGCACATAAATGACTTTAAACACACTTATTTTAGTTGAAAAAGTCATAATTCACATCCAACAGTCATTTAGAGTCAAAAGATTAAATGTTAAAATTTCATCCATATTGACCATTTTGGAATCGTTCAACAGGTCCGGAGTCATCGTTTTTCATCAGAAAATGGATTTTTGGGACTGTACCAAAAATGATTCAAAATGTCAAATGGATCGTGCCTCATGTTGAATAACCACTTTTTAACCCCTCAGAGTGACCAACATTGCCATTTTTACAGAGTTTTGCTTACTCAAAAGCTTCAATTTTGACCAATTTCAGGCACAGAAATGACTTTAAACACACTTATTTTAGTTGAAAAGGTCATAATTCACATCCAACAGTCATTTGGAGTCAAAAGATTAAATGTTAAAATTTCATCCATATTGACCATTTTGGGAACGTTCGACCGGTCCGGAGTCATCGTTTTTCATCAGAAAATGGATGTTTGGGACTATACAAAAATGATTCAAAATGTCAAATGGATCGTGCCTCATGTTGAATAACCACTTTTTAACCCCTCAGAGTGACCAACATTGCCATTTTTACAGAGTTTTGCTTACTCAAAAGCTTCAATTTTTACCAATTTCAGGCACATAAATGACTTTAAACACACGTATTTTAGATGAAAAAGTCATAATTCCCATCCAACAGTCATTTGGAGTCAAAAGATTAAATGTTAAAATTTCATCCATATTGACCATTTTGGGAACGTTCGACAGGTCCAGAGTCATCGTTTTTCATCAGAAAATGGATTTTTGGGATTGTACCAAAAATGATTCAAAATGTCAAATGGATCGTGCCTCATGTTGAATAACCACTTTTTAACCCCTCAGAGTGACCAAAATTGCCATTTTTACAGAGTTTTTGCTTATTCAAAAGCTTTAATTTCGACCAATTTCAGGCACATAAATGACTTTAAACACACTTATTTTAGTTGAAAAAGTCATAATTCACATCCATCAGTCATTTAGAGTCAAAAGATTAAATGTTAAAATTTCATCCATATTGACCACTTTGGAATCGTTCGACAGGTCCGGAGTCATTGTTTTTCATCAGAAAATGGATTTTTGGGACTGTACCAAAAATGATTCAAAATGTCAAATGGATCGTGCCTCATGTTGAATAACCACTTTTTAACCCCTCAGAGTGACCAACATTGCCATTTTTACAGAGTTTTGCTTACTCAAAAGCTTAAATTTTGACCAATTTCAGGCACAGAAATGACTTTAAACACACTTATTTTTGTTGAAAAGGTCATAATTCACATCCAACAGTCATTTGGAGTCAAAAGATTAAATGTTAAAATTTCATCCATATTGACCATTTTGGGAACGTTCGACAGGTCCGGAGTCATCGTTTTTCATCAGAAAATGGATTTTTGGGACTGTACCAAAAATGATTCAAAATGTCAAATGGATCGTGCCTCATGTTGAATAACCACTGTTTAACCCCTCAGAGTGACCAAAATTACCATTTTTACAGAGTTTTTGCTTATTCAAAAGCTTTAATTTTGACCAATTTCAGGCACATAAATGACTTTAAACACATTTATTTTAGTTGAAAAAGTCATAATTCCCATCCAACAGTCATTTGGAGTCAAAAGATTAAATGTTAAAATTTCATCCATATTGACCATTTTGGGAACGTTCGACCGGTCCGGAGTCATCGTTTTTCATCAGAAAATGGATGTTTGGGACTATACAAAAATGATTCAAAATGTCAAATGGATCGTGCCTCATGTTGAATACCCACTTTTTTACCCCTCAGAGTGACCAAAATTGCCATTTTTACAGAGTTTTTGCTTATTCAAAAGCTTTAATTTTGACCAATTTCAGGCACATAAATGACTTTAAACACACTTATTTTAGTTGAAAAAGTCATAATTCACATCCAACAGTCATTTAGAGTCAAAAGATTAAATGTTAAAATTTCATCCATATTAACCATTTTGGAATCGTTCGACAGGTCCGGAGTCATCGTTTTTCATCAGAAAATGGATTTTTGGGACTGTACCAAAAATGATTCAAAATGTCAAATGGATCGTGCCTCATGTTGAATAACCACTTTTTAACCCCTCAGAGTGACCAACATTGCCATTTTTACAGAGTTTTGCTTACTCAAAAGCTTCAATTTTGACCAATTTCAGGCACAGAAATGACTTTAAACACACTTATTTTAGTTGAAAAGGTCATAATTCACATCCAACAGTCATTTGGAGTCAAAAGATTAAATGTTAAAATTTCATCCATATTGACCAATTTTAGAACGTTCGACAGGTCCGGAGTCATCGTTTTTCATCAGAAAATGGATTTTTAGGACTGTACCAAAAATGATTCAAAATGTCAATTGGATTGTGCCTCATGTTGAATAACCACTTTTTAACCCCTCAGAGTGACCAAAATGGCAATTTTTACAGAGTTTTGCTTACTCAAAAGCTTCAATTTTGACCAATTTCAGGCACATAAATGACTTTAAACACACTTATTTTAGTTGAAAAAGTCATAATTCACATCCAACAGTCATTTAGAGTCAAAAGATTAAATGTTAAAATTTCATCCATATTGACCATTTTGGAATCGTTCGACAGGTCCGGAGTCATCGTTTTTCATCAGACAATGGATTTTTGGGACTGTACCAAAAATGATTCAAAATGTCAAATGGATCGTGCCTCATGTTGAATAACCACTTTTTAACCCCTCAGAGTGACCAAAATTGCCATTTTTACAGAGTTTTTGCTTATTGAAAAGCTTTAATTTTGACCAATTTCAGGCACAGAAATGACTTTAAAAACACTTATTTTTGTTGAAAAGGTCATAATTCACATCCAACAGTCATTTGGAGTCAAATGATTAAATGGTAAAATTTCATCCATATTGACCATTTTGGGAACGTTCGACAGGTCCGGAGTCATCGTTTTTCATCAGAAAATGGATTTTTAGGACTGTACCAAAAATGATTCAAAATGTCAATTGGATCGTGCCTCATGTTGAATAACCACTTTTTAACCCCTCAGAGTTACCAACATTGCCATTTTTACAGAGTTTTGCTTACTCAAAAGCTTCAATTTTGACCAATTTCAGGCACAGAAATGACTTTAAACACACTTATTTTAGTTGAAAATGTCATAATTCACATCCAACAGTCATTTGGAGTCAAAAGATTAAATGTTAAAATTTCATCCATATTGACCATTTTGGGAACGTTCGACAGGTCCGGAGTCATCGTTTTTCATCAGAAAATTGATTTTTGGGACTTTACCAAAAATGATTCAAAATATCAAATGGATCGTGCCTCATGTTGAATAACCACTGTTTAACCCCTCAGAGTGACCAAAATTGCAATTTTTACAGAGTTTTTGCTTATTCAAAAGCTTTAATTTTGACCAATTTCAGGCACATAAATGACTTTAAACACATTTATTTTAGTTGAAAAAGTCATAATTCACATCCAACAGTCATTTAGAGTCAAAAGATTAAATGTTAAAATTTCATCCATATTGACCATTTTGGAATCGTTCGACAGGTCCGGAGTCATCGTTTTTCATCAGAAAATGAATTTTTGGGACTGTACCAAAAATGATTCAAAATGTCAATTGAATCGTGCCTCATGTTGAATAACCACTTTTTAACCCCTCAGAGTGACCAAAATGGCCATTTTTACAGAGTTTTGCTTACTCAAAAGCTTCAATTTTGACCAATTTCAGGCACATAAATGACTTTAAACACACTTATTTTAGTTGAAAAAGTCATAATTCACATCCAACAGTCATTTAGAGTCAAAAGATTAAATGTTAAAATTTCATCCATATTGACCATTTTGGAATCGTTCGACAGGTCCGCAGTCATCGTTTTTCATCAGAAAATGGATTTTTGGGACTGTACCAAAAATGATGCAAAATGTCAAATGGATCGTGCCTCATGTTGAATAACCACTTTTTAACCACTCAGAGTGACCAACATTGCCATTTTTACAGAGTTTTGCTTACTCAAAAGCTTCAATTTTGACCAATTTCAGGCACAGAAATGACTTTAAACACACTTATTTTAGTTGAAAAAGTCATAATTCACATCCAACAGTCATTTAGAGTCAAAAGATTAAATGTTAAAATTTCATCCATATTGACCATTTTGGAATCGTTCGACAGGTCCGGAGTCATCGTTTTTCATCAGAAAATCGATTTTTGGGACTGTACCAAAAATGATTCAAAATGTCAAATGGATCGTGCCTCATGTTGAATAACCACTTTTTAACCCCTCAGAGTGACCAACATTGCCATTTTTACAGAGTTTTGCTTACTCAAAAGCTTCAATTTTGACCAATTTCAGGCACAGAAATGACTTTAAACACACTTATTTTAGTTGAAAATGTCATAATTCACATCCAACAGTCATTTGGAGTCAAAAGATTAAATGTTAAAATTTCATCCATATTGACCATTTTGGGAACGTTCGACAGGTCCGGAGTCATCGTTTTTCATCAGAAAATGGATTTTTGGGACTGTACTAAAAATGATTCAAAATGTCAAATGGATCGTGCCTCATTTTGAATAACCACTTTTTAACCCCTCAGAGTGACCAACATTGCCATTTTTACAGAGTTTTGCTTTCTCAAAAGCTTCAATTTTGACCAATTTCAGGCACAGAAATGACTTTAAAAACACTTATTTTTGTTGAAAAGGTCATAATTCACATCCAACAGTCATTTGCAGTCAAATGATTAAATGTTAAAATTTCATCCATATTGACCATTTTGGGAACGTTCGACAGGTCCGGAGTCATCGTTTTTCATCAGAAAATGGATTTTTAGGACTGTACCAAAAATGATTCAAAATGTCAATTGGATCGTGCCTCATGTTGAATAACCACTTTTTAACCCCTCAGAGTGACCAAAATGGCCATTTTTACAGAGTTTTGCTTACTCAAAAGCTTCAATTTTGACCAATTTCAGGCACATAAATGACTTTAAACACTTATTTTAGTTGAAAAAGTCATAATTCCCATCCAACAGTCATTTGGAGTCAAAAGATTAAATGTTAAAATTTCATCCATATTGACCATTTTGGGAACGTTCGACAGGTCCGGAGTCATCGTTTTTCATCAGAAAATGGATGTTTGGGACTATACAAAAATGATTCAAAATGTCAAATGGATCGTGCCTCATGTTGAATAACCACTTTTTAACCCCTCAGAGTGACCAAAATTGCCATTTTTACAGAGTTTTTGCTTATTCAAAAGCTTTAATTTTGACCAATTTCAGGCACATAAATGACTTTAAACACACTTATTTTAGTTGAAAAAGTCATAATTCACATCCAACAGTCATTTAGAGTCAAAAGATTAAATGTTAAAATTTCATCCATATTAACCATTTTGGAATCGTTCGACAGGTCCGGAGTCATCGTTTTTCATCAGAAAATGGATTTTTGGGACTGTACCAAAAATGATTCAAAATGTCAAATGGATCGTGCCTCATGTTGAATAACCACTTTTTAACCCCTCAGAGTGACCAAAATTGCCATTTTTACAGAGTTTTTGCTTATTCAAAAGCTTTAATTTTGACCAATTTCAGGCACAGAAATGACTTTAAACACACTTATTTTAGTTGAAAAAGTCATAATTCACATCCAACAGTCATTTAGAGTCAAAAGATTAAATGTTAAAATTTCATCCATATTGACCATTTTGGAATCGTTCGACAGGTCCGGAGTCATCGTTTTTCATCAGAAAATGGATTTTTGGGGCTGTACCAAAAATGATTCAAAATGTCAAATGGATCGTGCCTCATGTTGAATAACCACTTTTTAACCCCTCAGAGTGACCAACATTGCCATTTTTACAGAGTTTTGCTTACTCAAAAGCTTCAATTTTGACCAATTTCAGGCACAGAAATGACTTTAAACACACTTATTTTAGTTGAAAAGGTCATAATTCACATCCAACAGTCATTTGGAGTCAAAAGATTAAATGTTAAAATTTCATCCATATTGACCATTTTTGGAACGTTCGACAGGTCCGGAGTCATCGTTTTTCATCAGAAAATGGATTTTTGGGACTGTACCAAAAATGATTCAAAATGTCAAATGGATCGTGCCTCATGTTGAATAACCACTGTTTAACCCCTCAGAGTGACCAAAATTGCCATTTTTACAGAGTTTTTGCTTATTCAAAAGCTTTAATTTTGACCAATTTCAGGCACATAAATGACTTTAAACACACTTATTTTAGTTGAAAAAGTCATAATTCACATCCAACAGTCATTTAGAGTCAAAAGATTAAATGTTAAAATTTCATCCATATTGACCATTTTGGAATCGTTCAACAGGTCCGGAGTCATCGTTTTTCATCAGAAAATTGATTTTTGGGACTGTACCAGAAATGATTCAAAATGTCAATTGGATCGTGCCTCATGTTGAATAGCCACTTTTTAACCCCTCAGAGTGACCAAAATGGCCATTTTTACAGAGTTTTGCTTACTCAAAAGCTTCAATTTTTACCAATTTCAGGCACATAAATGACTTTAAACACACGTATTTTAGTTGAAAAAGTCATAATTCCCATCCAACAGTCATTTGGAGTCAAAAGATTAAATGTTAAAATTTCATCCATATTGACCATTTTGGGAACGTTCGACAGGTCCGGAGTCATCGTTTTTCATCAGAAAATGGATTTTTGGGACTGTACCAAAAATGATTCAAAATGTCAAATGGATCGTGCCTCATGTTGAATAACCACTTTTTAACCCCTCAGAGTGACCAAAATTGCCATTTTTACAGAGTTTTTGCTTATTCAAAAGCTTTAATTTCGACCAATTTCAGGCACATAAATGACTTTAAACACACTTATTTTAGTTGAAAAAGTCATAATTCCCATCCAACAGTCATTTAGAGTCAAAAGATTAAATGTTAAAATTTCATCCATATTGACCATTTTGGAATCGTTAGACAGGTCCGGAGTCATCGTTTTTCATCAGAAAATGGATTTTTGGGACTGTACCAAAAATGATTCAAAATGTCAAATGGATCGTGCCTCATGTTGAATAACCACTTTTTAACCCCTCTGAGTGACCAACATTGCCATTTTTACAGAGTTTTGCTTACTCAAAAGCTTCAATTTTGACCAATTTCAGGCACATAAATGACTTTAAACACACTTATTTTAGTTGAAAAGGTCATAATTCACATCCAACAGTCATTTGGAGTCAAAAGATTAAATGCTAAAATTTCATCCATATTGACCATTTTGGGAACGTTCGACAGGTCCGGAGTCATCGTTTTTCATCAGAAAATGGATTTTTGGGACTGTACCAAAAATGATTCAAAATGTCAAATGGATCGTGCCTCATGTTGAATAACCACTGTTTAACCCCTCAGAGTGACCAAAATTACAATTTTTACAGAGTTTTTGCTTATTCAAAAGCTTTAATTTTGACCAATTTCAGGCACATAAATGACTTTAAACACATTTATTTTAGTTGAAAAAGTCATAATTCCCATCCAACAGTCATTTGGAGTCAAAAGATTAAATGTTATAATTTCATCCATATTGACCATTTTGGGAACGTTCGACCGGTCCGGAGTCATCGTTTTTCATCAGAAAATGGATGTTTGGGACTATACAAAAATGATTCAAAATGTCAAATGGATCGTGCCTCATGTTGAATAACCACTTTTTAACCCCTCAGAGTGACCAAAATTGCCATTTTTACAGAGTTTTTGCTTATTCAAAAGCTTTAATTTTGACCAATTTCAGGCACATAAATGACTTTAAACACACTTCTTTTAGTTGAAAAAGTCATAATTCACATCCAACAGTCATTTAGAGTCAAAAGATTAAATGTTAAAATTTCATCCATATTGACCATTTTGGAATCGTTTGACAGGTCCGGAGTCATCGTTTTTCATCAGAAAATTGATTTTTGGGACTGTACCAGAAATGATTCAAAATGTCAATTGGATCGTGCCTCATGTTGAATAACCACTTTTTAACCCCTCAGAGTGACCAAAATGGCCATTTTTACAGAGTTTTGCTTACTCAAAAGCTTCAATTTTTACCAATTTCAGGCACATAAATGACTTTAAACACACGTATTTTAGTTGAAAAAGTCATAATTCCCATCCAACAGTCATTTGGAGTCAAAAGATTATATGTTAAAATTTCATCCATATTGACCATTTTGGGAACGTTCGACAGGTCCGGAGTCATCGTTTTTCATCAGAAAATGGATTTTTGGGACTGTACCAAAAATGATTCAAAATGTCAAATGGATCGTGCCTCATGTTGAATAACCACTTTTTAACCCCTCAGAGTGACCAAAATTGCCATTTTTACAGAGTTTTTGCTTATTCAAAAGCTTTAATTTTGACCAATTTCAGGCACAGAAATGACTTTAAACACACTTATTTTAGTTGAAAAAGTCATAATTCACATCCAACAGTCATTTAGAGTCAAAAGTTTAAATGTTAAAATTTCATCCATATTGACCATTTTGGAATCAATCGACAGGTCCGGAGTCATTGTTTTTCATCAGAAAATGGATTTTTGGGACTGTACCAAAAATGATTCAAAATGTCAAATGGATCGTGCCTCATGTTGAATAACCACTGTTTAACCCTTCAGAGTGACCAAAATTGCCATTTTTACAGAGTTTTTGCTTATTCAAAAGCTTTAATTTTGACCAATTTCAGGCACATAAATGACTTTAAACACATTTATTTTAGTTGAAAAAGTCATAATTCCCATCCAACAGTCATTTGGAGTCAAAAGATTAAATGTTAAAATTTCATCCATATTGACCATTTTGGGAACGTTCGACAGGTCCGGAGTCATCGTTTTTCATCAGAAAATGGATTTTTGGGACTGTACCAAAAATGATTCAAAATGTCAAATGGATCGTGCCTCATGTTGAATAACCACTTTTTAACCCCTCAGAGTGACCAAAATTGCCATTTTTACAGAGTTTTTGCTTATTCAAAAGCTTTAATTTTGACCAATTTCAGGCACAGAAATGACTTTAAACACACTTATTTTAGTTGAAAAAGTCATAATTCACATCCAACAGTCATTTAGAGTCAAAAGTTTAAATGTTAAAATTTCATCCATATTGACCATTTTGGAATCAATCGACAGGTCCGGAGTCATTGTTTTTCATCAGAAAATGGATTTTTGGGACTGTACCAAAAATGATTCAAAATGTCAAATGGATCGTGCCTCATGTTGAATAACCACTGTTTAACCCTTCAGAGTGACCAAAATTGCCATTTTTACAGAGTTTTTGCTTATTCAAAAGCTTTAATTTTGACCAATTTCAGGCACATAAATGACTTTAAACACATTTATTTTAGTTGAAAAAGTCATAATTCCCATCCAACAGTCATTTGGAGTCAAAAGATTAAATGTTAAAATTTCATCCATATTGACCATTTTGGGAACGTTCGACAGGTCCGGAGTCATCGTTTTTCATCAGAAAATGGATTTTTGGGACTGTACCAAAAATGATTCAAAATGTCAAATGGATCGTGCCTCATGTTGAATAACCACTTTTTAACCCCTCAGAGTGACCAAAATTGCCATTTTTACAGAGTTTTTGCTTATTCAAAAGCTTTAATTTTGACCAATTTCAGGCACATAAATGACTTTAAACACACTTATTTTAGTTGAAAAAGTCATAATTCACATCCAACAGTCATTTAGAGTCAAAAGATTAAATGTTAAAATTTCATCCATATTGACCATTTTGGAATCGTTCAACAGGTCCGGAGTCATCGTTTTTCATCAGAAAATTGATTTTTGGGACTGTACCAGAAATTATTCAAAATGTCAATTGGATCGTGCCTCATGTTGAATAACCACTTTTTAACCCCTCAGAGTGACCAAAATGGCCATTTTTACAGAGTTTTGCTTACTCAAAAGCTTCAATTTTTACCAATTTCAGGCACATAAATGACTTTAAACACACGTATTTTAGTTGAAAAAGTCATAATTCCCATCCAACAGTCATTTGGAGTCAAAAGATTATATGTTAAAATTTCATCCATATTGACCATTTTGGGAACGTTCGACAGGTCCGGAGTCATCGTTTTTCATCAGAAAATGGATTTTTGGGACTGTACCAAAAATGATTCAAAATGTCAAATGGATCGTGCCTCATGTTGAATAACCACTTTTTAACCCCTCAGAGTGACCAAAATTGCCATTTTTACAGAGTTTTTGCTTATTCAAAAGCTTTAATTTTGACCAATTTCAGGCACAGAAATGACTTTAAACACACTTATTTTAGTTGAAAAAGTCATAATTCACATCCAACAGTCATTTAGAGTCAAAAGTTTAAATGTTAAAATTTCATCCATATTGACCATTTTGGAATCGTTCGAAAGGTCCGGAGTCATTGTTTTTCATCAGAAAATGGATTTTTGGGACTGTACCAAAAATGATTCAAAATGTCAAATGGATCGTGCCTCATGTTGAATAACCACTGTTTAACCCTTCAGAGTGACCAAAATTGCCATTTTTACAGAGTTTTTGCTTATTCAAAAGCTTTAATTTTGACCAATTTCAGGCACATAAATGACTTTAAACCCATTTATTTTAGTTGAAAAAGTCATAATTCCCATCCAACAGTCATTTGGAGTCAAAAGATTAAATGTTAAAATTTCATCCATATTGACCATTTTGGGAACGTTCGACAGGTCCGGAGTCATCGTTTTTCATCAGAAAATGGATTTTTGGGACTGTACCAAAAATGATTCAAAATGTCAATTGGATCGTGCCTCATGTTGAATAACCACTTTTTAACCCCTCAGAGTGACCAAAATGGCCATTTTTACAGAGTTTTGCTTACTCAAAAGCTTCAATTTTTACCTATTTCAGGCACATAAATGACTTTAAACACACTTATTTTAGTTGAAAAAGTCATAATTCACATCCAACAGTCATTTAGAGTCAAAAGATTAAATGTTAAAATTTCATCCATATTGACCATTTTGGAATCGTTCGACAGGTCCGGAGTCATCGTTTTTCATCAGAAAATGGATTTTTGGGACTGTACCAAAAATGATTCAAAATGTCAAATGGATCGTGCCTCATGTTGAATAACCACTTTTTAACCCCTCAGAGTGACCAACATTGCCATTTTTACAGAGTTTTGCTTACTCAAAAGCTTCAATTTTGACCAATTTCAGGCACAGAAATGACTTTAAACACACTTATTTTAGTTGAAAAGGTCATAATTCACATCCAACAGTCATTTGGAGTCAAAAGATTAAATGTTAAAATTTCATCCATATTGACCATTTTGGGAACGTTCGACAGGTCCGGAGTCATCGTTTTTCATCAGAAAATGGATTTTTGGGACTGTACCAAAAATGATTCAAAATGTCAAATGGATCGTGCCTCATGTTGAATAACCACTTTTTAACCCCTCAGAGTGACCAAAATTGCCATTTTTACAGAGTTTTTGCTTATTCAAAAGCTTTAATTTTGACCAATTTCAGGCACAGAAATGACTTTAAACACACTTATTTTAGTTGAAAAAGTCATAATTCACACCCAACAGTCATTTAGAGTCAAAAGATTAAATGTTAAAATTTCATCCATATTGACCATTTTGGAATCGTTCGACAGGTCCGGAGTCATCGTTTTTCATCAGAAAATTGATTTTTGGGACTGTACCAAAAATGATTCAAAATGTCAAATGGATCGTGCCTCATGTTGAATAACCACTTTTTAACCCCTCAGAGTGACCAACATTGCCATTTTTACAGAGTTTTGCTTACTCAAAAGCTTCAATTTTTACCAATTTCAGGCACATAAATGACTTTAAACACACTTATTTTAGTTGAAAAAGTCATAATTCCCATCCAACAGTCATTTGGAGTCAAAAGATTAAATGTTAAAATTTCATCGATATTGACCATTTTGGGAACGTTCGACAGGTCCGGAGTCATCGTTTTTCATCAGAAAATGGATTTTTGGGACTGTACCAAAAATGATTCAAAATGTCAAATGGATCGTGCCTCATGTTGAATAACCACTTTTTAACCCCTCAGAGTGACCAAAATTGCCATTTTTACAGAGTTTTTGCTTATTCAAAAGCTTTAATTTTGACCAATTTCAGGCACATAAATGACTTTAAACCCACTTATTTTAGTTGAAAAAGTCATAATTCACATCCAACAGTCATTTAGAGTCAAAAGATTAAATGTTAAAATTTCATCCATATTGACCATTTTGGAATCGTTCGACAGGTCCGGAGTCATCGTTTTTCATCAGAAAATGGATTTTTGGGACTGTACCAAAAATGATTCAAAATGTCAAATGGATCGTGCCTCATGTTGAATAACCACTTTTTAACTCTCAGAGTGACCAACATTGCCATTTTTACAGAGTTTTGCTTACTCAAAAGCTTCAATTTTGACCAATTTCAGGCACAGAAATGACTTTAAACACACTTATTTTAGTTGAAAAGGTCATAATTCACATCCAACAGTCATTTGGAGACAAAAGATTAAATGTTAAAATTTCATCCATATTGACCATTTTGGGAACGTTCGACAGGTCCGGAGTCATCGTTTTTCATCAGAAAATGGATTTTTGGGACTGTACCAAAAATGATTCAAAATGTCAAATGGATCGTGCCTCATGTTGAATAACCACTGTTTAACCCCTCAGAGTGACCAAAATTACCATTTTTACAGAGTTTTTGCTTATTCAAAAGCTTTAATTTTGACCAATTTCAGGCACAGAAATGACTTTAAACACATTTATTTTAGTTGAAAAAGTCATAATTCCCATCCAACAGTCATTTGGAGTCAAAAGATTAAATGTTAAAATTTCATCCATATTGACCATTTTGGGAACGTTCGACCGGTCCAGATTCATCGTTTTTCATCAGAAAATGGATGTTTGGGACTATACAAAAATGATTCAAAATGTCAAATGGATCGTGCCTCATGTTGAATAACCACTTTTTAACCCCTCAGAGTGACCAAAATTGCCATTTTTACAGAGTTTTTGCTTATTCAAAAGCTTTAATTTTGACCAATTTCAGGCACATAAATGACTTTAAACACACTTATTTTAGTTGAAAAAGTCATAATTCACATCCAACAGTCATTTAGAGTCAAAAGATTAAATGTTAAAATTTCATCCATATTGACCATTTTGGAATCGTTCAACAGGTCCGGAGTCATCGTTTTTCATCAGAACATGGATTTTTGGGACTGTACCAAAAATGATTCAAAATGTCAATTGGATTGTGCCTCATGTTGAATAACCACTGTTTAACCCCTCAGAGTGACCAAAATTGCCATTTTTACAGAGTTTTTGCTTATTCAAAAGCTTTAATTTTGACCAATTTCAGGCACATAAATGACTTTAAACACATTTATTTTAGTTGAAAAAGTCATAATTCACATCCAACAGTCATTTAGAGTCAAAAGATTAAATGTTAAAATTTCATCCATATTGACCATTTTGGAATCGTTCGACAGGTCCGGAGTCATCGTTTTTGATCAGAAAATGGATTTTTGCGACTGTACCAAAAATGATGCAAAATGTCAAATGGATCGTGCCTCATGTTGAATAACCACTTTTTAACCCCTCAGAGTGACCAACATTGCCATTTTTACAGAGTTTTACTTTCTCAAAAGCTTTAATTTTGACCAATTTCAGGCACAGAAATGACTTTAAAAACACTTATTTTTGTTGAAAAAGTCATAATTCCCATCCAACAGTCATTTGGAGTCAAAAGATTAAATGTTAAAATTTCATCCATATTGACCATTTTGGGAACGTTCGACAGGTCCGGAGTCATCGTTTTTCATCAGAAAATGGATTTTTGGGACTGTACCAAAAATGATTCAAAATGTCAAATGGATCGTGCCTCATGTTGAATAACCACTGTTTAACCCCTCAGAGTGACCACAATTACCATTTTTACAGAGTTTTTGCTTATTCAAAAGCTTTAATTTTGACCAATTTCAGGCACAGAAATGACTTTAAACACATTTATTTTAGTTGAAAAAGTCATAATTCCCATCCAACAGTCATTTGGAGTCAAAAGATTAAATGTTAAAATTTCATCCATATTGACCATTTTGGGAACGTTCGACCGGTCCAGAGTCATCGTTTTTCATCAGAAAATGGATGTTTGGGACTTTACAAAAATGATTCAAAATGTCAAATGGATCGTGCCTCATGTTGAATAACCACTTTTTAACCCCTCAGAGTGACCAAAATTGCCATTTTTACAGAGTTTTTGCTTATTCAAAAGCTTTAATTTTGACCAATTTCAGGCACATAAATGACTTTAAACACACTTATTTTAGTTGAAAAAGTCATAATTCACATCCAACAGTCATTTAGAGTCAAAAGATTAAATGTTAAAATTTCATCCATATTGACCATTTTGGAATCGTTCAACAGGTCCGGAGTCATCGTTTTTCATCAGAAAATGGATTTTTGGGACTGTACCAAAAATGATTCAAAATGTCAATTGGATCGTGCCTCATGTTGAATAACCACTTTTTAACCCCTCAGAGTGACCAAAATGGCCATTTTTACAGAGTTTTGCTTACTCAAAAGCTTCAATTTTTACCAATTTCAGGCACATAAATGACTTTAAACAGACTTATTTTAGTTGAAAAAGTCATAATTCCCATCCAACAGTCATTTGGAGTCAAAAGATTAAATGTTAAAATTTCATCCATATTGACCATTTTGGGAACGTTCGACAGGTCCGGAGTCATCGTTTTTCATCAGAAAATGGATTTTTGGGACTGTACCAAAAATGATTCAAAATGTCAAATGGATCGTGCCTCATGTTGAATAACCACTTTTTAACCCCTCAGAGTGACCAAAATTGCCATATTTACAGAGTTTTTGCTTATTCAAAAGCTTTAATTTTGACCAATTTCAGGCACATAAATGACTTTAAATACACTTATTTTAGTTGAAAAAGTCATAATTCACATCCAACAGTCATTTAGAGTCAAAAGATTAAATGTTAAAATTTCATCCATATTGACCATTTTGGAATCGTTCGACAGGTCCGGAGTCATCGTTTTTCATCAGAAAATGGATTTTTGGGACTGTACCAAAAATGATTCAAAATGTCAAATGGATCGTGCCTCATGTTGAATAACCACTTTTTAACCCCTCAGAGTGACCAACATTGCCATTTTTACAGAGTTTTGCTTACTCAAAAGCTTCAATTTTGACCAATTTCAGGCACAGAAATGACTTTAAACACACTTATTTTAGTTGAAAAGGTCATAATTCACATCCAACAGTCATTTGGAGTCAAAAGATTAAATGTTAAAATTTCATCCATATTGACCATTTTGGGAACGTTCGACAGGTCCGGAGTCATCGTTTTTCATCAGAAAATTGATTTTTGGGACTGTACCAAAAATGATTCAAAATGTCAAATGGATCGTGCCTCATGTTGAATAACCACTTTTTAACCCCTCAGAGTGACCAAAATTGCCATTTTTACAGAGTTTTTGCTTATTCAAAAGCTTTAATTTTGACCAATTTCAGGCACAGAAATGACTTTAAACACACTTATTTTAGTTGAAAAAGTCATAATTCACACCCAACAGTCATTTAGAGTCAAAAGATTAAATGTTAAAATTTCATCCATATTGACCATTTTGGAATCGTTCGACAGGTCCGGAGTCATCGTTTTTCATCAGAAAATTGATTTTTGGGACTGTACCAAAAATGATTCAAAATGTCAAATGGATCGTGCCTCATGTTGAATAACCACTTTTTAACCCCTCAGAGTGACCAACATTGCCATTTTTACAGAGTTTTGCTTACTCAAAAGCTTCAATTTTTACCAATTTCAGGCACATAAATGACTTTAAACACACTTATTTTAGTTGAAAAAGTCATAATTCCCATCCAACAGTCATTTGGAGTCAAAAGATTAAATGTTAAAATTTCATCGATATTGACCATTTTGGGAACGTTCGACAGGTCCGGAGTCATCGTTTTTCATCAGAAAATGGATTTTTGGGACTGTACCAAAAATGATTCAAAATGTCAAATGGATCGTGCCTCATGTTGAATAACCACTTTTTAACCCCTCAGAGTGACCAAAATTGCCATTTTTACAGAGTTTTTGCTTATTCAAAAGCTTTAATTTTGACCAATTTCAGGCACATAAATGACTTTAAACCCACTTATTTTAGTTGAAAAAGTCATAATTCACATCCAACAGTCATTTAGAGTCAAAAGATTAAATGTTAAAATTTCATCCATATTGACCATTTTGGAATCGTTCGACAGGTCCGGAGTCATCGTTTTTCATCAGAAAATTGATTTTTGGGACTGTACCAAAAATGATTCAAAATGTCAAATGGATCATGCCTCATGTTGAATAACCTCTTTTTAACCCCTCAGAGTGACCAAAATTGCCATTTTTACAGAGTTTTTGCTTATTCAAAAGCTTTAATTTTGACCAATTTCAGGCACAGAAATGACTTTAAACACACTTATTTTAGTTGAAAAAGTCATAATTCACATCCAACAGTCATTTAGAGTCAAAAGATTAAATGTTAAAATTTCATCCATATTGACCATTTTGGAATCGTTCGACAGGTCCGGAGTCATCGTTTTTCATCAGAAAATTGATTTTTGGGACTGTACCAAAAATGATTCAAAATGTCAAATGGATCGTGCCTCATGTTGAATAACCACTTTTTAACTCTCAGAGTGACCAACATTGCCATTTTTACAGAGTTTTGCTTACTCAAAAGCTTCAATTTTGACCAATTTCAGGCACAGAAATGACTTTAAACACACTTATTTTAGTTGAAAAGGTCATAATTCACATCCAACAGTCATTTGGAGACAAAAGATTAAATGTTAAAATTTCATCCATATTGACCATTTTGGGAACGTTCGACAGGTCCGGAGTCATCGTTTTTCATCAGAAAATGGATTTTTGGGACTGTACCAAAAATGATTCAAAATGTCAAATGGATTGTGCCTCATATTGAATAACCACTGTTTAACCCCTCAGAGTGACCAAAATTGCCATTTTTACAGAGTTTTTGCTTATTCAAAAGCTTTAATTTTGACCAATTTCAGGCACATAAATGACTTTAAACACATTTATTTTAGTTGAAAAAGTCATAATTCACATCCAACAGTCATTTAGAGTCAAAAGATTAAATGTTAAAATTTCATCCATATTGACCATTTTGGAATCGTTCGACAGGTCCGGAGTCATCGTTTTTGATCAGAAAATGGATTTTTGCGACTGTACCAAAAATGATGCAAAATGTCAAATGGATCGTGCCTCATGTTGAATAACCACTTTTTAACCCCTCAGAGTGACCAACATTGCCATTTTTACAGAGTTTTGCTTTCTCAAAAGCTTTAATTTTGACCAATTTCAGGCACAGAAATGACTTTAAAAACACTTATTTTTGTTGAAAAGGTCATAATTCACATCCAACAGTCATTTGGAGTCAAATGATTAAATGTTAAAATTTCATCCATATTGACCATTTTGGGAACGTTCGACAGGTCCGGAGTCATCGTTTTTAATCAGAAAATTGATTTTTGGGACTGTACCAAAAATGATTCAAAATGTCAAATGGATCGTGCCTCATGTTGAATAACCACTTTTTAACCCCTCAGAGTGACCAACATTGCCATTTTTACAGAGTTTTGCTTACTCAAAAGCTTCAATTTTGACCAATTTCAGGCACATGAATGACTTTAAACACACGTATTTTAGTTGAAAAAGTCATAATTCCCATCCAACAGTCATTTGGAGTCAAAAGATTAAATGTTAAAATTTCATCCATATTGACCATTTTGGGAACGTTCGACAGGTCCGGAGTCATCGTTTTTCATCAGAAAATGGATTTTTGGGACTGTACCAAAAATGATTCAAAATGTCAAATGGATCGTGCCTCATGTTGAATAACCACTGTTTAACCCCTCAGAGTGACCAAAATTACCATTTTTACAGAGTTTTTGCTTATTCAAAAGCTTTAATTTTGACCAATTTCAGGCACAGAAATGACTTTAAACACATTTATTTTAGTTGAAAAAGTCATAATTCCCATCCAACAGTCATTTGGAGTCAAAAGATTAAATGTTAAAATTTCATCCATATTGACCATTTTGGGAACGTTCGACCGGTCCAGAGTCATCGTTTTTCATCAGAAAATGGATGTTTGGGACTATACAAAAATGATTCAAAATGTCAAATGGATCGTGCCTCATGTTGAATAACCACTTTTTAACCCCTCAGAGTGACCAAAATTGCCATTTTTACAGAGTTTTTGCTTATTCAAAAGCTTTAATTTTGACCAATTTCAGGCACATAAATGACTTTAAACACACTTATTTTAGTTGAAAAAGTCATAATTCACATCCAACAGTCATTTAGAGTCAAAAGATTAAATGTTAAAATTTCATCCATATTGACCATTTTGGAATCGTTCGACAGGTCCGGAGTCATCGTTTTTCATCAGAAAATGGATTTTTGGGACTGTACCAAAAATGATTCAAAATGTCAAATGGATCATGCCTCATGTTGAATAACCACTTTTTAACCCCTCAGAGTGACCAAAATTGTCATTTTTACAGAGTTTTTGCTTATTCAAAAGCTTTAATTTTGACCAATTTCAGGCACAGAAATGACTTTAAACACACTTATTTTAGTTGAAAAAGTCATAATTCACATCCAACAGTCATTTAGAGTCAAAAGATTAAATGTTAAAATTTCATCCATATTGACCATTTTGGAATCGTTCGACAGGTCCGGAGTCATCGTTTTTCATCAGAAAATGGATTTTTGGGACTGTACCAAAAATGATTCAAAATGTCAAATGGATCGTGCCTCATGTTGAATAACCACTTTTTAACTCTCAGAGTGACCAACATTGCCATTTTTACAGAGTTTTGCTTACTCAAAAGCTTCAATTTTGACCAATTTCAGGCACAGAAATGACTTTAAACACACTTATTTTAGTTGAAAAGGTCATAATTCACATCCAACAGTCATTTGGAGAAAAAAGATTAAATGTTAAAATTTCATCCATATTGACCATTTTGGGAACGTTCGACAGGTCCGGAGTCATCGTTTTTCATCAGAAAATGGATTTTTGGGACTGTACCAAAAATGATTCAAAATGTCAAATGGATTGTGCCTCATATTGAATAACCACTGTTTAACCCCTCAGAGTGACCAAAATTGCCATTTTTACAGAGTTTTTGCTTATTCAAAAGCTTTAATTTTGACCAATTTCAGGCACATAAATGACTTTAAACACATTTATTTTAGTTGAAAAAGTCATAATTCACATCCAACAGTCATTTAGAGTCAAAAGATTAAATGTTAAAATTTCATCCATATTGACCATTTTGGAATCGTTCGACAGGTCCGGAGTCATCGTTTTTGATCAGAAAATGGATTTTTGCGACTGTACCAAAAATGATGCAAAATGTCAAATGGATCGTGCCTCATGTTGAATAACCACTTTTTAACCCCTCAGAGTGACCAACATTGCCATTTTTACAGAGTTTTGCTTTCTCAAAAGCTTTAATTTTGACCAATTTCAGGCACAGAAATGACTTTAAAAACACTTATTTTTGTTGAAAAAGTCATAATTCCCATCCAACAGTCATTTGGAGTCAAAAGATTAAATGTTAAAATTTCATCCATATTGACCATTTTGGGAACGTTCGACAGGTCCGGAGTCATCGTTTTTCATCAGAAAATGGATTTTTGGGACTGTACCAAAAATGATTCAAAATGTCAAATGGATCGTGCCTCATGTTGAATAACCACTGTTTAACCCCTCAGAGTGACCAAAATTACCATTTTTACAGAGTTTTTGCTTATTCAAAAGCTTTAATTTTGACCAATTTCAGGCACAGAAATGACTTTAAACACATTTATTTTAGTTGAAAAAGTCATAATTCCCATCCAACAGTCATTTGGAGTCAAAAGATTAAATGTTAAAATTTCATCCATATTGACCATTTTGGGAACGTTCGACCGGTCCAGAGTCATCGTTTTTCATCAGAAAATGGATGTTTGGGACTATACAAAAATGATTCAAAATGTCAAATGGATCGTGCCTCATGTTGAATAACCACTTTTTAACCCCTCAGAGTGACCAAAATTGCCATTTTTACAGAGTTTTTGCTTATTCAAAAGCTTTAATTTTGACCAATTTCAGGCACATAAATGACTTTAAACACACTTATTTTAGTTGAAAAAGTCATAATTCACATCCAACAGTCATTTAGAGTCAAAAGATTAAATGTTAAAATTTCATCCATATTGACCATTTTGGAATCGTTCAACAGGTCCGGAGTCATCGTTTTTCATCAGAACATGGATTTTTGGGACTGTACCAAAAATGATTCAAAATGTCAATTGGATTGTGCCTCATGTTGAATAACCACTTTTTAACCCCTCAGAGTGACCAAAATGGCAATTTTTACAGAGTTTTGCTTACTCAAAAGCTTCAATTTTGACCAATTTCAGGCACAGAAATGACTTTAAACACACTTATTTTAGTTGAAAAGGTCATAATTCACATCCAACAGTCATTTGGAGTCAAAAGATTAAATGTTAAAATTTCATCCATATTGACCATTTTGGGAACGTTCGACAGGTCCGGAGTCATCGTTTTTCATCAGAAAATGGATTTTTGGGACTGTACCAAAAATGATTCAAAATGTCAAATGGATCGTGCCTCATGTTGAATAACCACTGTTTAACCCCTCAGAGTGACCAAAATTGCCATTTTTACAGAGTTTTTGCTTATTCAAAAGCTTTAATTTTGACCAATTTCAGGCACATAAATGACTTTAAACACATTTATTTTAGTTGAAAAAGTCATAATTCCCATCCAACAGTCATTTAGAGTCAAAAGATTAAATGTTAAAATTTCATCCATATTGACCATTTTGGGAACGTTCGACCGGTCCGGAGTCATCGTTTTTCATCAGAAAATGGATGTTTGGGACTATACAAAAATGATTCAAAATGTCAAATGGATCGTGCCTCATGTTGAATAACCACTTTTTAACCCCTCAGAGTGACCAAAATTGCCATTTTTACAGAGTTTTTGCTTATTCAAAAGCTTTAATTTTGATCAATTTCAGGCACATAAATGACTTTAAACACACTTATTTTAGTTGAAAAAGTCATAATTCACATCCAACAGTCATTTAGAGTCAAAAGAATAAATGTTAAAATTTCATCCATATTGACCATTTTGGAATCGTTCAACAGGTCCGGAGTCATCGTTTTTCATCAGAAAATGGATTTTTGGGACTGTACCAAAAATGATTCAAAATGTCAATTGGATCGTGCCTCATGTTGAATAACCACTTTTTAACCCCTCAGAGTGACCAAAATGGCCATTTTTACAGAGTTTTGCTTACTCAAAAGCTTCAATTTTTACCAATTTCAGGCACATAAATGACTTTAAACACACTTATTTTAGTTGAAAAAGTCACAATTCCCATCCAACAGTCATTTGGAGTCAAAAGATTAAATGTTAAAATTTCATCCATATTGACCATTTTGGGAACGTTCGACAGGTCCGGAGTCATCGTTTTTCATCAGAAAATTGATTTTTGGGACTGTACCAAAAATGATTCAAAATGTCAAATGGATCGTGCCTCATGTTGAATAACCACTTTTTAACCCCTCAGAGTGACCAAAATTGCCATTTTTACAGAGTTTTTGCTTATTCAAAAGCTTTAATTTTGACCAATTTCAGGCACAGAAATGACTTTAAACACATTTATTTTAGTTGAAAAAGTCATAATTCCCATCCAACAGTCATTTGGAGTCAAAAGATTAAATGTTAAAATTTCATCCATATTGACCATTTTGGGAACGTTCGACCGGTCCAGAGTCATCGTTTTTCATCAGAAAATAGATGTTTGGGACTATACAAAAATGATTCAAAATGTCAAATGGATCGTGCCTCATGTTGAATAACCACTTTTTAACCCCTCAGAGTGACCAAAATTGCCATTTTTACAGAGTTTTTGCTTATTCAAAAGCTTTAATTTTGACCAATTTCAGGCACATAAATGACTTTAAACACACATATTTTAGTTGAAAAAGTCATAATTCACATCCAACAGTCATTTAGAGTCAAAAGATTAAATGTTAAAATTTCATCCATATTGACCATTTTGGAATCGTTCAACAGGTCCGGAGTCATCGTTTTTCATCAGAACATGGATTTTTGGGACTGTACCAAAAATGATTCAAAATGTCAATTGGATTGTGCCTCATGTTGAATAACCACTTTTTAACCCCTCAGAGTGACCAAAATGGCAATTTTTACAGAGTTTTGCTTACACAAAAGCTTCAATTTTGACCAATTTCAGGCACAGAAATGACTTTAAACACACTTATTTTAGTTGAAAAGGTCATAATTCACATCCAACAGTCATTTGGAGTCAAAAGATTAAATGTTAAAATTTCATCCATATTGACCATTTTGGGAACGTTCGACAGGTCCGGAGTCATCGTTTTTCATCAAAAAATGGATTTTTGGGACTGTACCTAAAATGATTCAAAATGTCAATTGGATCGTGCCTCATGTTGAATAACCACTTTTTAACAACTCAGAGTGACCAAAATGGCCATTTTTACAGAGTTTTGCTTACTCAAAAGCTTCAATTTTTACCAATTTCAGGCACATAAATGACTTTAAACACACTTATTTTAGTTGAAAAAGTCACAATTCCCATCCAACAGTCATTTGGAGTCAAAAGATTAAATGTTAAAATTTCATCCATATTGACCATTTTGGGAACGTTCGACAGGTCCGGAGTCATCGTTTTTCATCAGAAAATGGATTTTTGGGACTGTACCAAAAATGATTCAAAATGTCAAATGGATCGTGCCTCATGTTGAATAACCACTTTTTAACCCCTCAGAGTGACCAAAATTGCCATTTTTACAGAGTTTTTGCTTATTCAAAAGCTTTAATTTTGACCAATTTCAGGCACATAAATGACTTTAAACACACTTATTTTAGTTGAAAAAGTCATAATTCACATCCAACAGTCATTTAGAGTCAAAAGATTAAATGTTAAAATTTCATCCATATTGACCATTTTGGAATCGTTCGACAGGTCCGGAGTCATCGTTTTTCATCAGAAAATGGATTTTTGGGACTGTACCAAAAATGATTCAAAATGTCAAATGGATCGTGCCTCATGTTGAATAACCACTTTTTAACCCCTCAGAGTGACCAAAATTGCCATTTTTACAGAGTTTTTGCTTATTCAAAAGCTTTAATTTTGACCAATTCCAGGCACAGAAATGACTTTAAACACACTTATTTTAGTTGAAAAAGTCATAATTCACATCCAACAGTCATTTAGAGTCAAAAGATTAAATGTTAAAATTTCATCCATATTGACCATTTTGGAATCGTTCGACAGGTCCGGAGTCATCGTTTTTCATCAGAAAATGGATTTTTGGGACTGTACCAAAAATGATTCAAAATGTCAAATGGATCGTGCCTCATGTTGAATAACCACTTTTTAACCCCTCAGAGTGACCAAAATTGCCATTTTTACAGAGTTTTTGCTTATTCAAAAGCTTTAATTTTGACCAATTCCAGGCACAGAAATGACTTTAAACACACTTATTTTAGTTGAAAAAGTCATAATTCACATCCAACAGTCATTTAGAGTCAAAAGATTAAATGTTAAAATTTCATCCATATTGACCATTTTGGAATCGTTCGACAGGTCCGGAGTCATCGTTTTTCATCAGAAAATGGATTTTTGGGACTGTACCAAAAATGATTCAAAATGTCAAATGGATCGTGCCTCATGTTGAATAACCACTTTTTAACCCCTCAGAGTGACCAACATTGCCATTTTTACAGAGTTTTGCTTACTCAAAAGCTTCAATTTTGACCAATTTCAGGCACAGAAATGACTTTAAACACACTTATTTTAGTTGAAAAGGTCATAATTCACATCCAACAGTCATTTGGAGTCAAAAGATTAAATGTTAAAATTTCATCCATATTGACCATTTTGGGAACGTTCGACAGGTCCGGAGTCATCGTTTTTCATCAGAAAATGGATTTTTGGGACTGTACCAAAAATGATTCAAAATGTCAAATGGATCGTGCCTCATGTTGAATAACCACTGTTTAACCCCTCAGAGTGACCAAAATTGCCATTTTTACAGAGTTTTTGCTTATTCAAAAGCTTTAATTTTGACCAATTTCAGGCACATAAATGACTTTAAACACACTTATTTTAGTTGAAAAAGTTATAATTCACATCCAACAGTCATTTAGAGTCAAAAGATTAAATGTTAAAATTTCATCCATATTGACCATTTTGGAATCGTTCAACAGGTCCGGAGTCATCGTTTTTCATCATAAAATGGATTTTTGGGACTGTACCAAAAATGATTCAAAATGTCAATTGGATCGTGCCTCATGTTGAATAACCACTTTTTAACCCCTCAGAGTGACCAAAATGGCCATTTTTACAGAGTTTTGCTTACTCAAAAGCTTCAATTTTTACCAATTTCAGGCACATAAATGACTTTAAACACACTTATTTTAGTTGAAAAAGTCATAATTCCCATCCAACAGTCATTTGGAGTCAAAAGATTAAATGTTAAAATTTCATCCATATTGACCATTTTGGGAACGTTCGACAGGTCCGGAGTCATCGTTTTTCATCAGAAAATGGATTTTTGGGACTGTACCAAAAATGATTCAAAATGTCAAATGGATCGTGCCTCATGTTGAATAACCACTTTTTAACTCTCAGAGTGACCAACATTGCCATTTTTACAGAGTTTTGCTTACTCAAAAGCTTCAATTTTGACCAATTTCAGGCACAGAAATGACTTTAAACACACTTATTTTAGTTGAAAAGGTCATAATTCACATCCAACAGTCATTTGGAGAAAAAAGATTAAATGTTAAAATTTCATCCATATTGACCATTTTGGGAACGTTCGACAGGTCCGGAGTCATCGTTTTTCATCAGAAAATGGATTTTTGGGACTGTACCAAAAATGATTCAAAATGTCAAATGGATTGTGCCTCATATTGAATAACCACTGTTTAACCCCTCAGAGTGACCAAAATTGCCATTTTTACAGAGTTTTTGCTTATTCAAAAGCTTTAATTTTGACCAATTTCAGGCACATAAATGACTTTAAACACATTTATTTTAGTTGAAAAAGTCATAATTCACATCCAACAGTCATTTAGAGTCAAAAGATTAAATGTTAAAATTTCATCCATATTGACCATTTTGGAATCGTTCGACAGGTCCGGAGTCATCGTTTTTGATCAGAAAATGGATTTTTGCGACTGTACCAAAAATGATGCAAAATGTCAAATGGATCGTGCCTCATGTTGAATAACCACTTTTTAACCCCTCAGAGTGACCAACATTGCCATTTTTACAGAGTTTTGCTTTCTCAAAAGCTTTAATTTTGACCAATTTCAGGCACAGAAATGACTTTAAAAACACTTATTTTTGTTGAAAAAGTCATAATTCCCATCCAACAGTCATTTGGAGTCAAAAGATTAAATGTTAAAATTTCATCCATATTGACCATTTTGGGAACGTTCGACAGGTCCGGAGTCATCGTTTTTCATCAGAAAATGGATTTTTGGGACTGTACCAAAAATGATTCAAAATGTCAAATGGATCGTGCCTCATGTTGAATAACCACTGTTTAACCCCTCAGAGTGACCAAAATTACCATTTTTACAGAGTTTTTGCTTATTCAAAAGCTTTAATTTTGACCAATTTCAGGCACAGAAATGACTTTAAACACATTTATTTTAGTTGAAAAAGTCATAATTCCCATCCAACAGTCATTTGGAGTCAAAAGATTAAATGTTAAAATTTCATCCATATTGACCATTTTGGGAACGTTCGACCGGTCCAGAGTCATCGTTTTTCATCAGAAAATGGATGTTTGGGACTATACAAAAATGATTCAAAATGTCAAATGGATCGTGCCTCATGTTGAATAACCACTTTTTAACCCCTCAGAGTGACCAAAATTGCCATTTTTACAGAGTTTTTGCTTATTCAAAAGCTTTAATTTTGACCAATTTCAGGCACATAAATGACTTTAAACACACTTATTTTAGTTGAAAAAGTCATAATTCACATCCAACAGTCATTTAGAGTCAAAAGATTAAATGTTAAAATTTCATCCATATTGACCATTTTGGAATCGTTCAACAGGTCCGGAGTCATCGTTTTTCATCAGAACATGGATTTTTGGGACTGTACCAAAAATGATTCAAAATGTCAATTGGATTGTGCCTCATGTTGAATAACCACTTTTTAACCCCTCAGAGTGACCAAAATGGCAATTTTTACAGAGTTTTGCTTACTCAAAAGCTTCAATTTTGACCAATTTCAGGCACAGAAATGACTTTAAACACACTTATTTTAGTTGAAAAGGTCATAATTCACATCCAACAGTCATTTGGAGTCAAAAGATTAAATGTTAAAATTTCATCCATATTGACCATTTTGGGAACGTTCGACAGGTCCGGAGTCATCGTTTTTCATCAGAAAATGGATTTTTGGGACTGTACCAAAAATGATTCAAAATGTCAAATGGATCGTGCCTCATGTTGAATAACCACTGTTTAACCCCTCAGAGTGACCAAAATTGCCATTTTTACAGAGTTTTTGCTTATTCAAAAGCTTTAATTTTGACCAATTTCAGGCACATAAATGACTTTAAACACATTTATTTTAGTTGAAAAAGTCATAATTCCCATCCAACAGTCATTTAGAGTCAAAAGATTAAATGTTAAAATTTCATCCATATTGACCATTTTGGGAACGTTCGACCGGTCCGGAGTCATCGTTTTTCATCTGAAAATGGATGTTTGGGACTATACAAAAATGATTCAAAATGTCAAATGGATCGTGCCTCATGTTGAATAACCACTTTTTAACCCCTCAGAGTGACCAAAATTGCCATTTTTACAGAGTTTTTGCTTATTCAAAAGCTTTAATTTTGACCAATTTCAGGCACATAAATGACTTTAAACACACTTATTTTAGTTGAAAAAGTCACAATTCCCATCCAACAGTCATTTGGAGTCAAAAGATTAAATGTTAAAATTTCATCCATATTGACCATTTTGGGAACGTTCGACAGGTCCGGAGTCATCGTTTTTCATCAGAAAATTGATTTTTGGGACTGTACCAAAAATGATTCAAAATGTCAAATGGATCGTGCCTCATGTTGAATAACCACTGTTTAACCCCTCAGAGTGACCAAAATTACCATTTTTACAGAGTTTTTGCTTATTCAAAAGCTTTAATTTTGACCAATTTCAGGCACAGAAATGACTTTAAACACATTTATTTTAGTTGAAAAAGTCATAATTCCCATCCAACAGTCATTTGGAGTCAAAAGATTAAATGTTAAAATTTCATCCATATTGACCATTTTGGGAACGTTCGACCGGTCCAGAGTCATCGTTTTTCATCAGAAAATAGATGTTTGGGACTATACAAAAATGATTCAAAATGTCAAATGGATCGTGCCTCATGTTGAATAACCACTTTTTAACCCCTCAGAGTGACCAAAATGGCAATTTTTACAGAGTTTTGCTTACTCAAAAGCTTCAATTTTGACCAATTTCAGGCACAGAAATGACTTTAAACACACTTATTTTAGTTGAAAAGGTCATAATTCACATCCAACAGTCATTTGGAGTCAAAAGATTAAATGTTAAAATTTCATTCATATTGACCATTTTGGGAACGTTCGACAGGTCCGGAGTCATTGTTTTTCATCAAAAAATTGATTTTTGGGACTGTACCTAAAATGATTCAAAATGTCAATTGGATCGTGCCTCATGTTGAATAACCACTTTTTAACAACTCAGAGTGACCAAAATGGCCATTTTTACAGAGTTTTGCTTACTCAAAAGCTTCAATTTTTACCAATTTCAGGCACATAAATGACTTTAAACACACTTATTTTAGTTGAAAAAGTCACAATTCCCATCCAACAGTCATTTGGAGTCAAAAGATTAAATGTTAAAATTTCATCCATATTGACCATTTTGGGAACGTTCGACAGGTCCGGAGTCATCGTTTTTCATCAGAAAATGGATTTTTGGGACTGTACCAAAAATGATTCAAAATGTCAAATGGATCGTGCCTCATGTTGAATAACCACTTTTTAACCCCTCAGAGTGACCAAAATTGCCATTTTTACAGAGTTTTTGCTTATTCAAAAGCTTTAATTTTGACCAATTTCAGGCACATAAATGACTTTAAACACACTTATTTTAGTTGAAAAAGTCATAATTCACATCCAACAGTCATTTAGAGTCAAAAGATTAAATGTTAAAATTTCATCCATATTGACCATTTTGGAATCGTTCGACAGGTCCGGAGTCATCGTTTTTCATCAGAAAATGGATTTTTGGGACTGTACCAAAAATGATTCAAAATGTCAAATGGATCGTGCCTCATGTTGAATAACCACTTTTTAACCCCTCAGAGTGACCAAAATTGCCATTTTTACAGAGTTTTTGCTTATTCAAAAGCTTTAATTTTGACCAATTCCAGGCACAGAAATGACTTTAAACACACTTATTTTAGTTGAAAAAGTCATAATTCACATCCAACAGTCATTTAGAGTCAAAAGATTAAATGTTAAAATTTCATCCATATTGACCATTTTGGAATCGTTCGACAGGTCCGGAGTCATCGTTTTTCATCAGAAAATGGATTTTTGGGACTGTACCAAAAATGATTCAAAATGTCAAATGGATCGTGCCTCATGTTGAATAACCACTTTTTAACCCCTCAGAGTGACCAAAATTGCCATTTTTACAGAGTTTTTGCTTATTCAAAAGCTTTAATTTTGACCAATTCCAGGCACAGAAATGACTTTAAACACACTTATTTTAGTTGAAAAAGTCATAATTCACATCCAACAGTCATTTAGAGTCAAAAGATTAAATGTTAAAATTTCATCCATATTGACCATTTTGGAATCGTTCGACAGGTCCGGAGTCATCGTTTTTCATCAGAAAATGGATTTTTGGGACTGTACCAAAAATGATTCAAAATGTCAAATGGATCGTGCCTCATGTTGAATAACCACTTTTTAACCCCTCAGAGTGACCAACATTGCCATTTTTACAGAGTTTTGCTTACTCAAAAGCTTCAATTTTGACCAATTTCAGGCACAGAAATGACTTTAAACACACTTATTTTAGTTGAAAAGGTCATAATTCACATCCAACAGTCATTTGGAGTCAAAAGATTAAATGTTAAAATTTCATCCATATTGACCATTTTGGGAACGTTCGACAGGTCCGGAGTCATCGTTTTTCATCAGAAAATGGATTTTTGGGACTGTACCAAAAATGATTCAAAATGTCAAATGGATCGTGCCTCATGTTGAATAACCACTGTTTAACCCCTCAGAGTGACCAAAATTGCCATTTTTACAGAGTTTTTGCTTATTCAAAAGCTTTAATTTTGACCAATTTCAGGCACATAAATGACTTTAAACACACTTATTTTAGTTGAAAAAGTTATAATTCACATCCAACAGTCATTTAGAGTCAAAAGATTAAATGTTAAAATTTCATCCATATTGACCATTTTGGAATCGTTCAACAGGTCCGGAGTCATCGTTTTTCATCATAAAATGGATTTTTGGGACTGTACCAAAAATGATTCAAAATGTCAATTGGATCGTGCCTCATGTTGAATAACCACTTTTTAACCCCTCAGAGTGACCAAAATGGCCATTTTTACAGAGTTTTGCTTACTCAAAAGCTTCAATTTTTACCAATTTCAGGCACATAAATGACTTTAAACACACTTATTTTAGTTGAAAAAGTCATAATTCCCATCCAACAGTCATTTGGAGTCAAAAGATTAAATGTTAAAATTTCATCCATATTGACCATTTTGGGAACGTTCGACAGGTCCGGAGTCATCGTTTTTCATCAGAAAATGGATTTTTGGGACTGTACCAAAAATGATTCAAAATGTCAAATGGATCGTGCCTCATGTTGAATAACCACTTTTTAACCCCTCAGAGTGACCAAAATTGCCATTTTTACAGAGTTTTTGCTTATTCAAAAGCTTTAATTTTGACCAATTTCAGGCACAGAAATGACTTTAAACACACTTATTTTAGTTGAAAAAGTCATAATTCACACCCAACAGTCATTTAGAGTCAAAAGATTAAATGTTAAAATTTCATCCATATTGACCATTTTGGAATCGTTCGACAGGTCCGGAGTCATCGTTTTTCATCAGAAAATTGATTTTTGGGACTGTACCAAAAATGATTCAAAATGTCAAATGGATCGTGCCTCATGTTGAATAACCACTTTTTAACCCCTCAGAGTGACCAACATTGCCATTTTTACAGAGTTTTGCTTACTCAAAAGCTTCAATTTTTACCAATTTCAGGCACATAAATGACTTTAAACACATATGGCTGAGATACCCGCCACCCCCTCTCAACACAATCCCCAAAGAAGGGAAACCGGAAACAGTTCTTGAAGTTTTTGGAAGTGGGAGGGAGTGACCCTCCCGGCCGTATTTATTAAAACAAAAAATTAAAACATTAAACATTAATGTACAATTTCATACCACATTGCGATGTTTGGCTAACCTTAACAGATTCTCTAATACAGAGGTTCTCCTAGCCGAACTAACATCCTACAAAACATTTACTTGAAATATTGAAATTGTACATCCTAACGTTTAAGGGCCAACGGCAAGGTCGTAACCGGTGTCAAGATCCCTAACCCGACATACCCCCCCCACTTGGGAGGGGCGACAGCACTGAGGCGTACTCAAGTGCAACTACTACCAATTTCCCTTGACTTGACGGGGGCACTTATCAACTCGACGCCAGTTAAAGGTCGTTCGAAGACTCGTGTGAGGTATCTAGAAGGTATCGTAGACCTCCCCCCAACCCCACACAACTTACCGCATCTGCCGTCGCAGATGTCACTGGCCCCGGGAAATTCCCCAGGAGGGGGCTGTAACCCCTCCTACACAGGAAGGGGCCTTGACCGCCTTTCCTCTTCTTTCGGCGACCCATCCTTAGAAGGGACCGCCTCCCCGTTGAGGGGCCAAAGGCCACCTCCCCCGAGCGCTCCCATCCGTGTTGGGTGACGCCCACTCATAGGGATCTTCCAATTAGTGCTCACCGATCATGACCTTACCGCCACAGGCCGGATAGTTGACCGGCTATCCGGACCCCCCACAAAAACTCCTACCTAAAGGTCATGTTTCAACGATTTTAACCATGCTAAGAAGTCTCCTAAGAGTAACTCATTCCCCACCCAAGACAAATGCACACCATCCCCCAAATACATACTGTCATCATTAATACAGCTATGAGAAATAGAATGCAAAGTCCTGGAACGGAACAACCTACTCACTTTATTATTAAGCTTTCTAACCGAATGGTTCAAAGCAGGAATAGAGACAGCCCCCCGCCACACCTTTCGCGGAATCAAATGGGACCATGCAATCGTGCACCCCGGAACTCTCCTCGCCAACCAACTTACAGTGGAAAGCATTGCCTCCAGGAGTAGTCGTCTACCGATGGTGACCAGATCATTGCCCCCAACATGTACTATAACTATAGACGGCGGTGACCTTGTCCGCCCTAACAAACCCTCGAAAAATGTTTGAAACTGGTCAATACAGAGACCGCCCCTTCCGTAGAAGGACATCCTGTACCCGTATTCCCCAGCCACGTGAATCATGTCACCTGCTTTGAATACGTCTGCGGCACGCCTCACGTATGAGTGGCCCACGACCCACACCTCCTTTTTCACAGCCGGTGATGTCTGACCGCTGGCCCGGTGTAGGGTCAACTGCATAGTCCGCCCCGCCTCGTAGGCTTGCGTAACTGAAAACCAAACAAAAACAAGAAGCGTGAGTACATTATTACAGCTTCACAACATGTGCAACCGCACGTATCTTTTATAACAATTGGAGGACCAACGCCCCACTCGTTTAACTTGCTCAATATTAAGACCCCTGGCTGTAGCTTCCGTAGCAGCCCCTATCCGAAAGGAATGGGTCCCAAAGTCGCCCGGGTTCAAGCCCGCAGCGGCAATTGACATCGCAAGCACCCGCTGAAACTGAAATTTCGTCAGTGGGGTGGCGTCAGCGTGTCTTAACAAAGTCCCCCCCCATGATGCCACCCTTCGTGCTAGGTAATCCTCTAAACACTTTACCGGACATATGGGGGACCCAGGAATCCTGCGTATGATGACGCAGTCACCCATCCCGTCTTGGTCAGTCTTGGATTTTACAAAGGAGACAGTCATTGTTTCTCCCCGTATCTGAACGTGTTCTCGGCACAAACCCCCCGCCACATCCAGTTTGTTCCTTGCAACCAATTCGCTTACCCGCATTGCTCCGTGAAATGCTAGCGTAAAAGCGGCTCGGAACAGCACCGCCTCAAACTGAGATGAACATGTGGCGGGGAGTGTGGCCAACAACTGGGACAATCTATCCAAACCTATCGGGCGCCTTTCATCTACTCTGCGACCCTCAAGGCGTTGCCACCCACGCAGCGCCTTCTGTACAACGAAAGACGCTGTTGGGTCCTGGATAGCATGTGCTCTGGCAACAAAGGAAATGGCAGCACGATGCCTCTGGGCCGTAGCCACCGATTTCCCAGCCCTACGTAAGGATATCAGGAAATTCACTACCCACTCCTCGTGACCCCAAAATCGCTCTCTATCACTCCCCAAAAAGTCTAAATAGGCCCGAAACGCCCCTTCGTATGCCTTCCTCGTCCTTGGTGCTAGACTCTCTCCCACGAGGTGACGAAGTTCGGGGCACCGAGAGACCAGAGAGCTTCGGGAAAGGGTGCCGGCTCTGGGTCCGCTGAGGGGAGGAAACCCGAAAAAGCCTGCATTTGAAAACGAGACAGTGCGTCAGCCGCCTGATTCATCACCCCCGGAACATGTTTTGCTCTGAATAGCACGTTCAACTGCATACATAGCAACACAATTTCCTTAAGCAGTCTCAAAATCAGTTTACAACGTGCTGCCTGATTATTGATGCAATCGACCACGGTCATATTGTCAGACCAAAATATGACAGAGTGATCTTTGAACCCATCGGGCCATGTTCTCAAGGCCACCAGGATGGGAAACAGTTCTAGGAAAGCAATATTACTCGTCAGACCATTCTTATGCCACCATGTCGGCCATCTTTGTGCCGACCATTTCGTGCCGAAAATGGCGCCAAAACCTATGCTTCCTGCTGAATCCGTCCACAGCCCCAGCTCTTCAGAAGACACGGCTGGTTCATTCCAGACGATTCTACCATTGAAGTCCGCCAGAAATGCTAACCAAATACGCATGTCCTGGCGGATCTCGGCCGATAGTCTCGTGCGATGATGGCACTCTTTAAGGCCGACCATCGTTTGGGCAATTGAACGGGAAAAGGGGCGGGCCATTGGTATTACCCTCAAGGCAAAATTCAACTATCCCACCAACTGCTGTAATTGTTGCAGCGTAACTTTTGATGCATTTATACACACTTGCAGCGCAGCCCTGAACTTCAACACTTTCTCAGCTGGCAAACGGAAACACCCTTCAATGGAGTCCAACTCGATCCCCAGAAACTCGAGGCAAGTCGTAGGACCCACTGTTTTACCCGGCGCCAATGGCACACCGAACTGTTTCATTAACACACAAAATTCGGCCAAGGCCCGGCCACATTCAAGATCCCCGGCTGCCCCAAGAAACAGAAAATCATCAAGGTAGTGCATTACATCTTGGAAACCTGTTTTCTTTGTGAAGACCCATTGTAGAAAACTACTGAATTTCTCGAAATAAGCACAGGATATAGAGCACCCCATTGGCATACACCTATCCATGTAATAACAACCCTGAAACATGAATCCTAAGAGACGCTGGTCGTCTGGGTGTACCGGGAGCAATCGGAACGCTGACTCGATATCTGACTTCGCCATCAGCGCCCCGGGCCCCAGGCGATTTAAAATGGCTACGGCCTCATCGAAGGATGCGTACCGCACCGAACACACTTCTGGATCGATTGCATCATTTACGGAAATACCTCGAGGAGCTGATAAATTATGAATCAGTCGGAACTCACCGGGGTCTTTCTTGGGGACTACCCCTAAGGGAGAACAAACAAAATTCTGGACCGGGGGTAAACTAAACGGGCCGGCGACCCGACCTCGAGTCACCTCTTTCCGGATCTTATCCTGTACTACGGTCGTATGCTGCAGGACGGAAAGTTGATTTTTACACTTTTCCACACCCTGAAAGTCCCCTACCGGGATGCGGAAACCATACGAAAAACCGTTCCGCAGCACCCCAGCAGAAGTACGATCCGGGTATTCACTGAGCCAGGGAATCATCGCCAGGGTATCAATTGGGGTAGGTAAAGGCGCCCTTCGGACTATATTAGACCTGTTTGGCACCTCCTCTCCCCCCGTTATCACCCGTTTTGGCTCTGCACAAGGACTCAGGATGGGACGACCCACAACCACTACATTCATGTTTGAATTTACACGATCCCTGGGGTCTAGTACATTTACCTCTGTTGTAATTAAAGCAGAAACCCTTTTTCCCGGTATTGCCGGCAGGTTTCGAGTAATCGTCGGCACCCGTACCTGATCGAAAGGGCGTCCCCGCATATTGCCGGGAGGATTCGCCAACATTACTTCCCACTAACGGCATTTTTAACATTCCTGACTCCTTCATTTTATCCCAAGTCAAGGAATCATAACAATCCCAGGTCAAACTTTTATTATGCTCCTTTTCCTTTCTAAACAGATTATCGTAACAAAACCAATGATTACCCTGGTGCGATGTCGAGTACCCCATGATTCGTGATTGATAGATTGGGAACTCGGAAAGCAACTCAGGTCTACGTTCCCCCAAGATTGATGTAAAGATTCCCCAAGCATTGCCCCAATTGGCGATATTCTCATTTACTTTAAAGGCGGCCATTTTTGCGCGCCAAACACTCGGATGCATGAGATCCTTCTGACTCTTTACATGCTCTACTTCATAGTGATCAACAAGCAGTGAGAAAATGTTCACATACTCCCCCGCCCAAATCTTTTCCTTAATTGCCAAAGGAACATGTTGCCCCAACTTTTCTCTCCGAGAGGGTGTTGACTCATCCCTCGCGATCGGCAATGGCCGCTTACCTGCACCTGACGCTGCCTCTGTGGTCGCAATCGTCCCTGGTGTCCTGTCCCCTACTGCAGCCGGCACGGGCACCTTGGCTGCTTCCCGTTTCTCACGCAATTGCTTTATCAGCGCCTGCGCATCGACAGCCGTGGCGCCCTCGTTACCTTTACCCAACCACGCTGCCAATTGTTCCGCCAGCTCGGGCGGCATATCATCCTCGGACACGGGGGTGACCACAACGGGAATTGGATTCCCCTCCTTCGGCACAGGAGTTGGAGCCTCAAGCGGGGCACTGGGACCCGGGATGTCTTCACCCGCTGCCCCCCTCCTGGGCCTCTTGTGTTTCCCTCCCGGGGCTGCTCCCGCCAAAGGACGTTTTGGACCCCCTTCCTCATTCTTGTCCACCCGCTTCTTTAGCTCAGACATCTCCTTCATGAGAACGCGCAGCATCTGGTCAGTAGTCATGCGCTTTCCCACCTTCTTCGGCATTCTCCAACAAAGTAACTGTAAAACAAACAAGAACGATTAAAACGCTCAAAATTGGCTCTTCGTTCCGTCTCGAGCTCACGTACAGCGAGGAGGTGCAGCTTCAGAGCACAGGAACAAGAGGATGTCTTCTGGTCTTGCGTCCCTTTTTATCCGTCTTCAGGGCGGGCGTAAACCCGCCCCTGCCTGCCCCGAGGGCGTGGCCGGCCGCGTCAGTGTCTAGGCCAGCCCACTCTAGGGCGGGAAAAAGCGCGCCCCGGCTACGCCGCTTCGGGCATACCAGCCGAGACGCGCCTCCCGCCCAAAATGGCTTCCCGGGGGGATCGAGGCACTCAGCCATACGTTCGGGGGGACCGAGTGGTCGCCCCTTTCCACTTATTTTAGTTGAAAAAGTCATAATTCCCATCCAACAGTCATTTGGAGTCAAAAGATTAAATGTTAAAATTTCATCGATATTGACCATTTTGGGAACGTTCGACAGGTCCGGAGTCATCGTTTTTCATCAGAAAATGGATTTTTGGGACTGTACCAAAAATGATTCAAAATGTCAAATGGATCGTGCCTCATGTTGAATAACCACTTTTTAACCCCTCAGAGTGACCAAAATTGCCATTTTTACAGAGTTTTTGCTTATTCAAAAGCTTTAATTTTGACCAATTTCAGGCACATAAATGACTTTAAACACACTTATTTTAGTTGAAAAAGTCATAATTCACATCCAACAGTCATTTAGAGTCAAAAGATTAAATGTTAAAATTTCATCCATATTGACCATTTTGGAATCGTTCGACAGGTCCGGAGTCATCGTTTTTCATCAGAAAATTGATTTTTGGGACTGTACCAAAAATGATTCAAAATGTCAAATGGATCATGCCTCATGTTGAATAACCACTTTTTAACCCCTCAGAGTGACCAAAATTGCCATTTTTACAGAGTTTTTGCTTATTCAAAAGCTTTAATTTTGACCAATTTCAGGCACAGAAATGACTTTAAACACACTTATTTTAGTTGAAAAAGTCATAATTCACATCCAACAGTCATTTAGAGTCAAAAGATTAAATGTTAAAATTTCATCCATATTGACCATTTTGGAATCGTTCGACAGGTCCGGAGTCATCGTTTTTGATCAGAAAATGGATTTTTGCGACTGTACCAAAAATGATGCAAAATGTCAAATGGATCGTGCCTCATGTTGAATAACCACTTTTTAACCCCTCAGAGTGACCAACATTGCCATTTTTACAGAGTTTTGCTTACTCAAAAGCTTCAATTTTGACCAATTTCAGGCACATAAATGACTTTAAACACACGTATTTTAGTTGAAAAAGTCATAATTCCCATCCAACAGTCATTTGGAGTCAAAAGATTAAATGTTAAAATTTCATCCATATTGACCATTTTGGGAACGTTCGACAGGTCCGGAGTCATCGTTTTTCATCAGAAAATGGATTTTTGGGACTGTACCAAAAATGATTCAAAATGTCAAATGGATCGTGCCTCATGTTGAATAACCACTGTTTAACCCCTCAGAGTGACCAAAATTACCATTTTTACAGAGTTTTTGCTTATTGAAAAGCTTTAATTTTGACCAATTTCAGGCACAGAAATGACTTTAAACACATTTATTTTAGTTGAAAAAGTCATAATTCCCATCCAACAGTCATTTGGAGTCAAAAGATTAAATGTTAAAATTTCATCCATATTGACCATTTTGGGAACGTTCGACCGGTCCAGAGTCATCGTTTTTCATCAGAAAATGGATGTTTGGGACTATACAAAAATGATTCAAAATGTCAAATGGATCGTGCCTCATGTTGAATAACCACTTTTTAACCCCTCAGAGTGACCAAAATTGCCATTTTTACAGAGTTTTTGCTTATTCAAAAGCTTTAATTTTGACCAATTTCAGGCACATAAATGACTTTAAACACACTTATTTTAGTTGAAAAAGTCATAATTCACATCCAACAGTCATTTAGAGTCAAAAGATTAAATGTTAAAATTTCATCCATATTGACCATTTTGGAATCGTTCAACAGGTCCGGAGTCATCGTTTTTCATCAGAACATGGATTTTTGGGACTGTACCAAAAATGATTCAAAATGTCAATTGGATTGTGCCTCATGTTGAATAACCACTTTTTAACCCCTCAGAGTGACCAAAATGGCAATTTTTACAGAGTTTTGCTTACTCAAAAGCTTCAATTTTGACCAATTTCAGGCACAGAAATGACTTTAAACACACTTATTTTAGTTGAAAAGGTCATAATTCACATCCAACAGTCATTTGGAGTCAAAAGATTAAATGTTAAAATTTCATCCATATTGACCATTTTGGGAACGTTCGACAGGTCCGGAGTCATCGTTTTTCATCAGAAAATGGATTTTTGGGACTGTACCAAAAATGATTCAAAATGTCAAATGGATCGTGCCTCATGTTGAATAACCACTGTTTAACCCCTCAGAGTGACCAAAATTGCCATTTTTACAGAGTTTTTGCTTATTCAAAAGCTTTAATTTTGACCAATTTCAGGCACATAAATGACTTTAAACACACTTATTTTAGTTGAAAAAGTCATAATTCACATCCATCAGTCATTTAGAGTCAAAAGAATAAATGTTAAAATTTCATCCATATTGACCATTTTGGAATCGTTCAACAGGTCCGGAGTCATCGTTTTTCATCAGAAAATGGATTTTTGGAACTGTACCAAAAATGATTCAAAATGTCAATTGGATCGTGCCTCATGTTGAATAACCACTTTTTAACCCCTCAGAGTGACCAAAATGGCCATTTTTACAGAGTTTTGCTTACTCAAAAGCTTCAATTTTTACCAATTTCAGGCACATAAATGACTTTAAACACACTTATTTTAGTTGAAAAAGTCACAATTCCCATCCAACAGTCATTTGGAGTCAAAAGATTAAATGTTAAAATTTCATCCATATTGACCATTTTGGGAACGTTCGACAGGTCCGGAGTCATCGTTTTTCATCAGAAAATGGATTTTTGGGACTGTACCAAAAATGATTCAAAATGTCAAATGGATCGTGCCTCATGTTGAATAACCACTTTTTAACCCCTCAGAGTGACCAACATTGCCATTTTTACAGAGTTTTGCTTACTCAAAAGCTTCAATTTTGACCAATTTCAGGCACAGAAATGACTTTAAACACACTTATTTTAGTTGAAAAGGTCATAATTCACATCCAACAGTCATTTGGAGTCAAAAGATTAAATGTTAAAATTTCATCCATAATGACCATTTTGGGAACGTTCGACAGGTCCGGAGTCATCGTTTTTCATCAGAAAATGGATTTTTGGGACTGTACCAAAAATGATTCAAAATGTCAAATGGATCGTGCCTCATGTTGAATAACCACTGTTTAACCCCTCAGAGTGACCAAAATTGCCATTTTTACAGAGTTTTTGCTTATTCAAAAGCTTTAATTTTGACCAATTTCAGGCACATAAATGACTTTAAACACACTTATTTTAGTTGAAAAAGTTATAATTCACATCCAACAGTCATTTAGAGTCAAAAGATTAAATGTTAAAATTTCATCCATATTGACCATTTTGGGAACGTTCGACAGGTCCGGAGTCATCGTTTTTCATCAGAAAATGGATTTTTGGGACTGTACCAAAAATGATTCAAAATGTCAAATGGATCGTGCCTCATGTTGAATAACCACTTTTTAACCCCTCAGAGTGACCAAAATTGCCATTTTTACAGAGTTTTTGCTTATTCAAAAGCTTTAATTTTGACCAATTTCAGGCACATAAATGACTTTAAACACACTTATTTTAGTTGAAAAAGTCATAATTCACATCCAACAGTCATTTAGAGTCAAAAGATTAAATGTTAAAATTTCATCCATATTGACCATTTTGGAATCGTTCGACAGGTCCGGAGTCATCGTTTTTCATCAGAAAATGGATTTTTGGGACTGTACCAAAAATGATTCAAAATGTCAAATGGATCGTGCCTCATGTTGAATAACCACTTTTTAACCCCTCAGAGTGACCAACATTGCCATTTTTACAGAGTTTTGCTTACTCAAAAGCTTCAATTTTGACCAATTTCAGGCACAGAAATGACTTTAAACACACTTATTTTAGTTGAAAAGGTCATAATTCACATCCAACAGTCATTTGGAGTCAAAAGATTAAATGTTAAAATTTCATCCATATTGACCATTTTGGGAACGTTCGACAGGTCCGGAGTCATCGTTTTTCATCAGAAAATGGATTTTTGGGACTGTACCAAAAATGATTCAAAATGTCAAATGGATCGTGCCTCATGTTGAATAACCACTTTTTAACCCCTCAGAGTGACCAAAATGGCCATTTTTACAGAGTTTTGCTTACTCAAAAGCTTCAATTTTTACCAATTTCAGGCACATAAATGACTTTAAACACACTTATTTTAGTTGAAAAAGTCACAATTCCCATCCAACAGTCATTTGGAGTCAAAAGATTAAATGTTAAAATTTCATCCATATTGACCATTTTGGGATTGTTCGACAGGTCCGGAGTCATCGTTTTTCATCAGAAAATGGATTTTTGGGACTGTACCAAAAATGATTCAAAATGTCAAATGGATCGTGCCTCATGTTGAATAACCACTTTTTAACCCCTCAGAGTGACCAACATTGCCATTTTTACAGAGTTTTGCTTACTCAAAAGCTTTAATTTTGACCAATTTCAGGCACAGAAATGACTTTAAACACACTTATTTTAGTTGAAAAGGTCATAATTCACATCCAACAGTCATTTAGAGTCAAAAGATTAAATGTTAAAATTTCATCCATATTGACCATTTTGGAATCGTTCGACAGGTCCGGAGTCATCGTTTTTCATCAGAAAATTGATTTTTGGGACTGTACCAAAAATGATTCAAAATGTCAAATGGATCATGCCTCATGTTGAATAACCACTTTTTAACCCCTCAGAGTGACCAAAATTGCCATTTTTACAGAGTTTTTGCTTATTCAAAAGCTTTAATTTTGACCAATTTCAGGCACAGAAATGACTTTAAACACACTTATTTTAGTTGAAAAAGTCATAATTCACATCCAACAGTCATTTAGAGTCAAAAGATTAAATGTTAAAATTTCATCCATATTGACCATTTTGGAATCGTTCGACAGGTCCGGAGTCATCGTTTTTCATCAGAAAATGGATTTTTGGGACTGTACCAAAAATGATTCAAAATGTCAAATGGATCGTGCCTCATGTTGAATAACCACTTTTTAACTCTCAGAGTGACCAACATTGCCATTTTTACAGAGTTTTGCTTACTCAAAAGCTTCAATTTTGACCAATTTCAGGCACAGAAATGACTTTAAACACACTTATTTTAGTTGAAAAGGTCATAATTCACATCCAACAGTCATTTGGAGACAAAAGATTAAATGTTAAAATTTCATCCATATTGACCATTTTGGGAACGTTCGACAGGTCCGGAGTCATCGTTTTTCATCAGAAAATGGATTTTTGGGACTGTACCAAAAATGATTCAAAATGTCAAATGGATTGTGCCTCATATTGAATAACCACTGTTTAACCCCTCAGAGTGACCAAAATTGCCATTTTTACAGAGTTTTTGCTTATTCAAAAGCTTTAATTTTGACCAATTTCAGGCACATAAATGACTTTAAACACATTTATTTTAGTTGAAAAAGTCATAATTCACATCCAACAGTCATTTAGAGTCAAAAGATTAAATGTTAAAATTTCATCCATATTGACCATTTTGGAATCGTTCGACAGGTCCGGAGTCATCGTTTTTGATCAGAAAATGGATTTTTGCGACTGTACCAAAAATGATGCAAAATGTCAAATGGATCGTGCCTCATGTTGAATAACCACTTTTTAACCCCTCAGAGTGACCAACATTGCCATTTTTACAGAGTTTTGCTTTCTCAAAAGCTTTAATTTTGACCAATTTCAGGCACAGAAATGACTTTAAAAACACTTATTTTTGTTGAAAAGGTCATAATTCACATCCAACAGTCATTTGGAGTCAAAAGATTAAATGTTAAAATTTCATCCATAATGACCATTTTGGGAACGTTCGACAGGTCCGGAGTCATCGTTTTTCATCAGAAAATGGATTTTTGGGACTGTACCAAAAATGATTCAAAATGTCAAATGGATCGTGCCTCATGTTGAATAACCACTGTTTAACCCCTCAGAGTGACCAAAATTGCCATTTTTACAGAGTTTTTGCTTATTCAAAAGCATTAATTTTGACCAATTTCAGGCACATAAATGACTTTAAACACACTTATTTTAGTTGAAAAAGTTATAATTCACATCCAACAGTCATTTAGAGTCAAAAGATTAAATGTTAAAATTTCATCCATATTGACCATTTTGGGAACGTTCGACAGGTCCGGAGTCATCGTTTTTCATCAGAAAATGGATTTTTGGGACTGTACCAAAAATGATTCAAAATGTCAAATGGATCGTGCCTCATGTTGAATAACCACTTTTTAACCCCTCAGAGTGACCAAAATTGCCATTTTTACAGAGTTTTTGCTTATTCAAAAGCTTTAATTTTGACCAATTTCAGGCACATAAATGACTTTAAACACACTTATTTTAGTTGAAAAAGTCATAATTCACATCCAACAGTCATTTAGAGTCAAAAGATTAAATGTTAAAATTTCATCCATATTGACCATTTTGGAATCGTTCGACAGGTCCGGAGTCATCGTTTTTCATCAGAAAATGGATTTTTGGGACTGTACCAAAAATGATTCAAAATGTCAAATGGATCGTGCCTCATGTTGAATAACCACTTTTTAACCCCTCAGAGTGACCAACATTGCCATTTTTACAGAGTTTTGCTTACTCAAAAGCTTCAATTTTGACCAATTTCAGGCACAGAAATGACTTTAAACACACTTATTTTAGTTGAAAAGGTCATAATTCACATCCAACAGTCATTTGGAGTCAAAAGATTAAATGTTAAAATTTCATCCATATTGACCATTTTGGGAACGTTCGACAGGTCCGGAGTCATCGTTTTTCATCAGAAAATGGATTTTTGGGACTGTACCAAAAATGATTCAAAATGTCAAATGGATCGTGCCTCATGTTGAATAACCACTTTTTAACCCCTCAGAGTGACCAAAATTGCCATTTTTACAGAGTTTTTGCTTATTCAAAAGCTTTAATTTTGACCAATTTCAGGCACAGAAATGACTTTAAACACACTTATTTTAGTTGAAAAAGTCATAATTCACACCCAACAGTCATTTAGAGTCAAAAGATTAAATGTTAAAATTTCATCCATATTGACCATTTTGGAATCGTTCGACAGGTCCGGAGTCATCGTTTTTCATCAGAAAATTGATTTTTGGGACTGTACCAAAAATGATTCAAAATGTCAAATGGATCGTGCCTCATGTTGAATAACCACTTTTTAACCCCTCAGAGTGACCAACATTGCCATTTTTACAGAGTTTTGCTTACTCAAAAGCTTCAATTTTTACCAATTTCAGGCACATAAATGACTTTAAACACACTTATTTTAGTTGAAAAAGTCATAATTCCCATCCAACAGTCATTTGGAGTCAAAAGATTAAATGTTAAAATTTCATCGATATTGACCATTTTGGGAACGTTCGACAGGTCCGGAGTCATCGTTTTTCATCAGAAAATGGATTTTTGGGACTGTACCAAAAATGATTCAAAATGTCAAATGGATCGTGCCTCATGTTGAATAACCACTTTTTAACCCCTCAGAGTGACCAAAATTGCCATTTTTACAGAGTTTTTGCTTATTCAAAAGCTTTAATTTTGACCAATTTCAGGCACATAAATGACTTTAAACACACTTATTTTAGTTGAAAAAGTCATAATTCACATCCAACAGTCATTTAGAGTCAAAAGATTAAATGTTAAAATTTCATCCATATTGACCATTTTGGAATCGTTCGACAGGTCCGGAGTCATCGTTTTTCATCAGAAAATTGATTTTTGGGACTGTACCAAAAATGATTCAAAATGTCAAATGGATCATGCCTCATGTTGAATAACCACTTTTTAACCCCTCAGAGTGACCAAAATTGCCATTTTTACAGAGTTTTTGCTTATTCAAAAGCTTTAATTTTGACCAATTTCAGGCACAGAAATGACTTTAAACACACTTATTTTAGTTGAAAAAGTCATAATTCACATCCAACAGTCATTTAGAGTCAAAAGATTAAATGTTAAAATTTCATCCATATTGACCATTTTGGAATCGTTCGACAGGTCCGGAGTCATCGTTTTTCATCAGAAAATGGATTTTTGGGACTGTACCAAAAATGATTCAAAATGTCAAATGGATCGTGCCTCATGTTGAATAACCACTTTTTAACTCTCAGAGTGACCAACATTGCCATTTTTACAGAGTTTTGCTTACTCAAAAGCTTCAATTTTGACCAATTTCAGGCACAGAAATGACTTTAAACACACTTATTTTAGTTGAAAAGGTCATAATTCACATCCAACAGTCATTTGGAGACAAAAGATTAAATGTTAAAATTTCATCCATATTGACCATTTTGGGAACGTTCGACAGGTCCGGAGTCATCGTTTTTCATCAGAAAATGGATTTTTGGGACTGTACCAAAAATGATTCAAAATGTCAAATGGATTGTGCCTCATATTGAATAACCACTGTTTAACCCCTCAGAGTGACCAAAATTGCCATTTTTACAGAGTTTTTGCTTATTCAAAAGCTTTAATTTTGACCAATTTCAGGCACATAAATGACTTTAAACACATTTATTTTAGTTGAAAAAGTCATAATTCACATCCAACAGTCATTTAGAGTCAAAAGATTAAATGTTAAAATTTCATCCATATTGACCATTTTGGAATCGTTCGACAGGTCCGGAGTCATCGTTTTTGATCAGAAAATGGATTTTTGCGACTGTACCAAAAATGATGCAAAATGTCAAATGGATCGTGCCTCATGTTGAATAACCACTTTTTAACCCCTCAGAGTGACCAACATTGCCATTTTTACAGAGTTTTGCTTTCTCAAAAGCTTTAATTTTGACCAATTTCAGGCACAGAAATGACTTTAAAAACACTTATTTTTGTTGAAAAGGTCATAATTCACATCCAACAGTCATTTGGAGTCAAATGATTAAATGTTAAAATTTCATCCATATTGACCATTTTGGGAACGTTCGACAGGTCCGAAGTCATCGTTTTTCATCAGAAAATTGATTTTTGGGACTGTACCAAAAATGATTCAAAATGTCAAATGGATCGTGCCTCATGTTGAATAACCACTTTTTAACCCCTCAGAGTGACCAACATTGCCATTTTTACAGAGTTTTGCTTACTCAAAAGCTTCAATTTTGACCAATTTCAGGCACATAAATGACTTTAAACACACGTATTTTAGTTGAAAAAGTCATAATTCCCATCCAACAGTCATTTGGAGTCAAAAGATTAAATGTTAAAATTTCATCCATATTGACCATTTTGGGAACGTTCGACAGGTCCGGAGTCATCGTTTTTCATCAGAAAATGGATTTTTGGGACTGTACCAAAAATGATTCAAAATGTCAAATGGATCGTGCCTCATGTTGAATAACCACTGTTTAACCCCTCAGAGTGACCAAAATTACCATTTTTACAGAGTTTTTGCTTATTCAAAAGCTTTAATTTTGACCAATTTCAGGCACAGAAATGACTTTAAACACATTTATTTTAGTTGAAAAAGTCATAATTCCCATCCAACAGTCATTTGGAGTCAAAAGATTAAATGTTAAAATTTCATCCATATTGACCATTTTGGGAACGTTCGACCGGTCCAGAGTCATCGTTTTTCATCAGAAAATGGATGTTTGGGACTATACAAAAATGATTCAAAATGTCAAATGGATCGTGCCTCATGTTGAATAACCACTTTTTAACCCCTCAGAGTGACCAAAATTGCCATTTTTACAGAGTTTTTGTTTATTCAAAAGCTTTATTTTGACCAATTTCAGGCACATAAATGACTTTAAACACACTTATTTTAGTTGAAAAAGTCATAATTCACATCCAACAGTCATTTAGAGTCAAAAGATTAAATGTTAAAATTTCATCCATATTGACCATTTTGGAATCGTTCAACAGGTCCGGAGTCATCGTTTTTCATCAGAACATGGATTTTTGGGACTGTACCAAAAATGATTCAAAATGTCAATTGGATTGTGCCTCATGTTGAATAACCACTTTTTAACCCCTCAGAGTGACCAAAATGGCAATTTTTACAGAGTTTTGCTTACTCAAAAGCTTCAATTTTGACCAATTTCAGGCACAGAAATGACTTTAAACACACTTATTTTAGTTGAAAAGGTCATAATTCACATCCAACAGTCATTTGGAGTCAAAAGATTAAATGTTAACATTTCATCCATATTGACCAATTTTAGAACGTTCGACAGGTCCGGAGTCATCGTTTTTCATCAGAAAATTGATTTTTGGGACTGTAGCAGAAATGATTCAAAATGTCAATTGGATCGTGCCTCATGTTGAATAACCACTTTTTAACCCCTCAGAGTGACCAAAATGGCCATTTTTACAGAGTTTTGCTTACTCAAAAGCTTCAATTTTTACCAATTTCAGGCACATAAATGACTTCAAACACACGTATTTTAGTTGAAAAAGTCATAATTCCCATCCAACAGTCATTTGGAGTCAAAAGATTAAATGTTAAAATTTCATCCATATTGACCATTTTGGGAACGTTCGACAGGTCCGGAGTCATCGTTTTTCATCAGAAAATGGATTTTTGGGACTGTACCAAAAATGATTCAAAATGTCAAATGGATCGTGCCTCATGTTGAATAACCACTTTTTAACCCCTCAGAGTGACCAACATTGCCATTTTTACAGAGTTTTTGCTTATTCAAAAGCTTTAATTTTGACCAATTTCAGGCACATAAATGACTTTAAACACACTTATTTTAGTTGAAAAAGTCATAATTCACATCCAACAGTCATTTAGAGTCAAAAGATTAAATGTTAAAATTTCATCCATATTGACCATTTTGGAATCGTTCAACAGGTCCGGAGTCATCGTTTTTCATCAGAAAATTGATTTTTGGGACTGTACCAAAAATGATTCAAAATGTCAAATGGATCGTGCCTCATGTTGAATAACCACTTTTTAACCCCTCAGAGTGACCAACATTGCCATTTTTACAGAGTTTTGCTTACTCAAAAGCTTCAATTTTGACCAATTTCAGGCACATAAATGACTTTAAACACACTTATTTTAGTTGAAAAAGTCATAATTCACATCCAACAGTCATTTAGAGTCAAAAGATTAAATGTTAAAATTTCATCCATATTGACCATTTTGGGAACGTTCGACAGGTCCGGAGTCATCGTTTTTCATCAGAAAATGGATTTTTGGGACTGTACCAAAAATGATTCAAAATGTCAAATGGATCGTGCCTCATGTTGAATAACCACTTTTTAACCCCTCAGAGTGACCAAAATTGCCATTTTTACAGAGTTTTTGCTTATTCAAAAGCTTTAATTTCGACCAATTTCAGGCACATAAATGACTTTAAACACACTTATTTTAGTTGAAAAAGTCATAATTCACATCCAACAGTCATTTAGAGTCAAAAGATTAAATGTTAAAATTTCATCCATATTGACCATTTTGGAATCGTTCGACAGGTCCGGAGTCATCGTTTTTCATCAGAAAATGGATTTTTGGGACTGTACCAAAAATGATTCAAAATGTCAAATGGATCGTGCCTCATGTTGAATAACCACTTTTTAACCCCTCAGAGTGACCAACATTGCCATTTTTACAGAGTTTTGCTTACTCAAAAGCTTCAATTTTGACCAATTTCAGGCACAGAAATGACTTTAAACACACTTATTTTAGTTGAAAAGGTCATAATTCACATCCAACAGTCATTTGGAGTCAAAAGATTAAATGTTAAAATTTCATCCATATTGACCATTTTGGGAACGTTCGACAGGTCCGGAGTCATCGTTTTTCATCAGAAAATGGATGTTTGGGACTATACAAAAATGATTCAAAATGTCAAATGGATCGTGCCTCATGTTGAATAACCACTTTTTAACCCCTCAGAGTGACCAAAATTGCCATTTTTACAGAGTTTTTGCTTATTCAAAAGCTTTAATTTTGACCAATTTCAGGCACATAAATGACTTTAAACACACTTATTTTAGTTGAAAAAGTCATAATTCACATCCAACAGTCATTTAGAGTCAAAAGATTAAATGTTAAAATTTCATCCATATTGACCATTTTGGAATCGTTCAACAGGTCCGGAGTCATCGTTTTTCATCAGAAAATGGATTTTTGGGACTGTACCAAAAATGATTCAAAATGTCAAATGGATCGTGCCTCATGTTGAATAACCACTTTTTAACCCCTCAGAGTGACCAACATTGCCATTTCTACAGAGTTTTGCTTACTCAAAAGCTTCAATTTTTACCAACTTCAGGCACATAAATGACTTTAAACACACGTATTTTAGTTGAAAAAGTCATAATTCCCATCCAACTGTCATTTGGAGTCAAAAGATTAAATGTTAAAATTTCATCCATATTGACCATTTTGGGAACGTTCGACAGGTCCGGAGTCATCGTTTTTCATCAGAAAATGGATTTTTGGGACTGTACCAAAAATGATTCAAAATGTCAAATGGATCGTGCCTCATGTTGAATAACCACTTTTTAACCCCTCAGAGTGACCAAAATTGCCATTTTTACAGAGTTTTTGCTTATTCAAAAGCTTTAATTTCGACCAATTTCAGGCACATAAATGACTTTAAACACACTTATTTTAGTTGAAAAAGTCATAATTCACATCCAACAGTCATTTAGAGTCAAAAGATTAAATGTTAAAATTTCATCCATATTGACCATTTTGGAATCGTTCGACAGGTCCGGAAGTCATCGTTTTTCATCAGAAAATTGATTTTTGGGACTGTACCAAAAATGATTCAAAATGTCAAATGGATCGTGCCTCATGTTGAATAACCACTTTTTAACCCCTCAGAGTTACCAACATTGCCATTTTTACAGAGTTTTGCTTACTCAAAAGCTTCAATTTTGACCAATTTCAGGCACAGAAATGACTTTAAACACACTTATTTTAGTTGAAAAGGTCATAATTCACATCCAACAGTCAATTGGAGTCAAAAGATTAAATGTTAAAATTTCATCCATGTTGACCATTTTGGGAAAGTTCGACAGGTCCGGAGTCATCGTTTTTCATCAGAAAATGGATTTTTGGGACTGTACAAAAAATTAATCAAAATGTCAAATGGATCGTGCCTCATGTTGAATAACCACTTTTTAACCCCTCAGAGTGACCAACATTGCCATTTTTACAGAGTTTTGCTTACTCAAAAGCTTCCATTTTGACCAATTTCAGGCACAGAAATGACTTTAAACACACTTATTTTAGTTGAAAAGGTCATAATTCAAATCCAACAGTCATTTGGAGTCCAAAGATTAAATGTTAAAATTTCATCCATATTGACCATTTTAGGGACGTTTGACTGGTCCGGAGTCATCGTTTTTCATCAGAAAATGGATGTGTGGGACTGTTCCAAAAATGATTCAAAATGTCAAATGGATCGTGCCTCATGTTGAATAACCACTTTTTAACCCCTCAGAGTGACCAAAATTGCCATTTTTACAGAGTTTTTGCTTACTCAAAAGCTTCCATTTTGACCAATTTCAGGCACAGAAATGACTTTAAACACACTTATTTTAGTTGAAAAGGTCATAATTCACATCCAACAGTCATTTGGAGTCCAAAGATTAAATGTTAAAATTTCATCCATATTGACCATTTTAGGGACGTTTGACTGGTCCGGAGTCATCGTTTTTCATCAGAAAATGGATGTGTGGGACTGTTCCAAAAATGATTCAAAATGACAAATGGATCGTGCCTCATGTTGAATAACCACTTTTTAACCCCTCAGAGTGACCAACATTGCCATTTTTACAGAGTTTTGCTTACTCAAAAGCTTCAATTTTGACCAATTTCAGGCACAGAAATGACTTTAAACACACTTATTTTAGTTGAAAAGGTCATAATTCACATCCAACAGTCATTTGGAGTCAAAAGATTAAATGTTAAAATTTCATCCATATTGACCATTTTGGGAACGTTCGACAGGTCCGGAGTCATCGTTTTTCATCAGAAAATGGATTTTTAGGACTGTACCAAAAATGATTCAAAATGTCAATTGGATCGTGCCTCATGTTGAATAACCACTTTTTAACCCCTCAGAGTGACCAAAATGGCCATTTTTACAGAGTTTTGCTTACTCAAAAGCTTCAATTTTGACCAATTTCAGGCACATAAATGACTTTAAACACACTTATTTTAGTTGAAAAAGTCATAATTCCCATCCAACAGTCATTTGGAGTCAAAAGATTAAATGTTAAAATTTCATCCATATTGACCATTTTGGGAACGTTCGACAGGTCCGGAGTCATCGTTTTTCATCAGAAAATGGATGTTTGGGACTATACAAAAATGATTCAAAATGTCAAATGGATCGTGCCTCATGTTGAATAACCACTTTTTAACCCCTCAGAGTGACCAAAATTGCCATTTTTACAGAGTTTTTGCTTATTCAAAAGCTTTAATTTTGACCAATTTCAGGCACATAAATGACTTTAAACACACTTATTTTAGTTGAAAAAGTCATAATTCCCATCCAACAGTCATTTGGAGTCAAAAGATTAAATGTTAAAATTTCATCCATATTTACCATTTTGGGAACGTTCGACAGGTCCGGAGTCATCGTTTTTCATCCGAAAATGGATTTTTGGGACTGTACCAAAAATGATTCAAAATGTCAAATGGATCGTGCCTCATGTTGAATAACCACTTTTTAACCCCTCAGAGTGACCAAAATTGCCATTTTTACAGAGTTTTTGCTTATTCAAAAGCTTTAATTTTGACCAATTTCAGGCACATAAATGACTTTAAACACACTTATTTTAGTTGAAAAAGTCATAATTCACATCCAACAGTCATTTAGAGTCAAAAGATTAAATGTTAAAATTTCATCCATATTAACCATTTTGGAATCGTTCGACAGGTCCGGAGTCATCGTTTTTCATCAGAAAATGGATTTTTGGGACTGTACCAAAAATGATTCAAAATGTCAAATGGATCGTGCCTCATGTTGAATAACCACTTTTTAACCCCTCAGAATGACCAACATTGCCATTTTTACAGAGTTTTGCTTACTCAAAAGCTTCAATTTTGACCAATTTCAGGCACAGAAATGACTTTAAACACACTTATTTTAGTTGAAAAGGTCATAATTCACATCCAACAGTCATTTGGAGTCAAAAGATTAAATGTTAAAATTTCATCCATATTGACCATTTTGGGAACGTTCGACAGGTCCGGAGTCATCGTTTTTCATCAGAAAATGGATTTTTGGGACTGTACCAAAAATGATTCAAAATGTCAAATGGATCGTGCCTCATGTTGAATAACCACTTTTTAACCCCTCAGAGTGACCAAAATTGCCATTTTTACAGAGTTTTTGCTTACTCAAAAGCTTCAATTTTGACCAATTTCAGGCACAGAAATGACTTTAAACACACTTATTTTAGTTGAAAAGGTCATAATTCACATCCAACAGTCATTTGGAGTCAAAAGATTAAATGTTAAAATTTCATCCATATTGACCATTTTGGGAACGTTCGACAGGTCCGGAGTCATCGTTTTTCATCAGAAAATGGATTTTTGGGACTGTACCAAAAATGATTCAAAATGTCAAATGGATCGTGCCTCATGTTGAATAACCACTTTTTAACCCCTCAGAGTGACCAAAATTGCCATTTTTACAGAGTTTTTGCTTACTCAAAAGCTTCAATTTTGACCAATTTCAGGCACAGAAATGACTTTAAACACACTTATTTTAGTTGAAAAGGTCATAATTCACATCCAACAGTCATTTGGAGTCAAAAGATTAAATGTTAAAATTTCATCCATATTGACCATTTTGGGAACGTTCGACAGGTCCGGAGTCATCGTTTTTCATCAGAAAATGGATTTTTAGGACTGTACCAAAAATGATTCAAAATGTCAATTGGATCGTGCCTCATGTTGAATAACCACTTTTTAACCCCCCAGAGTGACCAAAATGGCCATTTTTACAGAGTTTTGCTTACTCAAAAGCTTCAATTTTGACCAATTTCAGGCACATAAATGACTTTAAACACACTTATTTTAGTTGAAAAAGTCATAATTCCCATCCAACAGTCATTTGGAGTCAAAAGATTAAATGTTAAAATTTCATCCATATTGACCATTTTGGGAACGTTCGACAGGTCCGGAGTCATCGTTTTTCATCAGAAAATGGATGTTTGGGACTATACAAAAATGATTCAAAATGTCAAATGGATCGTGCCTCATGTTGAATAACCACTTTTTAACCCCTCAGAGTGACCAAAATTGCCATTTTTATAGAGTTTTTGCTTATTCAAAAGCTTTAATTTTGACCAATTTCAGGCACATAAATGATTTTAAACACACTTATTTTAGTTGAAAAAGTCATAATTCACATACAACCGTCATTTAGAGTCAAAAGATTAAATGTTAAAATTTCATCCATATTGACCACTTTGGAATCGTTCGACAGGTCCGGAGTCATCGTTTTTCATCAGAAAATTGATTTTTGGGACTGTACCAAAAATGATTCAAAATGTCAAATGGATCGTGCCTCATGTTGAATAACCACTTTTTAACCCCTCAGAGTGACCAACATTGCCATTTTTACAGAGTTTTTGCTTATTCAAAAGCTTTAATTTTGACCAATTTCAGGCACATAAATGATTTTAAACACACTTATTTTAGTTGAAAAAGTCATAATTCACATACAACAGTCATTTAGAGTCAAAAGATTAAATGTTAAAATTTCATCCATATTGACCATTTTGGAATCGTTCGACAGGTCCGGAGTCATCGTTTTTCATCAGAAAATTGATTTTTGGGACTGTACCAAAAATGATTCAAAATGTCAAATGGATCGTGCCTCATGTTGAATAACCACTTTTTAACCCCTCAGAGTGACCAACATTGCCATTTTTACAGAGTTTTGCTTACTCAAAAGCTTCCATTTTGACCAATTTCAGGCACAGAAATGACTTTAAACACACTTATTTTAGTTGAAAAGGTCATAATTCACATCCAACAGTCATTTGGAGTCCAAAGATTAAATGTTAAAATTTCATCCATATTGACCATTTTAGGGACGTTTGACTGGTCCGGAGTCATCGTTTTTCATCAGAAAATGGATGTGTGGGACTGTTCCAAAAATGATTCAAAATGTCAAATGGATCGTGCCTCATGTTGAATAACCACTTTTTAACCCCTCAGAGTGACCAAAATTGCCATTTTTACAGAGTTTTTGCTTACTCAAAAGCTTCCATTTTGACCAATTTCAGGCACAGAAATGACTTTAAACACACTTATTTTAGTTGAAAAGGTCATAATTCACATCCAACAGTCATTTGGAGTCCAAAGATTAAATGTTAAAATTTCATCCATATTGACCATTTTAGGGACGTTTGACTGGTCCGGAGTCATCGTTTTTCATCAGAAAATGGATGTGTGGGACTGTTCCAAAAATGATTCAAAATGACAAATGGATCGTGCCTCATGTTGAATAACCACTTTTTAACCCCTCAGAGTGACCAAAATTGCCCTTTTTTCAGAGTTTTTGCTTATTCAAAAGCTTTAATTTTGACCAATTTCAGGCACAGAAATGACTTTAAAAACACTTATTTTTGTTGAAAAGGTCATAATTCACATCCAACAGTCATTTGGAGTCAAATGATTAAATGTTAAAATTTCATCCATATTGACCATTTTGGGAACGTTCGACAGGTCCGGAGTCATCGTTTTTCATCAGAAAATGGATTTTTAGGACTGTACCAAAAATGATTCAAAATGTCAATTGGATCGTGCCTCATGTTGAATAACCACTTTTTAACCCCTCAGAGTGACCAAAATGGCCATTTTTACAGAGTTTTTGCTTATTCAAAAGCTTTAATTTTGACCAATTTCAGGCACATAAATGACTTTAAACACACTTATTTTAGTTGAAAAAGTCATAATTCCCATCCAACAGTCATTTGGAGTCAAAAGATTAAATGTTAAAATTTCATCCATATTTACCATTTTGGGAACGTTCGACAGGTCCGGAGTCATCGTTTTTCATCCGAAAATGGATTTTTGGGACTGTACCAAAAATGATTCAAAATGTCAAATGGATCGTGCCTCATGTTGAATAACCACTTTTTAACCCCTCAGAGTGACCAAAATTGCCATTTTTACAGAGTTTTTGCTTATTCAAAAGCTTTAATTTTGACCAATTTCAGGCACATAAATGACTTTAAACACACTTATTTTAGTTGAAAAAGTCATAATTCACATCCAACAGTCATTTAGAGTCAAAAGATTAAATGTTAAAATTTCATCCATATTAACCATTTTGGAATCGTTCGACAGGTCCGGAGTCATCGTTTTTCATCAGAAAATGGATTTTTGGGACTGTACCAAAAATGATTCAAAATGTCAAATGGATCGTGCCTCATGTTGAATAACCACTTTTTAACCCCTCAGAATGACCAACATTGCCATTTTTACAGAGTTTTGCTTACTCAAAAGCTTCAATTTTGACCAATTTCAGGCACAGAAATGACTTTAAACACACTTATTTTAGTTGAAAAGGTCATAATTCACATCCAACAGTCATTTGGAGTCAAAAGATTAAATGTTAAAATTTCATCCATATTGACCATTTTGGGAACGTTCGACAGGTCCGGAGTCATCGTTTTTCATCAGAAAATGGATTTTTGGGACTGTACCAAAAATGATTCAAAATGTCAAATGGATCGTGCCTCATGTTGAATAACCACTTTTTAACCCCTCAGAGTGACCAAAATTGCCATTTTTACAGAGTTTTTGCTTACTCAAAAGCTTCAATTTTGACCAATTTCAGGCACAGAAATGACTTTAAACACACTTATTTTAGTTGAAAAGGTCATAATTCACATCCAACAGTCATTTGGAGTCAAAAGATTAAATGTTAAAATTTCATCCATATTGACCATTTTGGGAACGTTCGACAGGTCCGGAGTCATCGTTTTTCATCAGAAAATGGATTTTTGGGACTGTACCAAAAATGATTCAAAATGTCAAATGGATCGTGCCTCATGTTGAATAACCACTTTTTAACCCCTCAGAGTGACCAAAATTGCCATTTTTACAGAGTTTTTGCTTACTCAAAAGCTTCAATTTTGACCAATTTCAGGCACAGAAATGACTTTAAACACACTTATTTTAGTTGAAAAGGTCATAATTCACATCCAACAGTCATTTGGAGTCAAAAGATTAAATGTTAAAATTTCATCCATATTGACCATTTTGGGAACGTTCGACAGGTCCGGAGTCATCGTTTTTCATCAGAAAATGGATTTTTAGGACTGTACCAAAAATGATTCAAAATGTCAATTGGATCGTGCCTCATGTTGAATAACCACTTTTTAACCCCCCAGAGTGACCAAAATGGCCATTTTTACAGAGTTTTGCTTACTCAAAAGCTTCAATTTTGACCAATTTCAGGCACATAAATGACTTTAAACACACTTATTTTAGTTGAAAAAGTCATAATTCCCATCCAACAGTCATTTGGAGTCAAAAGATTAAATGTTAAAATTTCATCCATATTGACCATTTTGGGAACGTTCGACAGGTCCGGAGTCATCGTTTTTCATCAGAAAATGGATGTTTGGGACTATACAAAAATGATTCAAAATGTCAAATGGATCGTGCCTCATGTTGAATAACCACTTTTTAACCCCTCAGAGTGACCAAAATTGCCATTTTTACAGAGTTTTTGCTTATTCAAAAGCTTTAATTTCGACCAATTTCAGGCACATAAATGACTTTAAACACACTTATTTAAGTTGAAAAAGTCATAATTCACATCCAACAGTCATTTAGAGTCAAAAGATTAAATGTTAAAATTTCATCCATATTGACCATTTTGGAATCGTTCGACAGGTCCGGAGTCATCGTTTTTCATCAGAAAATTGATTTTTGGGACTGTACCAAAAATGATTCAAAATGTCAAATGGATCGTGCCTCGTGTTGAATAACCACTTTTTAACCCCTCAGAGTTACCAACATTGCCATTTTTACAGAGTTTTGCTTACTCAAAAGCTTCAATTTTGACCAATTTCAGGCACAGAAATGACTTTAAACACACTTATTTTAGTTGAAAAGGTCATAATTCACATCCAACAGTCAATTGGAGTCAAAAGATTAAATGTTAAAATTTCATCCATGTTGACCATTTTGGGAAAGTTCGACAGGTCCGGAGTCATCGTTTTTCATCAGAAAATGGATTTTTGGGACTGTACCAAAAATGATTCAAAATATCAAATGGATCGTGCCTCATGTTGAATAACCACTGTTTAACCCCTCAGAGTGACCAAAATTGCCATTTTTACAGAGTTTTTGCTTATTCAAAAGCTTTAATTTTGACCAATTTCAGGCACATAAATGACTTTAAACACATTTATTTTAGTTGAAAAAGTCATAATTCACATCCAACAGTCATTTAGAGTCAAAAGATTAAGGGGCATATTATCAAGGGGGTTTATCTCCGCTTTTTGGCTTTAAAAGCCAAGAAAGCAGAGATAAAATTATCTCCCTATTATCAAGCTGTCGCTAACACCAGTTAGTGACAGCTAATAGGAGATAGCGACCATCTTGGGCCCCGCTTTGCATGTCAGTGATATTTATCACTAATGACATGCAAAGTGGGCGTGCCAAGATGTTAGCGACTGGAAACAGTCCCTAACATCGCTATCTCCTATTACCAACTTTTGGAGATATTCGCGCTAAGCGCGAATATCTCCAAAAGCTAACACCTGCCCTGAGCAGTTCTTAGCCATGTTATCCAATGGGAGGTGGATAACATGGCTAATAGCATTTGCTCGATAATGCATGAATATCGCTGACTTTTCAGCGATATTCATGCATTGCGGCCGTTTTTTATCGCATTTGCGATAAACCTTGCTAATAGCAAGGTTTATCTGCGATAAAAATCGGCGATGTGCGGCGATAATTTTTGTCTCTAAACAAGTTAGAGACAAAAATTATCGCTAGTTGTTGGTAATATGCCCCTAAATGTTAAAATTTCATCCATATTGACCATTTTGGAATCGTTCGACAGGTCCGGAGTCATCGTTTTTCATCAGAAAATGATTTTTTGGGACTGTACCAAAAATGATTCAAAATGTCAATTGGATCGTGCCTCATGTTGAATAACCACTTTTTAACCCCTCAGAGTGACCAAAATGGCCATTTTTACAGAGTTTTGCTTACTCAAAAGCTTCAATTTTGACCAATTTCAGGCACATAAATGACTTTAAACACACTTATTTTAGTTGAAAAAGTCATAATTCACATCCAACAGTCATTTAGAGTCAAAAGATTAAATGTTAAAATTTCATCCATATTGACCATTTTGGAATCGTTCGACAGGTCCGCAGTCATCGTTTTTCATCAGAAAATGGATTTTTGGGACTGTACCAAAAATGATGCAAAATGTCAAATGGATCGTGCCTCATGTTGAATAACCACTTTTTAACCCCTCAGAGTGACCAACATTGCCATTTTTACAGAGTTTTGCTTACTCAAAAGCTTCAATTTTGACCAATTTCAGGCACAGAAATGACTTTAAACACACTTATTTTAGTTGAAAAAGTCATAATTCCCATCCAACAGTCATTTGGAGTCAAAAGATTAAATGTTAAAATTTCATCCATATTGACCATTTTGGGAACGTTCGACAGGTCCGGAGTCATCGTTTTTCATCAGAAAATGGATGTTTGGGACTATACAAAAATGATTCAAAATGTCAAATGGATCGTGCCTCATGTTGAATAACCACTTTTTAACCCCTCAGAGTGACCAAAATTGCCATTTTTACAGAGTTTTTGCTTATTCAAAAGCTTTAATTTTGACCAATTTCAGGCACATAAATGACTTTAAACACACTTATTTTAGTTGAAAAAGTCATAATTCCCATCCAACAGTCATTTGGAGTCAAAAGATTAAATGTTAAAATTTCATCCATATTGACCATTTTGGGAACGTTCGACAGGTCCGGAGTCATCGTTTTTCATCCGAAAATGGATTTTTGGGACTGTACCAAAAATGATTCAAAATGTCAAATGGATCGTGCCTCATGTTGAATAACCACTTTTTAACCCCTCAGAGTGACCAAAATTGCCATTTTTACAGAGTTTTTGCTTATTCAAAAGCTTTAATTTTGACCAATTTCAGGCACATAAATGACTTTAAACACACTTATTTTAGTTGAAAAAGTCATAATTCACATCCAACAGTCATTTAGAGTCAAAAGATTAAATGTAAAAATTTCATCCATATTGACCATTTTGGAATCGTTCGACAGGTCCGGAGTCATCGTTTTTCATCAGAAAATGGATTTTTGGGACTGTACCAAAAATGATGCAAAATGTCAAATGGATCGTGCCTCATGTTGAATAACCACTTTTTAACCCCTCAGAGTGACCAACATTGCCATTTTTACAGAGTTTTGCTTACTCAAAAGCTTCAATTTTGACCAATTTCAGGCACAGAAATGACTTTAAACACACTTATTTTAGTTGAAAAAGTCATAATTCCCATCCAACAGTCATTTGGAGTCAAAAGATTAAATGTTAAAATTTCATCCATATTGACCATTTTGGGAACGTTCGACAGGTCCGGAGTCATCGTTTTTCATCAGAAAATGGATGTTTGGGACTATACAAAAATGATTCAAAATGTCAAATGGATCGTGCCTCATGTTGAATAACCACTGTTTAACCCCTCAGAGTGACCAAAATTGCCATTTTTACAGAGTTTTTCCTTATTCAAAAGCTTTAATTTTGACCAATTTCAGGCACATAAATGACTTTAAACACACTTATTTTAGTTGAAAAAGTCATAATTCCCATCCAACAGTCATTTGGAGTCAAAAGATTAAATGTTAAAATTTCATCCATATTGACCATTTTGGGAACGTTCGACAGGTCCGGAGTCATCGTTTTTCATCCGAAAATGGATTTTTGGGACTGTACCAAAAATGATTCAAAATGTCAAATGGATCGTGCCTCATGTTGAATAACCACTTTTTAACCCCTCAGAGAGACCAAAATTGCCATTTTTACAGAGTTTTTGCTTATTCAAAAGCTTTAATTTTGACCAATTTCAGGCACATAAATGACTTTAAACACACTTATTTTAGTTGAAAAAGTCATAATTCACATCCAACAGTCATTTAGAGTCAAAAGATTAAATGTTAAAATTTCATCCATATTAACCATTTTGGAATCGTTCGACAGGTCCGGAGTCATCGTTTTTCATCAGAAAATGGATTTTTGGGACTGTACCCAAAATGATTCAAAATGTCAAATGGATCGTGCCTCATGTTGAATAACCACTTTTTAACCCCTCAGAGTGACCAACATTGCCATTTTTACAGAGTTTTGCTTACTCAAAAGCTTCAATTTTGACCAATTTCAGGCACAGAAATGACTTTAAACACACTTATTTTAGTTGAAAAGGTCATAATTCACATCCAACAGTCATTTGGAGTCAAAAGATTAAATGTTAAAATTTCATCCATATTGACCATTTTGGGAACGTTCGACAGGTCCGGAGTCATCGTTTTTCATCAGAAAATGGATTTTTGGGACTGTACCAAAAATGATTCAAAATGTCAAATGGATCGTGCCTCATGTTGAATAACCACTTTTTAACCCCTCAGAGTGACCAAAATTGCCATTTTTACAGAGTTTTTGCTTATTCAAAAGCTTTAATTTCGACCAATTTCAGGCACATAAATGACTTTAAACACACTTATTTTAGTTGAAAAAGTCATAATTCACATCCAACAGTCATTTAGAGTCAAAAGATTAAATGTAAAAATTTCATCCATATTGACCATTTTGGAATCGTTCGACAGGTCCGGAGTCATCGTTTTTCATCAGAAAATTGATTTTTGGGACTGTACCAAAAATGATTCAAAATGTCAAATGGATCGTGCCTCATGTTGAATAACCACTTTTTAACCCCTCAGAGTTACCAACATTGCCATTTTTACAGAGTTTTGCTTACTCAAAAGCTTCAATTTTGACCAATTTCAGGCACAGAAATGACTTTAAACACACTTATTTTAGTTGAAAAAGTCATAATTCACATCCAACAGTCATTTAGAGTCAAAAGATTAAATGTTATAATTTCATCCATATTGACCATTTTGGAATCGTTCAACAGGTCCGGAGTCATCGTTTTTCATCAGAAAATGGATTTTTGGGACTGTACCAAAAATGATTCAAAATGTCAATTGGATCGTGCCTCATGTTGAATAACCACTTTTTAACCCCTCAGAGTGACCAAAATGGCCATTTTTACAGAGTTTTGCTTACTCAAAAGCTTCAATTTTTACCAATTTCAGGCACATAAATGACTTTAAACACACTTATTTTAGTTGAAAAAGTCATAATTCCCATCCAACAGTCATTTGGAGTCAAAAGATTAAATGTTAAAATTTCATCCATATTGACCATTTTGGGAACGTTCGACAGGTCCGGAGTCATCGTTTTTCATCAGAAAATGGATTTTTGGGACTGTACCAAAAATGATTCAAAATGTCAAATGGATCGTGCCTCATGTTGAATAACCACTTTTTAACCCCTCAGAGTGACCAAAATTGCCATTTTTACAGAGTTTTTGCTTATTCAAAAGCTTTATTTTGACCAATTTCAGGCACATAAATGACTTTAAACATACTTATTTTAGTTGAAAAAGTCATAATTCACATCCAACAGTCATTTAGAGTCAAAAGATTAAATGTAAAAATTTCATCCATATTGACCATTTTGGAATCGTTCGACAGGTCTGGAGTCATCGTTTTTCATCAGAAAATGGATTTTTGGGACTGTACCAAAAATGATTCAAAATGTCAAATGGATCGTGCCTCATGTTGAATAACCACTTTTTAACCCCTCGGAGTGACCAACATTGCCATTTTTACAGAGTTTTGCTTACTCAAAAGCTTCAATTTTGACCAATTTCAGGCACAGAAATGACTTTAAACACACTTATTTTAGTTGAAAAGGTCATAATTCACATCCAACAGTCATTTGGAGTCAAAAGATTAAATGTTAAAATTTCATCCATATTGACCATTTTGGGAACGTTCGACAGGTCCGGAGTCATCGTTTTTCATCAGAAAATGGATTTTTGGGACTGTACCAAAAATGATTCAAAATGTCAAATGGATCGTGCCTCATGTTGAATAACCACTGTTTAACCCCTCAGAGTGAACAAAATTGCCATTTTTACAGAGTTTTTGCTTATTCAAAAGCTTTAATTTTGACCAATTTCAGGCACATAAATGACTTTAAACACACTTATTTTAGTTGAAAAAGTCATAATTCACATCCAACAGTCATTTAGAGTCAAAAGATTAAATGTTAAAATTTCATCCATATTGACCATTTTGGAATCGTTCGACAGGTCCGGAGTCATCGTTTTTCATCAGAAAATGGATTTTTGGGACTGTACCAAAAATGATTCAAAATGTCAAATGGATCGTGCCTCATGTTGAATAACCACTGTTTAACCCCTCAGAGTGACCAAAATTTCCATTTTTACAGAGTTTTTGCTTACTCAAAAGCTTCAATTTTTACCAATTTCAGGCACATAAATGACTTTAAACACACGTTTTTTAGTTGAAAAAGTCATAATTCACATCCAACAGTCATTTAGAGTCAAAAGATTAAGGGGCATATTATCAAGGGGGTTTATCTCCGCTTTTTTGGCTTTAAAAGCCAAGAAAGCAGAGATAAAATTATCTCCCTATTATCAAGCTGTCGCTAACACCAGTTAGTGACAGCTAATAGGAGATAGCGACCATCTTGGGCCCCGCTTTGCATGTCAGTGATATTTATCACTAATGACATGCAAAGTGGGCGTGCCAAGATGTTAGCAACTGGAAACAGTCCCTAACATCGCTATCTCCTATTACCAACTTTTGGAGATATTCGCGCTAAGCGCGAATATCTCCAAAAGCTAACACCTGCCCTGAGCAGTTCTTAGCCATGTTATCCAATGGGAGGTGGATAACATGGCTAATAGCATTTGCTCGATAATGCATGAATATCGCTGACTTTTCAGCGATATTCATGCATTGCGGCCGTTTTTTATCGCATTTGCGATAAACCTTGCTAAAAGCAAGGTTTATCTGCGATAAAAAATCGGCGATGTGCGGCGATAATTTTTGTCTCTAAACAAGTTAGAGACAAAAATTATCGCTAGTTGTTGGTAATATGCCCCTAAATGTTAAAATTTCATCCATATTGACCATTTTGGAATCGTTCGACAGGTCCGGAGTCATCGTTTTTCATCAGAAAATGATTTTTTGGGACTGTACCAAAAATGATTCAAAATGTCAATTGGATCGTGCCTCATGTTGAATAACCACTTTTTAACCCCTCAGAGTGACCAAAATGGCCATTTTTACAGAGTTTTGCTTACTCAAAAGCTTCAATTTTGACCAATTTCAGGCACATAAATGACTTTAAACACACTTATTTTAGTTGAAAAAGTCATAATTCACATCCAACAGTCATTTAGAGTCAAAAGATTAAATGTTAAAATTTCATCCATATTGACCATTTTGGAATCGTTCGACAGGTCCGCAGTCATCGTTTTTCATCAGAAAATGGATTTTTGGGACTGTACCAAAAATGATGCAAAATGTCAAATGGATCGTGCCTCATGTTGAATAACCACTTTTTAACCCCTCAGAGTGACCAACATTGCCATTTTTACAGAGTTTTGCTTACTCAAAAGCTTCAATTTTGACCAATTTCAGGCACAGAAATGACTTTAAACACACTTATTTTAGTTGAAAAAGTCATAATTCACATCCAACAGTCATTTAGAGTCAAAAGATTAAATGTTAAAATTTCATCCATATTGACCATTTTGGATTCGTTCGACAGGTCCGGAGTCATCGTTTTTCATCAGAAAATGGATTTTTGGGACTGTACCAAAAATGATTCAAAATGTCAAATGGATCGTGCCTCATGTTGAATAACCACTTTTTAACCCCTCAGAGTGACCAACATTGCCATTTTTACAGAGTTTTGCTTACTCAAAAGCTTCAATTTTGACCAATTTCAGGCACAGAAATGACTTTAAACACACTTATTTTAGTTGAAAAGGTCATAATTCACATCCAACAGTCATTTGGAGTCAAAAGAATAAATGTTAAAATTTCATCCATATTGACAATTTTGGGAACGTTCGACAGGTCCGGAGTCATCGTTTTTCATCAGAAAATGGATTTTTAGGACTGTACCAAAAATGATTCAAAATGTCAATTGGATCGTGCCTCATGTTGAATAACAACTTTTTAACCCCTCAGAGTGACCAAAATGGCCATTTTTACAGAGTTTTGCTTACTCAAAAGCTTCAATTTTGACCAATTTCAGGCACATAAATGACTTTAAACACACTTATTTTAGTTGAAAAAGTCATAATTCACATCCAACAGTCATTTGGAGTCAAAAGATTAAATGTTAAAATTTCATCCATATTGACCATTTTGGGAACGTTCGACAGGTCCGGAGTCATCGTTTTTCATCAGAAAATGGATTTTTGGGACTGTACCAAAAATGATTCAAAAAGTCAAATGGATCGTGCCTCATGTTGAATAACCACTTTTTAACCCCTCAGAGTGACCAAAATTGCCATTTTTACAGAGTTTTTGCTTATTCAAAAGCTTTAATTTCGACCAATTTCAGGCACATAAATGACTTTAAACACACTTATTTTAGTTGAAAAAGTCATAATTCACATCCAACAGTCATTTAGAGTCAAAAGATTAAATGTTAAAATTTCATCCATATTGACCATTTTGGAATCGTTCGACAGGTCCGGAGTCATCGTTTTTCATCAGAAAATTGATTTTTGGGACTGTACCAAAAATGATTCAAAATGTCAAATGGATCGTGCCTCATGTTGAATAACCACTTTTTAACCCCTCAGAGTTACCAACATTGCCATTTTTACAGAGTTTTGCTTACTCAAAAGCTTCAATTTTGACCAATTTCAGGCACAGAAATGACTTTAAACACACTTATTTTAGTTGAAAAAGTCATAATTCACATCCAACAGTCATTTAGAGTCAAAAGATTAAATGTTATAATTTCATCCATATTGACCATTTTGGAATCGTTCAACAGGTCCGGAGTCATCGTTTTTCATCAGATATGGATTTTTGGGACTGTACCAAAAATGATTCAAAACGTCAATTGGATCGTGCCTCATGTTGAATAACCACTTTTTAACCCCTCAGAGTGACCATAATGGCCATTTTTACAGAGTTTTGCTTACTCAAAAGCTTCAATTTTTACCAATTTCAGGCACATAAATGACTTTAAACACACTTATTTTAGTTGAAAAAGTCATAATTCCCATCCAACAGTCATTTGGAGTCAAAAGATTAAATGTTAAAATTTCATCCATATTGACCATTTTGGGAACGTTCGACAGGTCCGGAGTCATCGTTTTTCATCAGAAAATGGATTTTTGGGACTGTACCAAAAATGATTCAAAATGTCAAATCGATCGTGCCTCATGTTGAATAACCACTTTTTAACCCCTCAGAGTGACCAAAATTGCCATTTTTACAGAGTTTTTGCTTATTCAAAAGCTTTATTTTGACCAATTTCAGGCACATAAATGACTTTAAACACACTTATTTTAGTTGAAAAAGTCATAATTCACATCCAACAGTCATTTAGAGTCAAAAGATTAAATGTAAAAATTTCATCCATATTGACCATTTTGGAAACGTTCGACAGGTCCGGAGTCATCGTTTTTCATCAGAAAATGGATTTTTGGGACTGTACCAAAAATGATTCAAAATGTCAAATGGATCGTGCCTCATGTTGAATAACCACTTTTTAACCCCTCGGAGTGACCAACATTGCCATTTTTACAGAGTTTTGCTTACTCAAAAGCTTCAATTTTGACCAATTTCAGGCACAGAAATGACTTTAAACACACTTATTTTAGTTGAAAAGGTCATAATTCACATCCAACAGTCATTTGGAGTCAAAAGATTAAATGTTAAAATTTCATCCATATTGACCATTTTGGGAACGTTCGACAGGTCCGGAGTCATCGTTTTTCATCAGAAAATGGATTTTTGGGACTGTACCAAAAATGATTCAAAATGTCAAATGGATCGTGCCTCATGTTGAATAACCACTGTTTAACCCCTCAGAGTGACCAAAATTGCCATTTTTACAGAGTTTTTGCTTATTCAAAAGCTTTAATTTTGACCAATTTCAGGCACATAAATGACTTTAAACACACTTATTTTAGTTGAAAAAGTCATAATTCACATCCAACAGTCATTTAGAGTCAAAAGATTAAATGTTAAAATTTCATCCATATTGACCATTTTGGAATCGTTCAACAGGTCCGGAGTCATCGTTTTTCATCAGAAAATTGATTTTTGGGACTGTACCAGAAATGATTCAAAATGTCAATTGGATCGTGCCTCATGTTGAATAACCACTTTTTAACCCCTCAGAGTGACCACAATGGCCATTTTTACAGAGTTTTGCTTACTCAAAAGCTTCAATTTTTACCAATTTCAGGCACATAAATGACTTTAAACACACGTTTTTTTAGTTGAAAAAGTCATAATTCCCATCCAACAGTCATTTGGAGTCAAAAGATTAAATGTTAAAATTTCATCCATATTGACCATTTTGGGAACGTTCGACAGGTCCGGAGTCATCGTTTTTCATCAGAAAATGGATTTCTGGGACTGTACCAAAAATGATTCAAAATGTCAAATGGATCGTGCCTCATGTTGAATAACCACTGTTTAACCCCTCAGAGTGACCAAAATTGCCATTTTTACAGAGTTTTTGCTTATTCAAAAGCTTTAATTTTGACCAATTTCAGGCACATAAATGACTTTAAACACATTTATTTTAGTTGAAAAAGTCATAATTCCCATCCAACAGTCATTTGGAGTCAAAAGATTAAATGTTAAAATTTCATCCATATTGACCATTTTGGGAACGTTCGACCGGTCCGGAGTCATCATTTTTCATCAGAAAATGGATGTTTGGGACTATACAAAAATGATTCAAAATGTCAAATGGATCGTGCCTCATGTTGAATAACCACTTTTTAACCTCTCAGAGTGACCAAAATTGCCATTTTTACAGAGTTTTTGCTTATTCAAAAGCTTTAATTTTGACCAATTTCAGGCACATAAATGACTTTAAACATACTTATTTTAGTTGAAAAAGTCATAATTCACATCCAACAGTCATTTAGAGTCAAAAGATTAAATGTTAAAATTTCATCCATATTGACCATTTTGGAATCGTTCAACAGGTCCGGAGTCATCGTTTTTCATCAGAAAATGGATTTTTGGGACTGTACCAAAAATGATTCAAAATGTCAATTGGATCGTGCCTCATGTTGAATAACCACTTTTTAACCCCTCAGAGTGACCAAAATTGCCATTTTTACAGAGTTTTTGCTTATTCAAAAGCTTTAATTTTGACCAATTTCAGGCACATAAATGACTTTAAACACACTTATTTTAGTTGAAAAAGTCATAATTCCCATCCAACAGTCATTTGGAGTCAAAAGATTAAATGTTAAAATTTCATCCATATTGACCATTTTGGGAACGTTCGACAGGTCCGGAGTCATCGTTTTTCATCAGAAAATAGATTTTTGGGACTGTACCAAAAATGATTCAAAATGTCAAATGGATCGTGCCTCATGTTGAATAACCACTTTTTAACCCCTCAGAGTGACCAAAATTGCCATTTTTACAGAGTTTTTGCTTATTCAAAAGCTTTAATTTTGACCAATTTCAGGCACATAAATGACTTTAAACACACTTATTTTAGTTGAAAAAGTCATAATTCACATCCAACAGTCATTTAGAGTCAAAAGATTAAATGTTAAAATTTCATCCATATTGACCATTTTGGAATCGTTCGACAGGTCCGGAGTCATCGTTTTTCATCAGAAAATGGATTTTTGGGACTGTACCAAAAATGATTCAAAATGTCAAATGGATCGTGCCTCATGTTGAATAACCACTTTTTAACCCCTCAGAGTGACCAAAATTGCCATTTTTACAGAGTTTTTGCTTATTCAAAAGCTTTAATTTTGACCAATTTCAGGCACAGAAATGACTTTAAACACACTTATTTTAGTTGAAAAAGTCATAATTCACATCCAACAGTCATTTAGAGTCAAAAGATTAAATGTTAAAATTTCATCCATATTGACCATTTTGGAATCGTTCTACAGGTCCGGAGTCATCGTTTTTCATCAGAAAATGGATTTTTGGGACTGTACCAAAAATGATTCAAAATGTCAAATGGATCGTGCCTCATGTTGAATAACCACTTTTTAACCCCTCAGAGTGACCAACATTGCCATTTTTACAGAGTTTTGCTTACTCAAAAGCTTCAATTTTGACCAATTTCAGGCACAGAAATGACTTTAAACACACTTATTTTAGTTGAAAAGGTCATAATTCACATCCAACAGTCATTTGGAGTCAAAAGATTAAATGTTAAAATTTCATCCATATTGACCATTTTGGGAACGTTCGACAGGTCCGGAGTCATCGTTTTTCATCAGAAAATGGATTTTTGGGACTGTACCAAAAATTATTCAAAATGTCAAATGGATCGTGCCTCATGTTGAATAACCACTGTTTAACCCCTCAGAGTGACCAAAATTGCCATTTTTACAGAGTTTTTGCTTATTCAAAAGCTTTAATTTTGACCAATTTCAGGCACATAAATGACTTTAAACACACTTATTTTAGTTGAAAAAGTCATAATTCACATCCAACAGTCATTTAGAGTCAAAAGATTAAATGTTAAAATTTCATCCATATTGACCATTTTGGAATCGTTCAACAGGTCCGGAGTCATCGTTTTTCATCAGAAAATGGATTTTTGGGACTGTACCAAAAATGATTCAAAATGTCAAATGGATCGTGCCTCATGTTGAATAACCACTTTTTAACCCCTCAGAGTGACCAACATTGCCATTTTTACAGAGTTTTGCTTACTCAAAAGCTTCAATTTTGACCAATTTCAGGCACAGAAATGACTTTAAACACATTTATTTTAGTTGAAAAGGTCATAATTCACATCCAACAGTCATTTGGAGTCAAAAGATTAAATGTTAAAATTTCATCCATATTGACCATTTTGGGAACGTTCGACAGGTCCGGAGTCATCGTTTTTCATCAGAAAATGGATTTTTGGGACTGTACCAAAAATGATTCAAAATGTCAAATGGATCGTGCCTCATGTTGAATAACAACTGTTTAACCCCTCAGAGTGACCAAAATTGCCATTTTTACAGAGTTTTTGCTTATTCAAAAGCTTTAATTTTGACCAATTTCAGGCACATAAATGACTTTAAACACACTTATTTTAGTTGAAAAAGTCATAATTCACATCCAACAGTCATTTAGAGTCAAAAGATTAAATGTTAAAATTTCATCCATATTTACCATTTTGGAATCGTTCAACAGGTCCGGAGTCATCGTTTTTCATCAGAAAATTGATTTTTGGGACTGTACCAGAAATGATTCAAAATGTCAATTGGATCGTGACTCATGTTGAATAACCACTTTTTAACCCCTCAGAGTGACCAAAATGGCCATTTTTACAGAGTTTTGCTTACTCAAAAGCTTCAATTTTTACCATTTTCAGGCACATAAATGACTTTAAACACACGTATTTTAGTTGAAAAAGTCATAATTCCCATCCAACAGTCATTTGGAGTCAAAAGATTAAATGTTAAAATTTCATCCATATTGACCATTTTGGGAACGTTCGACAGGTCCGGAGTCATCGTTTTTCATCAGAAAATGGATTTTTGGGACTGTACCAAAAATGATTCAAAATGTCAAATGGATCGTGCCTCATGTTGAATAACCACTTTTTAACCCCTCAGAGTGACCAAAATTGCCATTTTTACAGAGTTTTTGCTTATTCAAAAGCTTTAATTTCGACCAATTTCAGGCACATAAATGACTTTAAACACACTTATTTTAGTTGAAAAAGTCATAATTCACATCCAACAGTCATTTAGAGTCAAAAGATTAAATGTTAAAATTTCATCCATATTGACCATTTTGGAATCGTTCGACAGGTCCGGAGTCATCGTTTTTCATCAGAAAATGGATTTTTGGGACTGTACCAAAAATGATTCAAAATGTCAAATGGATCGTGCCTCATGTTGAATAACCACTTTTTAACCCCTCAGAGTGACCAAAATTGCCATTTTTACAGAGGTTTTGCTTATTCAAAAGCTTTAATTTTGACCAATTTCAGGCACAGAAATGACTTTAAACACACTTATTTTAGTTGAAAAAGTCATAATTCACATCCAACAGTCATTTGGAGTCAAAAGATTAAATGTTAAAATTTCATCCATATTGACCATTTTGGGAACGTTCGACAGGTCCGGAGTCATCGTTTTTCATCAGAAAATGGATTTTTGGGACTGTACCAAAAATGATTCAAAATGTCAAATGGATCATGCCTCATGTTGAATAACCACTTTTTAACCCCTCAGAGTGACCAAAATTGCCATTTTTACAGAGTTTTTGCTTATTCAAAAGCTTTAATTTCGACCAATTTCAGGCACATAAATGACTTTAAACACACTTATTTTAGTTGAAAAAGTCATAATTCACATCCAACAGTCATTTAGAGTCAAAAGATTAAATGTTAAAATTTCATCCATATTGACCATTTTGGAATCGTTCGACAGGTCCGGAGTCATCGTTTTTCATCAGAAAATTGATTTTTGGGACTGTACCAAAAATGATTCAAAATGTCAAATGGATCGTGCCTCGTGTTGAATAACCACTTTTTAACCCCTCAGAGTTACCAACATTGCCATTTTTACAGAGTTTTGCTTACTCAAAAGCTTCAATTTTGACCAATTTCAGGCACAGAAATGACTTTAAACACACTTATTTTAGTTGAAAAGGTCATAATTCACATCCAACAGTCAATTGGAGTCAAAAGATTAAATATTAAAATTTCATCCATGTTGACCATTTTGGGAAAGTTCGACAGGTCCGGAGTCATCGTTTTTCATCAGAAAATGGATTTTTGGGACTGTACCAAAAATGATTCAAAATATCAAATGGATCGTGCCTCATGTTGAATAACCACTGTTTAACCCCTCAGAGTGACCAAAATTGCCATTTTTAAAGAGTTTTTGCTTATTCAAAAGCTTTAATTTTGACCAATTTCAGGCACATAAATGACTTTAAACACATTTATTTTAGTTGAAAAAGTCATAATTCACATCCAACAGTCATTTAGAGTCAAAAGATTAAGGGGCATATTATCAAGGGAGTTTATCTCCGCTTTTTTGGCTTTAAAATCCAAGAAAGCAGAGATAAAATTATCTCCCTATTATCAAGCTGTCGCTAACACCAGTTAGTGAAAGCTAATAGGAGATAGCGACCATCTTGGGCCCCGCTTTGCATGTCAGTGATATTTATCACTAATGACATGCAAAGTGGGCGTGCCAAGATGTTAGCGACTGGAAACAGTCCCTAACATCGCTATCTCCTATTACCAACTTTTGGAGATATTCGCGCTAAGCGCGAATATCTCCAAAAGCTAACACCTGCCCTGAGCAGTTCTTAGCCATGTTATCCAATGGGAGGTGGATAACATGGCTAATAGCATTTGCTCGATAATGCATGAATATCGCTGACTTTTCAGCGATATTCATGCATTGCGGCCGTTTTTTATCGCATTTGCGATAAACCTTGCTAATAGCAAGGTTTATCTGCGATAAAAATCGGCGATGTGCGGCGATAATTTTTGTCTCTAAACAAGTTAGAGACAAAAATTATCGCTAGTTGTTGGTAATATGCCCCTAAATGTTAAAATTTCATCCATATTGACCATTTTGGAATCGTTCGACAGGTCCGCAGTCATCGTTTTTCATCAGAAAATGGATTTTTGGGACTGTACCAAAAATGATGCAAAATGTCAAATGGATCGTGCCTCATGTTGAATAACCACTTTTTAACCCCTCAGAGTGACCAACATTGCCATTTTTACAGAGTTTTGCTTACTCAAAAGCTTCAATTTTGACCAATTTCAGGCACAGAAATGACTTTAAACACACTTATTTTAGTTGAAAAAGTCATAATTCACATCCAACAGTCATTTAGAGTCAAAAGATTAAATGTTAAAATTTCATCCATATTGACCATTTTGGATTCGTTCGACAGGTCCGGAGTCATCGTTTTTCATCAGAAAATGGATTTTTGGGACTGTACCAAAAATGATTCAAAATGTCAAATGGATCGTGCCTCATGTTGAATAACCACTTTTTAACCCCTCAGAGTGACCAACATTGCCATTTTTACAGAGTTTTGCTTACTCAAAAGCTTCAATTTTGACCAATTTCAGGCACAGAAATGACTTTAAACACACTTATTTTAGTTGAAAAGGTCATAATTCACATCCAACAGTCATTTGGAGTCAAAAGAATAAATGTTAAAATTTCATCCATATTGACAATTTTGGGAACGTTCGACAGGTCCGGAGTCATCGTTTTTCATCAGAAAATGGATTTTTAGGACTGTACCAAAAATGATTCAAAATGTCAATTGGATCGTGCCTCATGTTGAATAACAACTTTTTAACCCCTCAGAGTGACCAAAATGGCCATTTTTACAGAGTTTTGCTTACTCAAAAGCTTCAATTTTTACCATTTTCAGGCACATAAATGACTTTAAACACACGTATTTTAGTTGAAAAAGTCATAATTCCCATCCAACAGTCATTTGGAGTCAAAAGATTAAATGTTAAAATTTCATCCATATTGACCATTTTGGGAACGTTCGACAGGTCCGGAGTCATCGTTTTTCATCAGAAAATGGATTTTTGGGACTGTACCAAAAATGATTCAAAATGTCAAATGGATCGTGCCTCATGTTGAATAACCACTTTTTAACCCCTCAGAGTGACCAAAATTGCCATTTTTACAGAGTTTTTGCTTATTCAAAAGCTTTAATTTCGACCAATTTCAGGCACATAAATGACTTTAAACACACTTATTTTAGTTGAAAAAGTCATAATTCACATCCAACAGTCATTTAGAGTCAAAAGATTAAATGTTAAAATTTCATCCATATTGACCATTTTGGAATCGTTCGACAGGTCCGGAGTCATCGTTTTTCATCAGAAAATGGATTTTTGGGACTGTACCAAAAATGATTCAAAATGTCAAATGGATCGTGCCTCATGTTGAATAACCACTTTTTAACCCCTCAGAGTGACCAAAATTGCCATTTTTACAGAGGTTTTGCTTATTCAAAAGCTTTAATTTTGACCAATTTCAGGCACAGAAATGACTTTAAACACACTTATTTTAGTTGAAAAAGTCATAATTCACATCCAACAGTCATTTGGAGTCAAAAGATTAAATGTTAAAATTTCATCCATATTGACCATTTTGGGAACGTTCGACAGGTCCGGAGTCATCGTTTTTCATCAGAAAATGGATTTTTGGGACTGTACCAAAAATGATTCAAAATGTCAAATGGATCATGCCTCATGTTGAATAACCACTTTTTAACCCCTCAGAGTGACCAAAATTGCCATTTTTACAGAGTTTTTGCTTATTCAAAAGCTTTAATTTCGACCAATTTCAGGCACATAAATGACTTTAAACACACTTATTTTAGTTGAAAAAGTCATAATTCACATCCAACAGTCATTTAGAGTCAAAAGATTAAATGTTAAAATTTCATCCATATTGACCATTTTGGAATCGTTCGACAGGTCCGGAGTCATCGTTTTTCATCAGAAAATTGATTTTTGGGACTGTACCAAAAATGATTCAAAATGTCAAATGGATCGTGCCTCGTGTTGAATAACCACTTTTTAACCCCTCAGAGTTACCAACATTGCCATTTTTACAGAGTTTTGCTTACTCAAAAGCTTCAATTTTGACCAATTTCAGGCACAGAAATGACTTTAAACACACTTATTTTAGTTGAAAAGGTCATAATTCACATCCAACAGTCAATTGGAGTCAAAAGATTAAATATTAAAATTTCATCCATGTTGACCATTTTGGGAAAGTTCGACAGGTCCGGAGTCATCGTTTTTCATCAGAAAATGGATTTTTGGGACTGTACCAAAAATGATTCAAAATATCAAATGGATCGTGCCTCATGTTGAATAACCACTGTTTAACCCCTCAGAGTGACCAAAATTGCCATTTTTAAAGAGTTTTTGCTTATTCAAAAGCTTTAATTTTGACCAATTTCAGGCACATAAATGACTTTAAACACATTTATTTTAGTTGAAAAAGTCATAATTCACATCCAACAGTCATTTAGAGTCAAAAGATTAAGGGGCATATTATCAAGGGAGTTTATCTCCGCTTTTTTGGCTTTAAAATCCAAGAAAGCAGAGATAAAATTATCTCCCTATTATCAAGCTGTCGCTAACACCAGTTAGTGAAAGCTAATAGGAGATAGCGACCATCTTGGGCCCCGCTTTGCATGTCAGTGATATTTATCACTAATGACATGCAAAGTGGGCGTGCCAAGATGTTAGCGACTGGAAACAGTCCCTAACATCGCTATCTCCTATTACCAACTTTTGGAGATATTCGCGCTAAGCGCGAATATCTCCAAAAGCTAACACCTGCCCTGAGCAGTTCTTAGCCATGTTATCCAATGGGAGGTGGATAACATGGCTAATAGCATTTGCTCGATAATGCATGAATATCGCTGACTTTTCAGCGATATTCATGCATTGCGGCCGTTTTTTATCGCATTTGCGATAAACCTTGCTAATAGCAAGGTTTATCTGCGATAAAAATCGGCGATGTGCGGCGATAATTTTTGTCTCTAAACAAGTTAGAGACAAAAATTATCGCTAGTTGTTGGTAATATGCCCCTAAATGTTAAAATTTCATCCATATTGACCATTTTGGAATCGTTCGACAGGTCCGCAGTCATCGTTTTTCATCAGAAAATGGATTTTTGGGACTGTACCAAAAATGATGCAAAATGTCAAATGGATCGTGCCTCATGTTGAATAACCACTTTTTAACCCCTCAGAGTGACCAACATTGCCATTTTTACAGAGTTTTGCTTACTCAAAAGCTTCAATTTTGACCAATTTCAGGCACAGAAATGACTTTAAACACACTTATTTTAGTTGAAAAAGTCATAATTCACATCCAACAGTCATTTAGAGTCAAAAGATTAAATGTTAAAATTTCATCCATATTGACCATTTTGGATTCGTTCGACAGGTCCGGAGTCATCGTTTTTCATCAGAAAATGGATTTTTGGGACTGTACCAAAAATGATTCAAAATGTCAAATGGATCGTGCCTCATGTTGAATAACCACTTTTTAACCCCTCAGAGTGACCAACATTGCCATTTTTACAGAGTTTTGCTTACTCAAAAGCTTCAATTTTGACCAATTTCAGGCACAGAAATGACTTTAAACACACTTATTTTAGTTGAAAAGGTCATAATTCACATCCAACAGTCATTTGGAGTCAAAAGAATAAATGTTAAAATTTCATCCATATTGACAATTTTGGGAACGTTCGACAGGTCCGGAGTCATCGTTTTTCATCAGAAAATGGATTTTTAGGACTGTACCAAAAATGATTCAAAATGTCAATTGGATCGTGCCTCATGTTGAATAACAACTTTTTAACCCCTCAGAGTGACCAAAATGGCCATTTTTACAGAGTTTTGCTTACTCAAAAGCTTCAATTTTGACCAATTTCAGGCACATAAATGACTTTAAACACACTTATTTTAGTTGAAAAAGTCATAATTCCCATCCAACAGTCATTTGGAGTCTAAAGATTAAATGTTAAAATTTCATCCATATTGACCATTTTGGGAACGTTCGACAGGTCCGGAGTCATCGTTTTTCATCAGAAAATGGATGTTTGGGACTATACAAAAATGATTCAAAATGTCAAATGGATCGTGCCTCATGTTGAATAACCACTTTTTAACCCCTCAGAGTGACCAAAATTGCCATTTTTACAGAGTTTTTGCTTATTCAAAAGTTTTAATTTTGACCAATTTCAGGCACATAAATGACTTTAAACACACTTATTTTAGTTGAAAAAGTCATAATTCCCATCCAACAGTCATTTGGAGTCAAAAGATTAAATGTTAAAATTTCATCCATATTGACCATTTTGGGAACGTTCGACAGGTCCGGAGTCATCGTTTTTCATCCGAAAATGGATTTTTGGGACTGTACCAAAAATGATTCAAAATGTCAAATGGATCGTGCCTCATGTTGAATAACCACTTTTTAACCCCTCAGAGTGACCAACATTGCCATTTTTACAGAGTTTTGCTTACTCAAAAGCTTCAATTTTGACCAATTTCAGGCACAGAAATGACTTTAAACACACTTATTTTAGTTGAAAAGGTCATAATTCACATCCAACAGTCATTTGGAGTCAAAAGATTAAATGTTAAAATTTCATCCATATTGACCATTTTGGGAACGTTCGACAGGTCCGGAGTCATCGTTTTTCATCAGAAAATGGATTTTTGGGACTGTACCAAAAATGATTCAAAATGTCAAATGGATCGTGCCTCATGTTGAATAACCACTTTTTAACCCCTCAGAGTGACCAAAATTGCCATTTTTACAGAGTTTTTGCTTATTCAAAAGCTTTAATTTCGACCAATTTCAGGCACATAAATGACTTTAAACACACTTATTTTAGTTGAAAAAGTCATAATTCACATCCAACAGTCATTTAGAGTCAAAAGATTAAATGTTAAAATTTCATCCATATTGACCATTTTGGAATCGTTCGACAGGTCCGGAGTCATCGTTTTTCATCAGAAAATTGATTTTTGGGACTGTACCAAAAATGATTCAAAATGTCAAATGGATCGTGCCTCATGTTGAATAACCACTTTTTAACCCCTCAGAGTTACCAACATTGCCATTTTTACAGAGTTTTGCTTACTCAAAAGCTTCAATTTTGACCAATTTCAGGCACAGAAATGACTTTAAACACACTTATTTTAGTTGAAAAAGTCATAATTCACATCCAACAGTCATTTAGAGTCAAAAGATTAAATGTTATAATTTCATCCATATTGACCATTTTGGAATCGTTCAACAGGTCCGGAGTCATCGTTTTTCATCAGAAAATGGATTTTTGGGACTGTACCAAAAATGATTCAAAATGTCAATTGGATCGTGCCTCATGTTGAATAACCACTTTTTAACCCCTCAGAGTGACCAAAATGGCCATTTTTACAGAGTTTGCTTACTCAAAAGCTTCAATTTTTACCAATTTCAGGCACATAAATGACTTTAAACACACTTATTTTAGTTGAAAAAGTCATAATTCCCATCCAACAGTCATTTGGAGTCAAAAGATTAAATGTTAAAATTTCATCCATATTGACCATTTTGGGAACGTTCGACAGGTCCGGAGTCATCGTTTTTCATCAGAAAATGGATTTTTGGGACTGTACCAAAAATGATTCAAAATGTCAAATGGATCGTGCCTCATGTTGAATAACCACTTTTTAACCCCTCAGAGTGACCAAAATTGCCATTTTTACAGAGTTTTTGCTTATTCAAAAGCTTTATTTTGACCAATTTCAGGCACATAAATGACTTTAAACACACTTATTTTAGTTGAAAAAGTCATAATTCACATCCAACAGTCATTTAGAGTCAAAAGATTAAATGTAAAAATTTCATCCATATTGACCATTTTGGAATCGTTCGACAGGTCCGGAGTCATCGTTTTTCATCAGAAAATGGATTTTTGGGACTGTACCAAAAATGATTCAAAATGTCAAATGGATCGTGCCTCATGTTGAATAACCACTTTTTAACCCCTCGGAGTGACCAACATTGCCATTTTTACAGAGTTTTGCTTACTCAAAAGCTTCAATTTTGACCAATTTCAGGCACAGAAATGACTTTAAACACACTTATTTTAGTTGAAAAGGTCATAATTCACATCCAACAGTCATTTGGAGTCAAAAGATTAAATGTTAAAATTTCATCCATATTGACCATTTTGGGAACGTTCGACAGGTCCGGAGTCATCGTTTTTCATCAGAAAATGGATTTTTGGGACTGTACCAAAAATGATTCAAAATGTCAAATGGATCGTGCCTCATGTTGAATAACCACTGTTTAACCCCTCAGAGTGACCAAAATTGCCATTTTTACAGAGTTTTTGCTTATTCAAAAGCTTTAATTTTGACCAATTTCAGGCACATAAATGACTTTAAACACACTTATTTTAGTTGAAAAAGTCATAATTCACATCCAACAGTCATTTAGAGTCAAAAGATTAAATGTTAAAATTTCATCCATATTGACCATTTTGGAATCGTTCGACAGGTCCGGAGTCATCGTTTTTCATCAGAAAATGGATTTTTGGGACTGTACCAAAAATGATTCAAAATGTCAAATGGATCGTGCCTCATGTTGAATAACCACTGTTTAACCCCTCAGAGTGACCAAAATTGCCATTTTTACAGAGTTTTTGCTTACTCAAAAGCTTCAATTTTTACCAATTTCAGGCACATAAATGACTTTAAACACACGTTTTTTAGTTGAAAAAGTCATAATTCACATCCAACAGTCATTTAGAGTCAAAAGATTAAGGGGCATATTATCAAGGGGGTTTATCTCCGCTTTTTTGGCTTTAAAAGCCAAGAAAGCAGAGATAAAATTATCTCCCTATTATCAAGCTGTCGCTAACACCAGTTAGTGACAGCTAATAGGAGATAGCGACCATCTTGGGCCCCGCTTTGCATGTCAGTGATATTTATCACTAATGACATGCAAAGTGGGCGTGCCAAGATGTTAGCGACTGGAAACAGTCCCTAACATCGCTATCTCCTATTACCAACTTTTGGAGATATTCGCGCTAAGCGCGAATATCTCCAAAAGCTAACACCTGCCCTGAGCAGTTCTTAGCCATGTTATCCAATGGGAGGTGGATAACATGGCTAATAGCATTTGCTCGATAATGCATGAATATCGCTGACTTTTCAGCGATATTCATGCATTGCGGACATTTTTTATCGCATTTGCGATAAAAAATGCTAATAGCAAGGTTTATCTGCGATAAAAATCGGCGATGTGCGGCGATAATTTTTGTCTCTAAACAAGTTAGAGACAAAAATTATCGCTAGTTGTTGGTAATATGCCCCTAAATGTTAAAATTTCATCCATATTGACCATTTTGGAATCGTTCGACAGGTCCGGAGTCATCGTTTTTCATCAGAAAAAATTTTTTTGGGACTGTACCAAAAATGATTCAAAATGTCAATTGGATCGTGCCTCATGTTGAATAACAACTTTTTAACCCCTCAGAGTGACCAAAATGGCCATTTTTACAGAGTTTTGCTTACTCAAAAGCTTCAATTTTGACCAATTTCAGGCACATAAATGACTTTAAACACACTTATTTTAGTTGAAAAAGTCATAATTCCCATCCAACAGTCATTTGGAGTCAAAAGATTAAATGTTAAAATTTCATCCATATTGACCATTTTGGGAACGTTCGACAGGTCCGGAGTCATCGTTTTTCATCAGAAAATGGATGTTTGGGACTATACAAAAATGATTCAAAATGTCAAATGGATCGTGCCTCATGTTGAATAACCACTTTTTAACCCCTCAGAGTGACCAAAATTGCCATTTTTACAGAGTTTTTGCTTATTCAAAAGCTTTAATTTTGACCAATTTCAGGCACATAAATGACTTTAAACACACTTATTTTAGTTGAAAAAGTCATAATTCCCATCCAACAGTCATTTGGAGTCAAAAGATTAAATGTTAAAATTTCATCCATATTGACCATTTTGGGAACGTTCGACACGTCCGGAGTCATCGTTTTTCATCCGAAAATGGATTTTTGGGACTGTACCAAAAATGATTCAAAATGTCAAATGGATCGTGCCTCATGTTGAATAACCACTTTTTAACCCCTCAGAGTGACCAAAATTGCCATTTTTACAGAGTTTTTGCTTATTCAAAAGCTTTAATTTTGACCAATTTCAGGCACATAAATGACTTTAAACACACTTATTTTAGTTGAAAAAGTCATAATTTACATCCAACAGTCATTTAGAGTCAAAAGATTAAATGTTAAAATTTCATCCATATTAACCATTTTGGAATCGTTCGACAGGTCCGGAGTCATCGTTTTTCATCAGAAAATGGATTTTTGGGACTGTACCAAAAATGATTCAAAATGTCAAATGGATCGTGCCTCATGTTGAATAACCACTTTTTAACCCCTCAGAGTGACCAACATTGCCATTTTTACAGAGTTTTGCTTACTCAAAAGCTTCAATTTTGACCAATTTCAGGCACAGAAATGACTTTAAACACACTTATTTTAGTTGAAAAGGTCATAATTCACATCCAACAGTCATTTGGAGTCAAAAGATTAAATGTTAAAATTTCATCCATATTGACCATTTTGGGAACGTTCGACAGGTCCGGAGTCATCGTTTTTCATCAGAAAATGGATTTTTGGGACTGTACCAAAAATGATTCAAAATGTCAAATGGATCGTTCCTCATGTTGAATAACCACTTTTTAACCCCTCAGAGTGACCAAAATTGCCATTTTTACAGAGTTTTTGCTTATTCAAAAGCTTTAATTTCGACCAATTTCAGGCACATAAATGACTTTAAACACACTTATTTTAGTTGAAAAAGTCATAATTCACATCCAACAGTCATTTAGAGTCAAAAGATTAAATGTTAAAATTTCATCCATATTGACCATTTTGGAATCGTTCGACAGGTCCGGAGTCATCGTTTTTCATCAGAAAATTGATTTTTGGGACTGTACCAAAAATGATTCAAAATGTCAAATGGATCGTGCCTCATGTTGAATAACCACTTTTTAACCCCTCAGAGTTACCAACATTGCCATTTTTACAGAGTTTTGCTTACTCAAAAGCTTCAATTTTGACCAATTTCAGGCACAGAAATGACTTTAAACACACTTATTTTAGTTGAAAAAGTCATAATTCACATCCAACAGTCATTTAGAGTCAAAAGATTAAATGTTATAATTTCATCCATATTGACCATTTTGGAATCGTTCAACAGGTCCGGAGTCATCGTTTTTCATCAGAAAATGGATTTTTGGGACTGTACCAAAAATGATTCAAAATGTCAATTGGATCGTGCCTCATGTTGAATAACCACTTTTTAACCCCTCAGAGTGACCAAAATGGCCATTTTTACAGAGTTTTGCTTACTCAAAAGCTTCAATTTTTACCAATTTCAGGCACATAAATGACTTTAAACACACTTATTTTAGTTGAAAAAGTCATAATTCCCATCCAACAGTCATTTGGAGTCAAAAGATTAAATGTTAAAATTTCATCCATATTGACCATTTTGGGAACGTTCGACAGGTCCGGAGTCATCGTTTTTCATCAGAAAATGGATTTTTGGGACTGTACCAAAAATGATTCAAAATGTCAAATGGATTGTGCCTCATGTTGAATAACCACTTTTTAACCCCTCAGAGTGACCAAAATTGCCATTTTTACAGAGTTTTTGCTTATTCAAAAGCTTTATTTTGACCAATTTCAGGCACATAAATGACTTTAAACACACTTATTTTAGTTGAAAAAGTCATAATTCACATCCAACAGTCATTTAGAGTCAAAAGATTAAATGTAAAAATTTCATCCATATTGACCATTTTGGAATCGTTCGACAGGTCCGGAGTCATCGTTTTTCATCAGAAAATTGATTTTTGGGACTGTACCAAAAATGATTCAAAATGTCAAATGGATCGTGCCTCATGTTGAATAACCACTTTTTAACCCCTCAGAGTGACCAAAATTGCCATTTTTACAGAGTTTTTGCTTATTCAAAAAAGCTTTAATTTTGACCAATTTCAGGCACATAAATGACTTTAAACACACTTATTTTAGTTGAAAAAGTCATAATTCACATCCAACAGTCATTTAGAGTCAAAAGATTAAATGTTAAAATTTCATCCATATTGACCATTTTGGAATCGTTCAACAGGTCCGGAGTCATCGTTTTTCATCAGAAAATTGATTTTTGGGACTGTACCAGAAATGATTCAAAATGTCAATTGGATCGTGCCTCATGTTGAATAACCACTTTTTAACCCCTCAGAGTGACCAAAATGGCCATTTTTACAGAGTTTTGCTTACTCAAAAGCTTCAATTTTTACCAATTTCAGGCACATAAATGACTTTAAACACACGTTTTTTAGTTGAAAAAGTCATAATTCCCATCCAACAGTCATTTGGAGTCAAAAGATTAAATGTTAAAATTTCATCCATATTGACCATTTTGGGAACGTTCGACAGGTCCGGAGTCATCGTTTTTCATCAGAAAATGGATTTTTGGGACTGTACCAAAAATGATTCAAAATGTCAAATGGATCGTGCCTCGTGTTGAATAACCACTGTTTAACCCCTCAGAGTGACCAAAATTGCCATTTTTACAGAGTTTTTGCTTATTCAAAAGCTTTAATTTTGACCAATTTCAGGCACATAAATGACTTTAAACACATTTATTTTAGTTGAAAAAGTCATAATTCCCATCCAACAGTCATTTGGAGTCAAAAGATTAAATGTTAAAATTTCATCCATATTGACCATTTTGGGAACGTTCGACCGGTCCGGAGTCATCGTTTTTCATCAGAAAATGGATGTTTGGGACTATACAAAAATGATTCAAAATGTCAAATGGATCGTGCCTCATGTTGAATAACCACTTTTTAACCCCTCAGAGTGACCAAAATTGCCATTTTTACAGAGTTTTTGCTTATTCAAAAGCTTTAATTTTGACCAATTTCAGGCACATAAATGACTTTAAACATACTTATTTTAGTTGAAAAAGTCATAATTCACATCCAACAGTCATTTAGAGTCAAAAGATTAAATGTTAAAATTTCATCCATATTGACCATTTTGGAATCGTTCAACAGGTCCGGAGTCATCGTTTTTCATCAGAAAATGGATTTTTGGGACTGTACCAAAAATGATTCAAAATGTCAATTGGATCGTGCCTCATGTTGAATAACCACTTTTTAACCCCTCAGAGTGACCAAAATTGCCATTTTTACAGAGTTTTTGCTTATTCAAAAGCTTTAATTTTGACCAATTTCAGGCACATAAATGACTTTAAACACACTTATTTTAGTTGAAAAAGTCATAATTCCCATCCAACAGTCATTTGGAGTCAAAAGATTAAATGTTAAAATTTCATCCATATTGACCATTTTGGGAACGTTCGACAGGTCCGGAGTCATCGTTTTTCATCAGAAAATAGATTTTTGGGACTGTACCAAAAATTATTCAAAATGTCAAATGGATCGTGCCTCATGTTGAATAACCACTTTTTAACCCCTCAGAGTGACCAAAATTGCAATTTTTACAGAGTTTTTGCTTATTCAAAAGCTTTAATTTTGACCAATTTCAGGCACATAAATGACTTTAAACACACTTATTTTAGTTGAAAAAGTCATAATTCACATCCAACAGTCATTTAGAGTCAAAAGATTAAATGTTAAAATTTCATCCATATTGACCATTTTGGAATCCTTCGACAGGTCCGGAGTCATCGTTTTTCATCAGAAAATGGATTTTTGGGACTGTACCAAAAATGATTCAAAATGTCAAATGGATCGTGCCTCATGTTGAATAACCACTTTTTAACCCCTCAGAGTGACCAAAATTGCCATTTTTACAGAGTTTTTGCTTATTCAAAAGCTTTAATTTTGACCTATTTCAGGCACAGAAATGACTTTAAACACACTTATTTCAGTTGAAAAAGTCATAATTCACATCCAACAGTCATTTAGAGTCAAAAGATTAAATGTTAAAATTTCATCCATATTGACCATTTTGGAATCGTTCGACAGGTCCGGAGTCATCGTTTTTCATCAGAAAATGGATTTTTGGGACTGTACCAAAAATGATTCAAAATGTCAAATGGATCGTGCCTCATGTTGAATAACCACTTTTTAACCCCTCAGAGTGACCAACATTGCCATTTTTACAGAGTTTTGCTTACTCAAAAGCTTCAATTTTGACCAATTTCAGGCACAGAAATGACTTTAAACACACTTATTTTAGTTGAAAAGGTCATAATTCACATCCAACAGTCATTTGGAGTCAAAAGATTAAATGTTAAAATGTCATCCATATTGACCATTTTGGGAACGTTCGACAGGTCCGGAGTCATCGTTTTTCATCAGAAAATGGATTTTTGGGACTGTACCAAAAATTATTCAAAATGTCAAATGGATCGTGCCTCATGTTGAATAACAACTGTTTAACCCCTCAGAGTGACCAAAATTGCCATTTTTACAGAGTTTTTGCTTATTCAAAAGCTTTAATTTTGACCAATTTCAGGCACATAAATGACTTTAAACACACTTATTTTAGTTGAAAAAGTCATAATTCACATCCAACAGTCATTTAGAGTCAAAAGATTAAATGTTAAAATTTCATCCATATTTACCATTTTGGAATCGTTCAACAGGTCCGGAGTCATCGTTTTTCATCAGAAAATTGATTTTTGGGACTGTACCAGAAATGATTCAAAATGTCAATTGGATCGTGCCTCATGTTGAATAACCACTTTTTAACCCCTCAGAGTGACCAAAATGGCCATTTTTACAGAGTTTTGCTTACTCAAAAGCTTCAATTTTTACCATTTTCAGGCACATAAATGACTTTAAACACACGTATTTTAGTTGAAAAAGTCATAATTCCCATCCAACAGTCATTTGGAGTCAAAAGATTAAATGTTAAAATTTCATCCATATTGACCATTTTGGGAACGTTCGACAGGTCCGGAGTCCTCGTTTTTCATCAGAAAATGGATTTTTGGGACTGTACCAAAAATGATTCAAAATGTCAAATGGATCGTGCCTCATGTTGAATAACCACTTTTTAACCCCTCAGAGTGACCAAAATTGCCATTTTTACAGAGTTTTTGCTTATTCAAAAGCTTTAATTTCGACCAATTTCAGGCACATAAATGACTTTAAACACATTTATTTTAGTTGAAAAAGTCATAATTCCCATCCAACAGTCATTTAGAGTCAAAAGTTTAAATGTTAAAATTTCATCCATATTGACCATTTTGGGAACGTTCGACCGGTCCGGAGTCATCGTTTTTCATCAGAAAATGGATGTTTGGGACTATACAAAAATGATTCAAAATGTCAAATGGATCGTGCCTCATGTTGAATAACCACTTTTTAACCCCTCAGAGTGACCAAAATTGCCATTTTTACAGAGTTTTTGCTTATTCAAAAGCTTTAATTTTGACCAATTTCAGGCACATAAATGACTTTAAACACACTTATTTTAGTTGAAAAAGTCATAATTCACATCCAACAGTCATTTAGAGTCAAAAGATTAAATGTTAAAATTTCATCCATATTGACCATTTTGAAATCGTTCGACAGGTCCGGAGTCATCGTTTTTCATCAGAAAATGGATTTTTGGGACTGTACCAAAAATGATTCAAAATGTCAAATGGATCGTGCCTCATGTTGAATAACCACTTTTTAACCCCTCACAGTGACCAAAATTGCCATTTTTACAGAGTTTTTGCTTATTCAAAAGCTTTAATTTTGACCAATTTCAGGCACAGAAATGACTTTAAACACACTTATTTTAGTTGAAAAAGTCATAATTCACATCCAACAGTCATTTAGAGTCAAAAGATTAAATGTTAAAATTTCATCCATATTGACCATTTTGGAATCGTTCGACAGGTCCGGAGTCATCGTTTTTCATCAGAAAATGGATTTTTGGGACTGTACCAAAAATGATTCAAAATGTCAAATGGATCGTGCCTCATGTTGAATAACCACTTTTTAACCCCTCAGAGTGACCAACATTGCCATTTTTACAGAGTTTTGCTTACTCAAAAGCTTCAATTTTGACCAATTTCAGGCACAGAAATGACTTTAAACACACTTATTTTAGTTGAAAAGGTCATAATTCACATCCAACAGTCATTTGGAGTCAAAAGATTAAATGTTAAAATTTCATCCATATTGACCATTTTGGGAACGTTCGACAGGTCCGGAGTCATCGTTTTTCATCAGAAAATGGATTTTTGGGACTGTACCAAAAATGATTCAAAATGTCAAATGGATCGTGCCTCATGTTGAATAACCACTGTTTAACCCCTCAGAGTGACCAAAATTGCCATTTTTACAGAGTTTTTGCTTATTCAAAAGCTTTCATTTTGACCAATTTCAGGCACATAAATGACTTTAAACACACTTATTTTAGTTGAAAAAGTCATAATTCACATCCAACAGTCATTTAGAGTCAAAAGATTAAATGTTAAAATTTCATCCATATTGACCATTTTGGAATCGTTCAACAGGTCCGGAGTCATCGTTTTTCATCAGAAAATGGATTTTTGGGACTGTACCAAAAATGATTCAAAATGTCAATTGGATCGTGCCTCATGTTGAATAACCACTTTTTAACCCCTCAGAGTGACCAAAATGGCCATTTTTACAGAGTTTTGCTTACTCAAAAGCTTCAATTTTTACCAATTTCAGGCACATAAATGACTTTAAACACACCTATTTTAGTTGAAAAAGTCATAATTCCCATCCAACAGTCATTTGGAGTCAAAAGATTAAATGTTAAAATTTCATCCATATTGACCATTTTGGGAACGTTCGACAGGTCCGGAGTCATCGTTTTTCATCAGAAAATGGATTTTTGGGACTGTACCAAAAATGATTCAAAATGTCAAATGGATCGTGCCTCATGTTGAATAACCACTTTTTAACCCCTCAGAGTGACCAAAATTGCCATTTTTACAGAGTTTTTGCTTATTCAAAAGCTTTAATTTTGACCAATTTCAGGCACAGAAATGACTTTAAACACACTTATTTTAGTTGAAAAAGTCATAATTCACATCCAACAGTCATTTAGAGTCAAAAGATTAAATGTTAAAATTTCATCCATATTGACCATTTTGGAATCGTTCGACAGGTCCGGAGTCATCGTTTTTCATCAGAAAATGGATTTTTGGGACTGTACCAAAAATGATTCAAAATGTCAAATGGATCGTGCCTCATGTTGAATAACCACTTTTTAACCCCTCAGAGTGACCAACATTGCCATTTTTACAGAGTTTTGCTTACTCAAAAGCTTCAATTTTGACCAATTTCAGGCACAGAAATGACTTTAAACACACTTATTTTAGTTGAAAAGGTCATAATTCACATCCAACAGTCATTTGGAGTCAAAAGATTAAATGTTAAAATTTCATCCATATTGACCATTTTGGGAACGTTCGACAGGTCCGGAGTCATCGTTTTTCATCAGAAAATGGATTTTTGGGACTGTACCAAAAATGATTCAAAATGTCAAATGGATCGTGCCTCATGTTGAATAACCACTGTTTAACCCCTTAGAGTGACCAAAATTGCCATTTTTACAGAGTTTTTGCTTATTCAAAAGCTTTCATTTTGACCAATTTCAGGCACATAAATGACTTTAAACACACTTATTTTAGTTGAAAAAGTCATAATTCACATCCAACAGTCATTTAGAGTCAAAAGATTAAATGTTAAAATTTCATCCATATTGACCATTTTGGAATCGTTCAACAGGTCCGGAGTCATCGTTTTTCATCAGAAAATGGATTTTTGGGACTGTACCAAAAATGATTCAAAATGTCAATTGGATCGTGCCTCATGTTGAATAACCACTTTTTAACCCCTCAGAGTGACCAAAATGGCCATTTTTACAGAGTTTTGCTTACTCAAAAGCTTCAATTTTTACCAATTTCAGGCACATAAATGACTTTAAACACACCTATTTTAGTTGAAAAAGTCATAATTCCCATCCAACAGTCATTTGGAGTCAAAAGATTAAATGTTAAAATTTCATCCATATTGACCATTTTGGGAACGTTCGACAGGTCCGGAGTCATCGTTTTTCATCAGAAAATGGATTTTTGGGACTGTACCAAAAATGATTCAAAATGTCAAATGGATCGTGCCTCATGTTGAATAACCACTTTTTAACCCCTCAGAGTGACCAAAATTGCCATTTTTACAGAGTTTTTGCTTATTCAAAAGCTTTAATTTTGACCAATTTCAGGCACATAAATGACTTTAAACACACTTATTTTAGTTGAAAAAGTCATAATTCACATCCAACAGTCATTTAGAGTCAAAAGATTAAATGTTAAAATTTCATCCATATTGACCATTTTGGAATCGTTCGACAGGTCCGGAGTCATCGTTTTTCATCAGAAAATGGATTTTTGGGACTGTACCAAAAATGATTCAAAATGTCAAATGGATCGTGCCTCATGTTGAATAATCACTTTTTAACCCCTCAGAGTGACCAAAATTGCCATTTTTACAGAGTTTTTGCTTATTCAAAAGCTTTAATTTTGACCAATTTCAGGCACAGAAATGACTTTAAACACACTTATTTTAGTTGAAAAAGTCATAATTCACATCCAACAGTCATTTAGAGTCAAAAGATTAAATGTTAAAATTTCATCCATATTGACCATTTTGGAATCGTTCAACAGGTCCGGAGTCATCGTTTTTCATCAGAAAATGGATTTTTGGGACTGTACCAAAAATGATTCAAAATGTCAATTGGATCGTGCCTCATGTTGAATAACCACTTTTTAACCCCTCAGAGTGACCAAAATGGCCATTTTTACAGAGTTTTGCTTACTCAAAAGCTTCAATTTTTACCAATTTCAGGCACATAAATGACTTTAAACACACCTATTTTAGTTGAAAAAGTCATAATTCCCATCCAACAGTCATTTGGAGTCAAAAGATTAAATGTTAAAATTTCATCCATATTGACCATTTTGGGAACGTTCGACAGGTCCGGAGTCATCGTTTTTCATCAGAAAATGGATTTTTGGGACTGTACCAAAAATGATTCAAAATGTCAAATGGATCGTGCCTCATGTTGAATAACCACTTTTTAACCCCTCAGAGTGACCAAAATTGCCATTTTTACAGAGTTTTTGCTTATTCAAAAGCTTTAATTTTGACCAATTTCAGGCACATAAATGACTTTAAACACACTTATTTTAGTTGAAAAAGTCATAATTCACATCCAACAGTCATTTAGAGTCAAAAGATTAAATGTTAAAATTTCATCCATATTGACCATTTTGGAATCGTTCGACAGGTCCGGAGTCATCGTTTTTCATCAGAAAATGGATTTTTGGGACTGTACCAAAAATGATTCAAAATGTCAAATGGATCGTGCCTCATGTTGAATAACCACTTTTTAACCCCTCAGAGTGACCAAAATTGCCATTTTTACAGAGTTTTTGCTTATTCAAAAGCTTTAATTTTGACCAATTTCAGGCACAGAAATGACTTTAAACACACTTATTTTAGTTGAAAAAGTCATAATTCACATCCAACAGTCATTTAGAGTCAAAAGATTAAATGTTAAAATTTCATCCATATTGACCATTTTGGAATCGTTCGACAGGTCCGGAGTCATCGTTTTTCATCAGAAAATGGATTTTTGGGACTGTACCAAAAATGATTCAAAATGTCAATTGGATCGTGCCTCATGTTGAATAACCACTTTTTAACCCCTCAGAGTGACCAAAATTGCCATTTTTACAGAGTTTTTGCTTATTCAAAAGCTTTAATTTTGACCAATTTCAGGCACATAAATGACTTTAAACACACTTATTTGAGTTGAAAAAGTCATAATTCCCATCCAACAGTCATTTAGAGTCAAAAGATTAAATGTTAAAATTTCATCCATATTGACCATTTTGGAATCCTTCGACAGGTCCGGAGTCATCGTTTTTCATCAGAAAATGGATTTTTGGGACTGTACCAAAAATGATTCAAAATGTCAAATGGATCGTGCCTCATGTTGAATAACCACTTTTTAACCCCTCAGAGTGACCAAAATTGCCATTTTTACAGAGTTTTTGCTTATTCAAAAGCTTTAATTTTGACCTATTTCAGGCACAGAAATGACTTTAAACACACTTATTTTAGTTGAAAAAGTCATAATTCACATCCAACAGTCATTTAGAGTCAAAAGATTAAATGTTAAAATTTCATCCATATTGACCATTTTGGAATCGTTCGACAGGTCCGGAGTCATCGTTTTTCATCAGAAAATGGATTTTTGGGACTGTACCAAAAATGATTCAAAATGTCAAATGGATCGTGCCTCATGTTGAATAACCACTTTTTAACCCCTCAGAGTGACCAACATTGCCATTTTTACAGAGTTTTGCTTACTCAAAAGCTTCAATTTTGACCAATTTCAGGCACAGAAATGACTTTAAACACACTTATTTTAGTTGAAAAGGTCATAATTCACATCCAACAGTCATTTGGAGTCAAAAGATTAAATGTTAAAATTTCATCCATATTGACCATTTTGGGAACGTTCGACAGGTCCGGAGTCATCGTTTTTCATCAGAAAATTGATTTTTGGGACTGTACCAAAAATTATTCAAATTGTCAAATGGATCGTGCCTCATGTTGAATAACAACTGTTTAACCCCTCAGAGTGACCAAAATTGCCATTTTTACAGAGTTTTTGCTTATTCAAAAGCTTTAATTTTGACCAATTTCAGGCACATAAATGACTTTAAACACACTTATTTTAGTTGAAAAAGTCATAATTCACATCCAACAGTCATTTAGAGTCAAAAGATTAAATGTTAAAATTTCATCCATATTTACCATTTTGGAATCGTTCAACAGGTCCGGAGTCATCGTTTTTCATCAGAAAATTGATTTTTGGGAATGTACCAGAAATGATTCAAAATGTCAATTGGATCGTGCCTCATGTTGAATAACCACTTTTTAACCCTCAGAGTGACCAAAATGGCCATTTTTACAGAGTTTTGCTTACTCAAAAGCTTCAATTTTTACCATTTTCAGGCACATAAATGACTTTAAACACACGTATTTTAGTTGAAAAAGTCATAATTCCCATCCAACAGTCATTTGGAGTCAAAAGATTAAATGTTAAAATTTCATCCATATTGACCATTTTGGGAACGTTCGACAGGTCCGGAGTCATCGTTTTTCATCAGAAAATGGATTTTTGGGACTGTACCAAAAATGATTCAAAATGTCAAATGGATCGTGCCTCATGTTGAATAACCACTTTTTAACCCCTCAGAGTGACCAAAATTGCCATTTTTACAGAGTTTTTGCTTATTCAAAAGCTTTAATTTCGACCAATTTCAGGCACATAAATGACTTTAAACACATTTATTTTAGTTGAAAAAGTCATAATTCCCATCCAACAGTCATTTAGAGTCAAAAGTTTAAATGTTAAAATTTCATCCATATTGACCATTTTGGGAACGTTCGACCGGTCCGGAGTCATCGTTTTTCATCAGAAAATGGATGTTTGGGACTATACAAAAATGATTCAAAATGTCAAATGGATCGTGCCTCATGTTGAATAACCACTTTTTAACCCCTCAGAGTGACCAAAATTGCCATTTTTACAGAGTTTTTGCTTATTCAAAAGCTTTAATTTTGACCAATTTCAGGCACATAAATGACTTTAAACACACTTATTTTAGTTGAAAAAGTCATAATTCACATCCAACAGTCATTTAGAGTCAAAAGATTAAATGTTAAAATTTCATCCATATTGACCATTTTGGAATCGTTCGACAGGTCCGGAGTCATCGTTTTTCATCAGAAAATGGATTTTTGGGACTGTACCAAAAATGATTCAAAATGTCAAATGGATCGTGCCTCATGTTGAATAACCACTTTTTAACCCCTCAGAGTGACCAAAATTGCCATTTTTACAGAGTTTTTGCTTATTCAAAAGCTTTAATTTTGACCAATTTCAGGCACAGAAATGACTTTAAACACACTTATTTTAGTTGAAAAAGTCATAATTCACATCCAACAGTCATTTAGAGTCAAAAGATTAAATGTTAAAATTTCATCCATATTGACCATTTTGGAATCGTTCGACAGGTCCGGAGTCATCGTTTTTCATCAGAAAATGGATTTTTGGGACTGTACCAAAAATGATTCAAAATGTCAAATGGATCGTGCCTCATGTTGAATAACCACTTTTTAACCCCTCAGAGTGACCAACATTGCCATTTTTACAGAGTTTTGCTTACTCAAAAGCTTCAATTTTGACCAATTTCAGGCACAGAAATGACTTTAAACACACTTATTTTAGTTGAAAAGGTCATAATTCACATCCAACAGTCATTTGGAGTCAAAAGATTAAATGTTAAAATTTCATCCATATTGACCATTTTGGGAACGTTCGACAGGTCCGGAGTCATCGTTTTTCATCAGAAAATGGATTTTTGGGACTGTACCAAAAATGATTCAAAATGTCAAATGGATCGTGCCTCATGTTGAATAACCACTGTTTAACCCCTTAGAGTGACCAAAATTGCCATTTTTACAGAGTTTTTGCTTATTCAAAAGCTTTCATTTTGACCAATTTCAGGCACATAAATGACTTTAAACACACTTATTTTAGTTGAAAAAGTCATAATTCACATCCAACAGTCATTTAGAGTCAAAAGATTAAATGTTAAAATTTCATCCATATTGACCATTTTGGAATCGTTCAACAGGTCCGGAGTCATCGTTTTTCATCAGAAAATGGATTTTTGGGACTGTACCAAAAATGATTCAAAATGTCAATTGGATCGTGCCTCATGTTGAATAACCACTTTTTAACCCCTCAGAGTGACCAAAATGGCCATTTTTACAGAGTTTTGCTTACTCAAAAGCTTCAATTTTTACCAATTTCAGGCACATAAATGACTTTAAACACACCTATTTTAGTTGAAAAAGTCATAATTCCCATCCAACAGTCATTTGGAGTCAAAAGATTAAATGTTAAAATTTCATCCATATTGACCATTTTGGGAACGTTCGACAGGTCCGGAGTCATCGTTTTTCATCAGAAAATGGATTTTTGGGACTGTACCAAAAATGATTCAAAATGTCAAATGGATCGTGCCTCATGTTGAATAACCACTTTTTAACCCCTCAGAGTGACCAAAATTGCCATTTTTACAGAGTTTTTGCTTATTCAAAAGCTTTAATTTTGACCAATTTCAGGCACATAAATGACTTTAAACACACTTATTTTAGTTGAAAAAGTCATAATTCACATCCAACAGTCATTTAGAGTCAAAAGATTAAATGTTAAAATTTCATCCATATTGACCATTTTGGAATCGTTCGACAGGTCCGGAGTCATCGTTTTTCATCAGAAAATGGATTTTTGGGACTGTACCAAAAATGATTCAAAATGTCAAATGGATCGTGCCTCATGTTGAATAATCACTTTTTAACCCCTCAGAGTGACCAAAATTGCCATTTTTACAGAGTTTTTGCTTATTCAAAAGCTTTAATTTTGACCAATTTCAGGCACAGAAATGACTTTAAACACACTTATTTTAGTTGAAAAAGTCATAATTCACATCCAACAGTCATTTAGAGTCAAAAGATTAAATGTTAAAATTTCATCCATATTGACCATTTTGGAATCGTTCGACAGGTCCGGAGTCATCGTTTTTCATCAGAAAATGGATTTTTGGGACTGTACCAAAAATGATTCAAAATGTCAAATGGATCGTGCCTCATGTTGAATAACCACTTTTTAACCCCTCAGAGTGACCAACATTGCCATTTTTACAGAGTTTTGCTTACTCAAAAGCTTCAATTTTGACCAATTTAAGGCACAGAAATGACTTTAAACACACTTATTTTAGTTGAAAAGGTCATAATTCACATCCAACAGTCATTTGGAGTCAAAAGATTAAATGTTAAAATTTCATCCATATTGACCATTTTGGGAACGTTCGACAGGTCCGGAGTCATCGTTTTTCATCAGAAAATGGATTTTTGGGACTGTACCAAAAATGATTCAAAATGTCAAATGGATCGTGCCTCATGTTGAATAACCACTTTTTAACCCCTCAGAGTGACCAACATTGCCATTTTTACAGAGTTTTGCTTACTCAAAAGCTTCAATTTTGACCAATTTCAGGCACAGAAATGACTTTAAACACACTTATTTTAGTTGAAAAGGTCATAATTCACATCCAACAGTCATTTGGAGTCAAAAGAATAAATGTTAAAATTTCATCCATATTGACAATTTTGGGAACGTTCGACAGGTCCGGAGTCATCGTTTTTCATCAGAAAATGGATTTTTAGGACTGTACCAAAAATGATTCAAAATGTCAATTGGATCGTGCCTCATGTTGAATAACAACTTTTTAACCCCTCAGAGTGACCAAAATGGCCATTTTTACAGAGTTTTGCTTACTCAAAAGCTTCAATTTTGACCAATTTCAGGCACATAAATGACTTTAAACACACTTATTTTAGTTGAAAAAGTCATAATTCCCATCCAACAGTCATTTGGAGTCAAAAGATTAAATGTTAAAATTTCATCCATATTAACCATTTTGGAATCGTTCGACAGGTCCGGAGTCATCGTTTTTCATCAGAAAATGGATTTTTGGGACTGTACCAAAAATGATTCAAAATGTCAAATGGATCGTGCCTCATGTTGAATAACCACTTTTTAACCCCTCAGAGTGACCAACATTGCCATATTTACAGAGTTTTGCTTACTCAAAAGCTTCAATTTTGACCAATTTCAGGCACAGAAATGACTTTAAACACACTTATTTTAGTTGAAAAGGTCATAATTCACATCCAACAGTCATTTGGAGTCAAAAGATTAAATGTTATAATTTCATCCATATTGACCATTTTGGAATCGTTCAACAGGTCCGGAGTCATCGTTTTTCATCAGAAAATAGATTTTTGGGACTGTACCAAAAATGATTCAAAATGTCAATTGGATCGTGCCTCATGTTGAATAACCACTTTTTAACCCCTCAGAGTGACCAAAATGGCCATTTTTACAGAGTTTTGCTTACTCAAAAGCTTCAATTTTTACCAATTTCAGGCACATAAATGACTTTAAACACACTTATTTTAGTTGAAAAAGTCATAATTCCCATCCAACAGTCATTTGGAGTCAAAAGATTAAATGTTAAAATTTCATCCATATTGACCATTTTGGGAACGTTCGACAGGTCCGGAGTCATCGTTTTTCATCAGAAAATGGATTTTTGGGACTGTACCAAAAATGATTCAAAATGTCAAATGGATCGTGCCTCATGTTGAATAACCACTTTTTAACCCCTCAGAGTGACCAAAATTGCCATTTTTACAGAGTTTTTGCTTATTCAAAAGCTTTATTTTGACCAATTTCAGGCACATAAATGACTTTAAACACACTTATTTTAGTTGAAAAAGTCATAATTCACATCCAACAGTCATTTAGAGTCAAAAGATTAAATATAAAAATTTCATCCATATTGACCATTTTGGAATCGTTCGACAGGTCCGGAGTCATCGTTTTTCATCAGAAAATGGATTTTTGGGACTGTACCAAAAATGATTCAAAATGTCAAATGGATCGTGCCTCATGTTGAATAACCACTTTTTAACCCCTCGGAGTGACCAACATTGCCATTTTTACAGAGTTTTGCTTACTTAAAAGCTTCAATTTTGACCAATTTCAGGCACAGAAATGACTTTAAACACACTTATTTTAGTTGAAAAGGTCATAATTCACATCCAACAGTCATTTGGAGTCAAAAGATTAAATGTTAAAATTTCATCCATATTGACCATTTTGGGAACGTTCGACAGGTCCGGAGTCATCGTTTTTCATCAGAAAATGGATTTTTGGGACTGTACCAAAAATGATTCAAAATGTCAAATGGATCGTGCCTCATGTTGAATAACCACTGTTTAACCCCTCAGAGTGACCAAAATTGCCATTTTTACAGAGTTTTTGCTTATTCAAAAGCTTTAATTTTGACCAATTTCAGGCACATAAATGACTTTAAACACACTTATTTTAGTTGAAAAAGTCATAATTCACATCCAACAGTCATTTAGAGTCAAAAGATTAAATGTTAAAATTTCATCCATATTGACCATTTTAGAATCGTTCAACAGGTCCGGAGTCATCGTTTTTCATCAGAAAATTGATTTTTGGGACTGTACCAGAAATGATTCAAAATGTCAATTGGATCGTGCCTCATGTTGAATAACCACTTTTTAACCCCTCAGAGTGACCAAAATGGCCATTTTTACAGAGTTTTGCTTACTCAAAAGCTTCAATTTTTACCAATTTCAGGCACATAAATGACTTTAAACACACGTTTTTTAGTTGAAAAAGTCATAATTCCCATCCAACAGTCATTTGGAGTCAAAAGATTAAATGTTAAAATTTCATCCATATTGACCATTTTGGGAACGTTCGACAGGTCCGGAGTCATCGTTTTTCATCAGAAAATGGATTTTTGGGACTGTACCAAAAATGATTCAAAATGTCAAATGGATCGTGCCTCATGTTGAATAACCACTGTTTAACCCCTCAGAGTGACCAAAATTGCCATTTTTACAGAGTTTTTGCTTATTCAAAAGCTTTAATTTTGACCAATTTCAGGCACATAAATGACTTCAAACACATTTATTTTAGTTGAAAAAGTCATAATTCCCATCCAACAGTCATTTGGAGTCAAAAGATTAAATGTTAAAATTTCATCCATATTGACCATTTTGGGAACGTTCGACCGGTCCGGAGTCATCGTTTTTCATCAGAAAATGGATGTTTGGGACTATACAAAAATGATTCAAAATGTCAAATGGATCGTGCCTCATGTTGAATAACCACTTTTTAACCCCTCAGAGTGACCAAAATTGCCATTTTTACAGAGTTTTTGCTTATTCAAAAGCTTTAATTTTGACCAATTTCAGGCACATAAATGACTTTAAACATACTTATTTTAGTTGAAAAAGTCATAATTCACATCCAACAGTCATTTAGAGTCAAAAGATTAAATGTTAAAATTTCATCCATATTGACCATTTTGGAATCGTTCAACAGGTCCGGAGTCATCGTTTTTCATCAGAAAATGGATTTTTGGGACTGTACCAAAAATGATTCAAAATGTCAATTGGATCGTGCCTCATGTTGAATAACCACTTTTAACCCCTCAGAGTGACCAAAATTGCCATTTTTACAGAGTTTTTGCTTATTCAAAAGCTTTAATTTTGACCAATTTCAGGCACATAAATGACTTTAAACACACTTATTTTAGTTGAAAAAGTCATAATTCCCATCCAACAGTCATTTGGAGTCAAAAGATTAAATGTTAAAATTTCATCCATATTGACCATTTTGGAATCGTTCGACAGGTCCGGAGTCATCGTTTTTCATCAGAAAATGGATTTTTGGGACTGTACCAAAAATGATTCAAAATGTCAAATGGATCGTGCCTCATGTTGAATAACCACTTTTTAACCCCTCAGAGTGACCAACATTGCCATTTTTACAGAGTTTTGCTTACTCAAAAGCTTCAATTTTGACCAATTTCAGGCACAGAAATGACTTTAAACACACTTATTTTAGTTGAAAAGGTCATAATTCACATCCAACAGTCATTTGGAGTCAAAAGATTAAATGTTAAAATTTCATCCATATTGACCATTTTGGGAACGTTCGACAGGTCCGGAGTCATCGTTTTTCATCAGAAAATGGATTTTTGGGACTGTACCAAAAATTATTCAAAATGTCAAATGGATCGTGCCTCATGTTGAATAACCACTGTTTAACCCCTCAGAGTGACCAAAATTGCCATTTTTACAGAGTTTTTGCTTATTCAAAAGCTTTAATTTTGACCAATTTCAGGCACATAAATGACTTTAAACACACTTATTTTAGTTGAAAAAGTCATAATTCACATCCAACAGTCATTTAGAGTCAAAAGATTAAATGTTAAAATTTCATCCATATTGACCATTTTGGAATCGTTCAACAGGTCCGGAGTCATCGTTTTTCATCAGAAAATGGATTTTTGGGACTGTACCAAAAATGATTCAAAATGTCAAATGGATCGTGCCTCATGTTGAATAACCACTTTTTAACCCCTCAGAGTGACCAACATTGCCATTTTTACAGAGTTTTGCTTACTCAAAAGCTTCAATTTTGACCAATTTCAGGCACATAAATGACTTTAAACACATTTATTTTAGTTGAAAAAGTCATAATTCCCATCCAACAGTCATTTAGAGTCAAAAGTTTAAATGTTAAAATTTCATCCATATTGACCATTTTGGGAACGTTCGACCGGTCCGGAGTCATCTTTTTTCATCAGAAAATGGATGTTTGGGACTATACAAAAATGATTCAAAATGTCAAATGGATCGTGCCTCATGTTGAATAACCACTTTTTAACCCCTCAGAGTGACCAAAATTGCCATTTTTACAGAGTTTTTGCTTATTCAAAAGCTTTAATTTTGACCAATTTCAGGCACATAAATGACTTTAAACACACTTATTTTAGTTGAAAAAGTCATAATTCACATCCAACAGTCATTTAGAGTCAAAAGATTAAATGTTAAAATTTCATCCATATTGACCATTTTGGAATCGTTCGACAGGTCCGGAGTCATCGTTTTTCATCAGAAAATGGATTTTTGGGACTGTACCAAAAATGATTCAAAATGTCAAATGGATCGTGCCTCATGTTGAATAACCACTTTTTAACCCCTCAGAGTGACCAAAATTGCCATTTTTACAGAGTTTTTGCTTATTCAAAAGCTTTAATTTTGACCAATTTCAGGCACAGAAATGACTTTAAACACACTTATTTTAGTTGAAAAAGTCATAATTCACATCCAACAGTCATTTAGAGTCAAAAGATTAAATGTTAAAATTTCATCCATATTGACCATTTTGGAATCGTTCGACAGGTCCGGAGTCATCGTTTTTCATCAGAAAATGGATTTTTGGGACTGTACCAAAAATGATTCAAAATGTCAAATGGATCGTGCCTCATGTTGAATAACCACTTTTTAACCCCTCAGAGTGACCAACATTGTCATTTTTACAGAGTTTTGATTACTCAAAAGCTTCAATTTTGACCAATTTCAGGCACATAAATGACTTTAAACACACCTATTTTAGTTGAAAAAGTCATAATTCCCATCCAACAGTCATTTGGAGTCAAAAGATTAAATGTTAAAATTTCATCCATATTGACCATTTTGGGAACGTTCGACAGGTCCGGAGTCATCGTTTTTCATCAGAAAATGGATTTTTGGGACTGTACCAAAAATGATTCAAAATGTCAAATGGATCGTGCCTCATGTTGAATAACCACTGTTTAACCCCTCAGAGTGACCAAAATTGCCATTTTTACAGAGCTTTTGCTTATTCAAAAGCTTTAATTTTGACCAATTTCAGGCACATAAATGACTTTAAACACACTTATTTTAGTTGAAAAAGTCATAATTCACATCCAACAGTCATTTAGAGTCAAAAGATTAAATGTTAAAATTTCATCCATATTGACCATTTTGGAATCGTTCGACAGGTCCGGAGTCATCGTTTTTCATCAGAAAATGGATTTTTGGGACTGTACCAAAAATGATTCAAAATGTCAAATGGATCGTGCCTCATGTTGAATAACCACTTTTTAACCCCTCAGAGTGACCAAAATTGCCATTTTTACAGAGTTTTTGCTTATTCAAAAGCTTTAATTTTGACCAATTTCAGGCACAGAAATGACTTTAAACACACTTATTTTAGTTGAAAAAGTCATAATTCACATCCAACAGTCATTTAGAGTCAAAAGATTAAATGTTAAAATTTCATCCATATTGACCATTTTGGAATCGTTCGACAGGTCCGGAGTCATCGTTTTTCATCAGAAAATGGATTTTTGGGACTGTACCAAAAATGATTCAAAATGTCAAATGGATCGTGCCTCATGTTGAATAACCACTTTTTAACCCCTCAGAGTGACCAACATTGCCATTTTTACAGAGTTTTGCTTACTCAAAAGCTTCAATTTTGACCAATTTAAGGCACAGAAATGACTTTAAACACACTTATTTTAGTTGAAAAGGTCATAATTCACATCCAACAGTCATTTGGAGTCAAAAGATTAAATGTTAAAATTTCATCCATATTGACCATTTTGGGAACGTTCGACAGGTCCGGAGTCATCGTTTTTCATCAGAAAATGGATTTTTGGGACTGTACCAAAAATGATTCAAAATGTCAAATGGATCGTGCCTCATGTTGAATAACCACTTTTTAACCCCTCAGAGTGACCAAAATTGCCATTTTTACAGAGTTTTTGCTTATTCAAAAGCTTTAATTTTGACCAATTTCAGGCACAGAAATGACTTTAAACACACTTATTTTAGTTGAAAAAGTCATAATTCACATCCAACAGTCATTTAGAGTCAAAAGATTAAATGTTAAAATTTCATCCATATTGACCATTTTGGAATCGTTCGACAGGTCCGGAGTCATCGTTTTTCATCAGAAAATGGATTTTTGGGACTGTACCAAAAATGATTCAAAATGTCAAATGGATCGTGCCTCATGTTGAATAACCACTTTTTAACCCCTCAGAGTGACCAACATTGCCATTTTTACAGAGTTTTGCTTACTCAAAAGCTTCAATTTTGACCAATATCAGGCACAGTAATGACTTTAAACACACTTATTTTAGTTGAAAAGGTCATAATTCACATCCAACAGTCATTTGGAGTCAAAAGATTAAATGTTAAAATTTCATCCATATTGACCATTTTGGGAACGTTCGACAGGTCCGGAGTCATCGTTTTTCATCAGAAAATGGATTTTTGGGACTGTACCAAAAATGATTCAAAATGTCAAATGGATCGTGCCTCATGTTGAATAACCACTGTTTAAGCCCTCAGAGTGACCCAAAATTGCCATTTTTACAGAGTTTTTGCTTATTCAAAAGCTTTAATTTTGACCAATTTCAGGCACATAAATGACTTTAAACACACTTATTTTAGTTGAAAAAGTCATAATTCCCATCCAACAGTCATTTGGAGTCAAAAGATTAAATGTTAACATTTCATCCATATTGACCATTTTGGGGAACGTTCGACAGGTCCGGAGTCATCGTTTTTCATCAGAAAATGGATTTTTGGGACTGTACCAAAAATGATTCAAAATGTCAAATGGATCGTGCCTCATGTTGAATAAACACTTTTTAACCCCTCAGAGTGACCAACATTGCCATTTTTACAGAGTTTGCTTACTCAAAAGCTTCAATTTTGACCAATTTCAGGCACATAAATGACTTTAAACACATTTATTTTAGTTGAAAAGGTCATAATTCCATCCAACAGTCATTTAGCGTCAAAAGTTTAAATGTTAAAATTTCATCCATATTGACCATTTGGGAACGTTCGACCGGTCCGGAGTCATCTTTTTTCATCAGAAAAATGGATGTTTGGAACTATACAAAAATGATTCAAAATGTCAAATGGATCGTGCCTCATGTTGAATAAACCACTTTTTAACCCCTCAGAGTGACCAAAATTGCCATTTTTACAGAGTTTTTGCTTATTTCAAAAGCTTTAATTTTGACCAATTTCAGGCACATAAATGACTTTAAACACACTTATTTTAGTTGAAAAAGTCATAATTCACATCCAACAGTCATTTAGAGTCAAAAGATTAAATGTTAAAATTTCATCCATATTGACCATTTTGGAATCGTTCGACAGGTCCGGAGTCATCGTTTTTCATCAGAAAATGGATTTTTGGGACTGTACCAAAAATGATTCAAAATGTCAAATGGATCGTGCCTCATGTTGAATAACCACTTTTAACCCCTCAGAGTGACCAAAATTGCCATTTTACAGAGTTTTGCTTATTCAAAAGCTTTAATTTTGACCAATTTCAGGCACAGAAATGACTTTAAACACACTTATTTTAGTTGAAAAAGTCATAATTCACATCCAACAGTCATTTAGAGTCAAAAGATTAAATGTTAAAATTTCATCCATATTGACCATTTTGGAATCGTTCGACAGGTCCGGAGTCATCGTTTTTCATCAGAAAATGGATTTTTGGGACTGTACCAAAAATGATTCAAAATGTCAAATGGATCGTGCCTCATGTTGAATAACCACTTTTTAACCCCTCAGAGTGACCAACATTTGCCATTTTTACAGAGTTTTGCTTACTCAAAAGCTTCAATTTTGACCAATTTCAGGCACATAAATGACTTTAAACACACCTATTTTAGTTGAAAAAGTCATAATTCCCATCCAACAGTCATTTGGAGTCAAAAGATTAAATGTTAAAATTTCATCCATATTGACCATTTTGGGAACGTTCAACAGGTCCGGAGTCATCGTTTTTCATCAGAAAATGGATTTTTGGGACTGTACCAAAAAATGATTCAAAATGTCAAATGGATCGTGCCTCATGTTGAATAACCACTGTTTAAACCCCTCAGAGTGACCAAAATTGCCATTTTTACAGAGCTTTTGCTTATTCAAAAGCTTTAATTTTGACCAATTTCAGGCACATAAATGACTTTAAACACACTTATTTTAGTTGAAAAAGTCATAATTCACATCCAACAGTCATTTAGAGTCAAAAGATTAAATGTTAAAATTTCATCCATATTGACCATTTTGGAATCGTTCGACAGGTCCGGAGTCATCGTTTTTCATCAGAAAATGGATTTTTGGGACTGTACCAAAAATGATTCAAAATGTCAAATGGATCGTGCCTCATGTTGAATAACCACTTTTTAACACCCCTCAGAGTGACCAAAATTGCCATTTTTACATAGTTTTTGCTTATTCAAAAGCTTTAATTTTGACCAATTTCAGGCACAGAAATGACTTTAAACACACTTATTTTAGTTGAAAAAGTCATAATTCACATCCAACAGTCATTTAGAGTCAAAAGATTAAATGTTAAAAATTTCATCCATATTGACCATTTTGGAATCGTTCGACAGGTCCGGAGTCATCGTTTTTCATCAGAAAATGGATTTTTGGGACTGTACCAAAAATGATTCAAAATGTCAAATGGATCGTGCCTCATGTTGAATAACCACTTTTTAACCCCTCAGAGTGACCAACATTGCCATTTTTACAGAGTTTTGCTTACTCAAAAGCTTCAATTTTGACCAATTTAAGGCACAGAAATGACTTTAAACACACTTATTTTAGTTGAAAAGGTCATAATTCACATCCAACAGTCATTTGGAGTCAAAAGATTAAATGTTAAAATTTCATCCATATTGACATTTTGGGAACGTTCGACAGGTCCGGAGTCATCGTTTTTCATCAGAAAATGGATTTTTGGGACTGTACCAAAAATGATTCAAAATGTCAAATGGATCGTGCCTCATGTTGAATAACCACTTTTTAACCCCTCAGAGTGACCAAAATTGCCATTTTTACAGAGTTTTTGCTTATTCAAAAGCTTTAATTTTGACCAATTTCAGGCACAGAAATGACTTTAAACACACTTATTTTAGTTGAAAAAGTCATAATTCACATCCAACAGTCATTTAGAGTCAAAAGATTAAATGTTAAAATTTCATCCATATTGACCATTTTGGAATCGTTCGACAGGTCCGGAGTCATCGTTTTTTCATCAGAAAATGGATTTTTGGGACTGTACCAAAAATGATTCAAAATGTCAAATGGATCGTGCCTCATGTTGAATAACCACTTTTTAACCCCTCAGAGTGACCAACATTGCCATTTTTACAGAGTTTTGCTTACTCAAAAGCTTCAATTTTGACCAATTTCAGGCACAGTAATGACTTTAAACACACTTATTTTAGTTGAAAAGGTCATAATTCACATCCAACAGTCATTTGGAGTCAAAAGATTAAATGTTAAAATTTCATCCATATTGACCATTTTGGGAACGTTCGACAGGTCCGGAGTCATCGTTTTTCATCAGAAAATGGATTTTTGGGACTGTACCAAAAATGATTCAAAATGTCAAATGGATCGTGCCTCATGTTGAATACCACTGTTTAAGCCCTCAGAGTGACCAAAATTGCCATTTTTACAGAGTTTTTGCTTATTCAAAAGCTTTAATTTTGACCAATTTCAGGCACATAAATGACTTTAAACACACTTATTTTAGTTGAAAAAGTCATAATTCCCATCCAACAGTCATTTGGAGTCAAAAGATTAAATGTTAACATTTCATCCATATTGACCATTTTGGGAACGTTCGACAGGTCCGGAGTCATCGTTTTTCATCAGAAAATGGATTTTTGGGACTGTACCAAAAATGATTCAAAATGTCAAATGGATCGTGCCTCATGTTGAATAAACACTTTTTAACCCCTCAGAGTGACCAACATTGCCATTTTTACAGAGTTTTGCTTACTCAAAAGCTTCAATTTTGACCAATTTCAGGCACAGAAATGACTTTAAACACAGTTATTTTAGTTGAAAAAGTCATAATTCACATCCTACAGTCATTTAGAGTCAAAAGATTAAATGTTAAAATTTCATCCATATTGACCATTTTGGAATCGTTCGACAGGTCCGGAGTCATCGTTTTTCATCAGAAAATGGATTTTTGGGACTGTACCAAAAATGATTCAAAATGTCAAATGGATCGTGCCTCATGTTGAATAACCACTGTTTAACCCCTCAGAGTGACCAAAATTTCCATTTTTACAGAGTTTTTGCTTATTCAAAAGCTTTAATTTTGACCAATTTCAGGCACATAAATGACTTTAAACACATTTATTTTAGTTGAAAAAGTCATAATTCCCATCCAACAGTCATTTAGCGTCAAAAGTTTAAATGTTAAAATTTCATCCATATTGACCATTTTGGGAACGTTCGACCGGTCCGGAGTCATCTTTTTTCATCAGAAAATGGATGTTTGGAACTATACAAAAATGATTCAAAATGTCAAATGGATCGTGCCTCATGTTGAATAACCACTTTTTAACTCCTCAGAGTGACCAAAATTGCCATTTTTACAGAGTTTTTGCTTATTCAAAAGCTTTAATTTTGACCAATTCCAGGCACATAAATGACTTTAAACACACTTATTTTAGTTGAAAAAGTCATAATTCACATCCAACAGTCATTTAGAGTCAAAAGATTAAATGTTAAAATTTCATCCATATTGACCATTTTGGAATCGTTCGACAGGTCCGGAGTCATCGTTTTTTATCAGAAAATGGATTTTTGGGACTGTACCAAAAATGATTCAAAATGTCAAATGGATCGTGCCTCATGTTGAATAACCACTTTTTAACCCCTCAGAGTGACCAAAATTGCCATTTTTACAGAGTTTTTGCTTATTCAAAAGCTTTAATTTTGACCAATTTCAGGCACAGAAATGACTTTAAACACACTTATTTTAGTTGAAAAAGTCATAATTCACATCCAACAGTCATTTAGAATCAAAAGATTAAATGTTAAAATTTCATCCATATTGACCATTTTGGAATCGTTCGACAGGTCCGGAGTCATCGTTTTTCATCAGAAAATTGATTTTTGGGACTGTACCAAAAATGATTCAAAATGTCAAATGGATCGTGCCTCATGTTGAATAACCACTTTTTAACCCCTCAGAGTGACCAACATTGCCATTTTTACAGAGTTTTGCTTACTCAAAAGCTTCAATTTTGACCAATTTCAGGCACATAAATGACTTTAAACACACCTATTTTAGTTGAAAAAGTCATAATTCCCATCCAACAGTCATTTGGAGTCAAAAGATTAAATGTTAAAATTTCATCCATATTGACCATTTTGGGAACGTTCGACAGGTCCGGAGTCATCGTTTTTCATCAGAAAATGGATTTTTGGGACTGTACCAAAAATGATTCAAAATGTCAAATGGATCGTGCCTCATGTTGAATAACCACTGTTTAACCCCTCAGAGTGACCAAAATTGCCATTTTTACAGAGCTTTTGCTTATTCAAAAGCTTTAATTTTGACCAATTTCAGGCACATAAATGACTTTAAACACACTTATTTTAGTTGAAAAAGTCATAATTCACATCCAACAGTCATTTAGAGTCAAAAGATTAAATGTTAAAATTTCATCCATATTGACCATTTTGGAATCGTTCGACAGGTCCGGAGTCATCGTTTTTCATCAGAAAATTGATTTTTGGGACTGTACCAAAAATGATTCAAAATGTCAAATGGATCGTGCCTCATGTTGAATAACCACTTTTTAACCCCTCAGAGTGACCAACATTGCCATTTTTACAGAGTTTTGCTTACTCAAAAGCTTCAATTTTGACCAATTTCAGGCACATAAATGACTTTAAACACACCTATTTTAGTTGAAAAAGTCATAATTCCCATCCAACAGTCATTTGGAGTCAAAAGATTAAATGTTAAAATTTCATCCATATTGACCATTTTGGGAACGTTCGACAGGTCCGGAGTCATCGTTTTTCATCAGAAAATGGATTTTTGGGACTGTACCAAAAATGATTCAAAATGTCAAATGGATCGTGCCTCATGTTGAATAACCACTGTTTAACCCCTCAGAGTGACCAAAATTGCCATTTTTACAGAGCTTTTGCTTATTCAAAAGCTTTAATTTTGACCAATTTCAGGCACATAAATGACTTTAAACACACTTATTTTAGTTGAAAAAGTCATAATTCACATCCAACAGTCATTTAGAGTCAAAAGATTAAATGTTAAAATTTCATCCATATTGACCATTTTGGAATCGTTCGACAGGTCCGGAGTCATCGTTTTTCATCAGAAAATGGATTTTTGGGACTGTACCAAAAATGATTCAAAATGTCAAATGGATCGTGCCTCATGTTGAATAACCACTTTTTAACCCCTCAGAGTGACCAAAATTGCCATTTTTACAGAGTTTTTGCTTATTCAAAAGCTTTAATTTTGACCAATTTCAGGCACAGAAATGACTTTAAACACACTTATTTTAGTTGAAAAAGTCATAATTCACATCCAACAGTCATTTAGAGTCAAAAGATTAAATGTTAAAATTTCATCCATATTGACCATTTTGGAATCGTTCGACAGGTCCGGAGTCATCGTTTTTCATCAGAAAATGGATTTTTGGGACTGTACCAAAAATGATTCAAAATGTCAAATGGATCGTGCCTCATGTTGAATAACCACTTTTTAACCCCTCAGAGTGACCAACATTGCCATTTTTACAGAGTTTTGCTTACTCAAAAGCTTCAATTTTGACCAATTTAAGGCACAGAAATGACTTTAAACACACTTATTTTAGTTGAAAAGGTCATAATTCACATCCAACAGTCATTTGGAGTCAAAAGATTAAATGTTAAAATTTCATCCATATTGACCATTTTGGGAACGTTCGACAGGTCCGGAGTCATCGTTTTTCATCAGAAAATGGATTTTTGGGACTGTACCAAAAATGATTCAAAATGTCAAATGGATCGTGCCTCATGTTGAATAACCACTTTTTAACCCCTCAGAGTGACCAAAATTGCCATTTTTACAGAGTTTTTGCTTATTCAAAAGCTTTAATTTTGACCAATTTCAGGCACAGAAATGACTTTAAACACACTTATTTTAGTTGAAAAAGTCATAATTCACATCCAACAGTCATTTAGAGTCAAAAGATTAAATGTTAAAATTTCATCCATATTGACCATTTTGGAATCGTTTGACAGGTCCGGAGTCATCGTTTTTCATCAGAAAATGGATTTTTGGGACTGTACCAAAAATGATTCAAAATGTCAAATGGATCGTGCCTCATGTTGAATAACCACTTTTTAACCCCTCAGAGTGACCAACATTGCCATTTTTACAGAGTTTTGCTTACTCAAAAGCTTCAATTTTGACCAATTTCAGGCACAGTAATGACTTTAAACACACTTATTTTAGTTGAAAAGGTCATAATTCACATCCAACAGTCATTTGGAGTCAAAAGATTAAATGTTAAAATTTCATCCATATTGACCATTTTGGGAACGTTCGACAGGTCCGGAGTCATCGTTTTTCATCAGAAAATGGATTTTTGGGACTGTACCAAAAATGATTCAAAATGTCAAATGGATCGTGCCTCATGTTGAATAACCACTGTTTAAGCCCTCAGAGTGACCAAAATTGCCATTTTTACAGAGTTTTTGCTTATTCAAAAGCTTTAATTTTGACCAATTTCAGGCACATAAATGACTTTAAACACACTTATTTTAGTTGAAAAAGTCATAATTCACATCCAACAGTCATTTAGAGTCAAAAGATTAAATGTTAAAATTTCATCCATATTGACCATTTTGGAATCGTTCAACAGGTCCGGAGTCATCGTTTTTCATCAGAAAATGGATCTTTGGGACTGTACCAAAAATGATTCAAAATGTCAATTGGATCGTGCCTCATGTTGAATAACCACTTTTTAACCCCTCAGAGTGACCAAAATGGCCATTTTTACAGAGTTTTGCTTACTCAAAAGCTTCAATTTTTACCAATTTCAGGCACATAAATGACTTTAAACACACTTATTTTAGTTGAAAAAGTCATCATTCCCATCCAACAGTCATTTGGAGTCAAAATATTAAATGTTAACATTTCATCCATATTGACCATTTTGGGAACGTTCGACAGGTCCGGAGTCATCGTTTTTCATCAGAAAATGGATTTTTGGGACTGTACCAAAAATGATTCAAAATGTCAAATGGATCGTGCCTCATGTTGAATAACCACTTTTTAACCCCTCAGAGTGACCAAAATTGCCATTTTTACAGAGTTTTTGCTTATTCAAAAGCTTTAATTTTGACCAATTTCAGGCACATAAATGACTTTAAACACACTTATTTTAGTTGAAAAAGTCATAATTCACATCCAACAGTCATTTAGAGTCAAAAGATTAAATGTTAAAATTTCATCCATATTGACCATTTTGGAATCGTTCGACAGGTCCGGAGTCATCGTTTTTCATCAGAAAATGGATTTTTGGGACTGTACCAAAAATGATTCAAAATGTCAAATGGATCATGCCTCATGTTGAATAACCACTTTTTAACCCCTCAGAGTGACCAAAATTGCCATTTTTACAGAGTTTTGCTTACTCAAAAGCTTCAATTTTGACCATTTCAGGCACAGAAATGACTTTAAACACACTTATTTTAGTTGAAAAGGTCATAATTCACATCCAACAGTCATTTGGAGTCAAAAGATTAAATGTTAAAATTTCATCCATATTGACCATTTTGGGAACATTCGACAGGTCCGGAGTCATCGTTTTTCATCAGAAAATGGATTTTTGGGACTGTACCAAAAATGATTCAAAATGTCAAATGGATCGTGCCTCATATTGAATAACCACTGTTTAACCCCTCAGAGTGACCAAAATTGCCATTTTTACAGAGTTTTTGCTTATTCAAAAGCTTTAATTTTGACCAATTTCAGGCACATAAATGACTTTAAACACATTTATTTTAGTTGAAAAAGTCATAATTCACATCCAACAGTCATTTAGAGTCAAAAGATTAAATGTTAAAATTTCATCCATATTGACCATTTTGGAATCGTTCGACAGGTCCGGAGTCATCGTTTTTCATCAGAAAATGGATTTTTGGGACTGTACCAAAAATGATGCAAAATGTCAAATGGATCGTGCCTCATGTTGAATAACCACTTTTTAACCCCTCAGAGTGACCAACATTGCCATTTTTACAGAGTTTTGCTTTCTCAAAAGCTTTAATTTTGACCAATTTCAGGCACAGAAATGACTTTAAAAACACGTATTTTTGTTGAAAAGGTCATAATTCACATCCAACAGTCATTTGGAGTCAAATGATTAAATGTTAAAATTTCATCCATATTGACCATTTTGGGAACGTTCGACAGGTCCGGAGTCATCGTTTTTCATCAGAAAATGGATTTTTGGGACTGTACCAAAAATGATTCAAAATGTCAAATGGATCGTGCCTCATGTTGAATAACCACTTTTTAACCCCTCAGAGTGACCAAAATTGCCATTTTTACAGAGTTTTTGCTTATTCAAAAGCTTTAATTTTGACCAATTTCAGGCACATAATGACTTTAAACACACTTATTTTAGTTGAAAAAGTCATAATTCACATCCAACAGTCATTTAGAGTCAAAAGATTAAATGTTAAAATTTCATCCATATTGACCATTTTGGAATCGTTCGACAGGTCCGGAGTCATCGTTTTTCATCAGAAAATGGATTTTTGGGACTGTACCAAAAATGATTCAAAATGTCAAATGGATCATGCCTCATGTTGAATAACCACTTTTTAACCCCTCAGAGTGACCAAAATTGCCATTTTTACAGAGTTTTGCTTACTCAAAAGCTTCAATTTTGACCATTTCAGGCACAGAAATGACTTTAAACACACTTATTTTAGTTGAAAAGGTCATAATTCACATCCAACAGTCATTTGGAGTCAAAAGATTAAATGTTAAAATTTCATCCATATTGACCATTTTGGGAACGTTCGACAGGTCCGGAGTCATCGTTTTTCATCAGAAAATGGATTTTTGGGACTGTACCAAAAATGATTCAAAATGTCAAATGGATCGTGCCTCATATTGAATAACCACTGTTTATCCCCTCAGAGTGACCAAAATTGCCATTTTTACAGAGTTTTTGCTTATTCAAAAGCTTTAATTTTGACCAATTTCAGGCACATAAATGACTTTAAACACATTTATTTTAGTTGAAAAAGTCATAATTCACATCCAACAGTCATTTAGAGTCAAAAGATTAAATGTTAAAATTTCATCCATATTGACCATTTTGGAATCGTTCGACAGGTCCGGAGTCATCGTTTTTCATCAGAAAATGGATTTTTGGGACTGTACCAAAAATGATGCAAAATGTCAAATGGATCGTGCCTCATGTTGAATAACCACTTTTTAACCCCTCAGAGTGACCAACATTGCCATTTTTACAGAGTTTTGCTTTCTCAAAAGCTTTAATTTTGACCAATTTCAGGCACAGAAATGACTTTAAAAACACGTATTTTTGTTGAAAAGGTCATAATTCACATCCAACAGTCATTTGGAGTCAAATGATTAAATGTTAAAATTTCATCCATATTGACCATTTTGGGAACGTTCGACAGGTCCGGAGTCATCGTTTTTCATCAGAAAATTGATTTTTGGGACTGTACCAAAAATGATTCAAAATGTCAAATGGATCGTGCCTCATGTTGAATAACGACTTTTTAACCCCTCAGAGTGACCAACATTGCCATTTTTACAGAGTTTTGCTTACTCAAAAGCTTCAATTTTGACCAATTTCAGGCACATAAATGACTTTAAACACACTTATTTTAGTTGAAAAAATCATAATTCCCATCCAACAGTCATTTGGAGTCAAAAGATTAAATGTTAAAATTTCATCCATATTGACCATTTTGGGAACGTTCGACCGGTCCGGAGTCATCGTTTTTCATCAGAAAATGGATGTTTGGGACTATACAAAAATGATTCAAAATGTCAAATGGATCGTGCCTCATGTTGAATAACCACTTTTTAACCCCTCAGAGTGACCAAAATTGCCATTTTTACAGAGTTTTTGCTTATTCAAAAGCTTTAATTTTGACCAATTTCAGGCACATAAATGACTTTAAACACACTTATTTTAGTTGAAAAAGTCATAATTCACATCCAACAGTCATTTAGAGTCAAAAGATTAAATGTTAAAATTTCATCCATATTGACCATTTTGGAATCGTTCGACAGGTCCGGAGTCATCGTTTTTCATCAGAAAATGGATTTTTGGGACTGTACCAAAAATGATTCAAAATGTCAAATGGATCGTGCCTCATGTTGAATAACCACTTTTTAACCCCTCAGAGTGACCAACATTGCCATTTTTACAGAGTTTTGCTTTCTCGAAAGCTTCAATTTTGACCAATTTCAGGCACAGAAATGACTTTAAAAACACTTATTTTTGTTGAAAAGGTCATAATTCACATCCAACAGTCATTTGGAGTCAAACGATTAAATGTTAAAATTTCATCCATATTGACTATTTTGGGAACGTTCGACAGGTCCGGAGTCATCGTTTTTTATCAGAAAATTGATTTTTGGGACTGTACCAAAAATGATTCAAAATGTCAAATGGATCGTGCCTCATGTTGAATAACGACTTTTTAACCCCTCAGAGTGACCAACATTGCCATTTTTACAGAGTTTTGCTTTCTCGAAAGCTTCAATTTTGACCAATTTCAGGCACAGAAATGACTTTAAAAACACTTATTTTTGTTGAAAAAGTCATAATTCACATCCAACAGTCATTTAGAGTCAAAAGATTAAATGTTAAAATTTCATCCATATTGACCATTTTGGAATCGTTCGACAGGTCCGGAGTCATCGTTTTTCATCAGAAAATGGATTTTTGGGACTGTACCAAAAATGATGCAAAATGTCAAATGGATCGTGCCTCATGTTGAATAACCACTTTTTAACCCCTCAGAGTGACCAACATTGCCATTTTTACAGAGTTTTGCTTTCTCAAAAGCTTTAATTTTGACCAATTTCAGGCACATAAATGACTTTAAACACACTTATTTTAGTTGAAAAAGTCATAATTCACATCCAACAGTCATTTAGAGTCAAAAGATTAAATGTTAAAATTTCATCCATATTGACCATTTTGGAATCGTTCGACAGGTCCGGAGTCATCGTTTTTCATCAGAAAATGGATTTTTGGGACTGTACCAAAAATGATTCAAAATGTCAAATGGATCATGCCTCATGTTGAATAACCACTTTTTAACCCCTCAGAGTGACCAAAATTGCCATTTTTACAGAGTTTTGCTTACTCAAAAGCTTCAATTTTGACCATTTCAGGCACAGAAATGACTTTAAACACACTTATTTTAGTTGAAAAGGTCATAATTCACATCCAACAGTCATTTGGAGTCAAAAGATTAAATGTTAAAATTTCATCCATATTGACCATTTTGGGAACGTTCGACAGGTCCGGAGTCATCGTTTTTCATCAGAAAATGGATTTTTGGGACTGTACCAAAAATGATTCAAAATGTCAAATGGATCGTGCCTCATATTGAATAACCACTGTTTAACCCCTCAGAGTGACCAAAATTGCCATTTTTACAGAGTTTTTGCTTATTCAAAAGCTTTAATTTTGACCAATTTTAGGCACATAAATGACTTTAAACACATTTATTTTAGTTGAAAAAGTCATAATTCACATCCAACAGTCATTTGGAGTCAAAAGATTAAATGTTAAAATTTCATCCATATTGACCATTTTGGAATCGTTCGACAGGTCCGGAGTCATCGTTTTTCATCAGAAAATGGATTTTTGGGACTGTACCAAAAATGATGCAAAATGTCAAATGGATCGTGCCTCATGTTGAATAACCACTTTTTAACCCCTCAGAGTGACCAACATTGCCATTTTTACAGAGTTTTGCTTTCTCAAAAGCTTTAATTTTGACCAATTTCAGGCACAGAAATGACTTTAAAAACACGTATTTTTGTTGAAAAGGTCATAATTCACATCCAACAGTCATTTGGAGTCAAATGATTAAATGTTAAAATTTCATCCATATTGACCATTTTGGGAACGTTCGACAGGTCCGGAGTCATCGTTTTTCATCAGAAAATTGATTTTTGGGACTGTACCAAAAATGATTCAAAATGTCAAATGGATCGTGCCTCATGTTGAATAACGACTTTTTAACCCCTCAGAGTGACCAACATTGCCATTTTTACAGAGTTTTGCTTACTCAAAAGCTTCAATTTTGACCAATTTCAGGCACATAAATGACTTTAAACACACTTATTTTAGTTGAAAAAATCATAATTCCCATCCAACAGTCATTTGGAGTCAAAAGATTAAAGGTTAAAATTTCATCCATATTGACCATTTTGGGAACGTTCGACCGGTCCGGAGTCATCGTTTTTCATCAGAAAATGGATGTTTGGGACTATACAAAAATGATTCAAAATGTCAAATGGATCGTGCCTCATGTTGAATAACCACTTTTTAACCCCTCAGAGTGACCAAAATTGCCATTTTTACAGAGTTTTTGCTTATTCAAAAGCTTTAATTTTGACCAATTTCAGGCACATAAATGACTTTAAACACACTTATTTTAGTTGAAAAAGTCATAATTCACATCCAACAGTCATTTAGAGTCAAAAGATTAAATGTTAAAATTTCATCCATATTGACCATTTTGGAATCGTTCGACAGGTCCGGAGTCATCGTTTTTCATCAGAAAATGGATTTTTGGGACTGTACCAAAAATGATTCAAAATGTCAAATGGATCGTGCCTCATGTTGAATAACCACTTTTTAACCCCTCAGAGTGACCAACATTGCCATTTTTACAGAGTTTTGCTTTCTCGAAAGCTTCAATTTTGACCAATTTCAGGCACAGAAATGACTTTAAAAACACTTATTTTTGTTGAAAAGGTCATAATTCACATCCAACAGTCATTTGGAGTCAAACGATTAAATGTTAAAATTTCATCCATATTGACTATTTTGGGAACGTTCGACAGGTCCGGAGTCATCGTTTTTTATCAGAAAATTGATTTTTGGAACTGTACCAAAAATGATTCAAAATGTCAAATGGATCGTGCCTCATGTTGAATAACCACTTTTTAACCCCTCAGAGTGACCAAAATTGCCATTTTTACAGAGTTTTTGCTTATTCAAAAGCTTTAATTTTGACCAATTTCAGGCACAGAAATGACTTTAAACACACTTATTTTAGTTGAAAAAGTCATAATTCACATCCAACAGTCATTTAGAGTCAAAAGATTAAATGTTAAAATTTCATCCATATTGACCATTTTGGAATCGTTCGACAGGTCCGGAGTCATCGTTTTTCATCAGAAAATGGATTTTTGGGACTGTACCAAAAATGATTCAAAATGTCAAATGGATCGTGCCTCATGTTGAATAACCACTTTTTAACCCCTCAGAGTGACCAACATTGCCATTTTTACAGAGTTTTGCTTACTCAAAAGCTTCAATTTTGACCAATTTAAGGCACAGAAATGACTTTAAACACACTTATTTTAGTTGAAAAGGTCATAATTCACATCCAACAGTCATTTGGAGTCAAAAGATTAAATGTTAAAATTTCATCCATATTGACCATTTTGGGAACGTTCGACAGGTCCGGAGTCATCGTTTTTCATCAGAAAATGGATTTTTGGGACTGTACCAAAAATGATTCAAAATGTCAAATGGATCGTGCCTCATGTTGAATAACCACTTTTTAACCCCTCAGAGTGACCAAAATTGCCATTTTTACAGAGTTTTTGCTTATTCAAAAGCTTTAATTTTGACCAATTTCAGGCACAGAAATGACTTTAAACACACTTATTTTAGTTGAAAAAGTCATAATTCACATCCAACAGTCATTTAGAGTGAAAAGATTAAATGTTAAAATTTCATCCATATTGACCATTTTGGAATCGTTCGACAGGTCCGGAGTCATCGTTTTTCATCAGAAAATGGATTTTTGGGACTGTACCAAAAATGATTCAAAATGTCAAATGGATCGTGCCTCATGTTGAATAACCACTTTTTAACCCCTCAGAGTGACCAACATTGCCATTTTTACAGAGTTTTGCTTACTCAAAAGCTTCAATTTTGACCAATTTCAGGCACAGTAATGACTTTAAACACACTTATTTTAGTTGAAAAGGTCATAATTCACATCCAACAGTCATTTGGAGTCAAAAGATTAAATGTTAAAATTTCATCCATATTGACCATTTTGGGAACGTTCGACAGGTCCGGAGTCATCGTTTTTCATCAGAAAATGGATTTTTGGGACTGTACCAAAAATGATTCAAAATGTCAAATGGATCGTGCCTCATGTTGAATAACCACTGTTTAAGCCCTCAGAGTGACCAAAACTGCCATTTTTACAGAGTTTTTGCTTATTCAAAAGCTTTAATTTTGACCAATTTCAGGCACATAAATGACTTTAAACACACTTATTTTAGTTGAAAAAGTCATAATTCACATCCAACAGTCATTTAGAGTCAAAAGATTAAATGTTAAAATTTCATCCATATTGACCATTTTGGAATCGTTCAACAGGTCCGGAGTCATCGTTTTTCATCAGAAAATGGATTTTTGGGACTGTACCAAAAATGATTCAAAATGTCAATTGGATCGTGCCTCATGTTGAATAACCACTTTTTAACCCCTCAGAGTGACCAAAATGGCCATTTTTACAGAGTTTTGCTTACTCAAAAGCTTCAATTTTTACCAATTTCAGGCACATAAATGACTTTAAACACACTTATTTTAGTTGAAAAAGTCATAATTCCCATCCAACAGTCATTTGGAGTCAAAAGATTAAATGTTAACATTTCATCCATATTGACCATTTTGGGAACGTTCGACAGGTCCGGAGTCATCGTTTTTCATCAGAAAATGGATTTTTGGGACTGTACCAAAAATGATTCAAAATGTCAAATGGATCGTGCCTCATGTTGAATAACCACTTTTTAACCCCTCAGAGTGACCAACATTGCCATTTTTACAGAGTTTTGCTTACTCAAAAGCTTCAATTTTGACCAATTTCAGGCACATAAATGACTTTAAACACACTTATTTTAGTTGAAAAAATCATAATTCCCATCCAACAGTCATTTGGAGTCAAAAGATTAAATGTTAAAATTTCATCCATATTGACCATTTTGGGAACGTTCGACCGGTCCGGAGTCATCGTTTTTCATCAGAAAATGGATGTTTGGGACTATACAAAAATGATTCAAAATGTCAAATGGATCGTGCCTCATGTTGAATAACCACTTTTTAACCCCTCAGAGTGACCAAAATTGCCATTTTTACAGAGTTTTTGCTTATTCAAAAGCTTTAATTTTGACCAATTTCAGGCACATAAATGACTTTAAACACACTTATTTTAGTTGAAAAAGTCATAATTCACATCCAACAGTCATTTAGAGTCAAAAGATTAAATGTTAAAATTTCATCCATATTGACCATTTTGGAATCGTTCGACAGGTCCGGAGTCATCGTTTTTCATCAGAAAATGGATTTTTGGGACTGTACCAAAAATGATTCAAAATGTCAAATGGATCGTGCCTCATGTTGAATAACCACTTTTTAACCCCTCAGAGTGACCAACATTGCCATTTTTACAGAGTTTTGCTTTCTCGAAAGCTTCAATTTTGACCAATTTCAGGCACAGAAATGACTTTAAAAACACTTATTTTTGTTGAAAAGGTCATAATTCACATCCAACAGTCATTTGGAGTCAAACGATTAAATGTTAAAATTTCAACCATATTGACTCTTTTGGGAACGTTCGACAGGTCCGGAGTCATCGTTTTTCATCAGAAAATGGATTTTTGGGACTGTACCAAAAATGATTCAAAATGTCAAATGGATCGTGCCTCATGTTGAATAACCACTTTTTAACCCCTCAGAGTGACCAAAATTGCCATTTTTACAGAGTTTTTGCTTATTCAAAAGCTTTAATTTTGACCAATTTCAGGCACAGAAATGACTTTAAACACACTTATTTTAGTTGAAAAAGTCATAATTCACATCCAACAGTCATTTAGAGTCAAAAGATTAAATGTTAAAATTTCATCCATATTGACCATTTTGGAATCGTTCGACAGGTCCGGAGTCATCGTTTTTCATCAGAAAATGGATTTTTGGGACTGTACCAAAAATGATTCAAAATGTCAAATGGATCGTGCCTCATGTTGAATAACCACTTTTTAACCCCTCAGAGTGACCAACATTGCCATTTTTACAGAGTTTTGCTTACTCAAAAGCTTCAATTTTGACCAATTTAAGGCACAGAAATGACTTTAAACACACTTATTTTAGTTGAAAAGGTCATAATTCACATCCAACAGTCATTTGGAGTCAAAAGATTAAATGTTAAAATTTCATCCATATTGACCATTTTGGGAACGTTCGACAGGTCCGGAGTCATCGTTTTTCATCAGAAAATGGATTTTTGGGACTGTACCAAAAATGATTCAAAATGTCAAATGGATCGTGCCTCATGTTGAATAACCACTTTTTAACCCCTCAGAGTGACCAAAATTGCCATTTTTACAGAGTTTTTGCTTATTCAAAAGCTTTAATTTTGACCAATTTCAGGCACAGAAATGACTTTAAACACACTTATTTTAGTTGAAAAAGTCATAATTCACATCCAACAGTCATTTAGAGTCAAAAGATTAAATGTTAAAATTTCATCCATATTGACCATTTTGGAATCGTTCGACAGGTCCGGAGTCATCGTTTTTCATCAGAAAATGGATTTTTGGGACTGTACCAAAAATGATTCAAAATGTCAAATGGATCGTGCCTCATGTTGAATAACCACTTTTTAACCCCTCAGAGTGACCAACATTGCCATTTTTACAGAGTTTTGCTTACTCAAAAGCTTCAATTTTGACCAATTTCAGGCACAGTAATGACTTTAAACACACTTATTTTAGTTGAAAAGGTCATAATTCACATCCAACAGTCATTTGGAGTCAAAAGATTAAATGTTAAAATTTCATCCATATTGACCATTTTGGGAACGTTCGACAGGTCCGGAGTCATCGTTTTTCATCAGAAAATTGATTTTTGGGACTGTACCAAAAATGATTCAAAATGTCAAATGGATCGTGCCTCATGTTGAATAACCACTGTTTAAGCCCTCAGAGTGACCAAAACTGCCATTTTTACAGAGTTTTTGCTTATTCAAAAGCTTTAATTTTGACCAATTTCAGGCACATAAATGACTTTAAACACACTTATTTTAGTTGAAAAAGTCATAATTCACATCCAACAGTCATTTAGAGTCAAAAGATTAAATGTTAAAATTTCATCCATATTGACCATTTTGGAATCGTTCAACAGGTCCGGAGTCATCGTTTTTCATCAGAAAATGGATTTTTGGGACTGTACCAAAAATGATTCAAAATGTCAATTGGATCGTGCCTCATGTTGAATAACCACTTTTTAACCCCTCAGAGTGACCAAAATGGCCATTTTTACAGAGTTTTGCTTACTCAAAAGCTTCAATTTTTACCAATTTCAGGCACATAAATGACTTTAAACACACTTATTTTAGTTGAAAAAGTCATAATTCCCATCCAACAGTCATTTGGAGTCAAAAGATTAAATGTTAACATTTCATCCATATTGACCATTTTGGGAACGTTCGACAGGTCCGGAGTCATCGTTTTTCATCAGAAAATGGATTTTTGGGACTGTACCAAAAATGATTCAAAATGTCAAATGGATCGTGCCTCATGTTGAATAACCACTTTTTAACCCCTCAGAGTGACCAACATTGCCATTTTTACAGAGTTTTGCTTACTCAAAAGCTTCAATTTTGACCAATTTCAGGCACATAAATGACTTTAAACACACTTATTTTAGTTGAAAAAATCATAATTCCCATCCAACAGTCATTTGGAGTCAAAAGATTAAATGTTAAAATTTCATCCATATTGACCATTTTGGGAACGTTCGACCGGTCCGGAGTCATCGTTTTTCATCAGAAAATGGATGTTTGGGACTATACAAAAATGATTCAAAATGTCAAATGGATCGTGCCTCATGTTGAATAACCACTTTTTAACCCCTCAGAGTGACCAAAATTGCCATTTTTACAGAGTTTTTGCTTATTCAAAAGCTTTAATTTTGACCAATTTCAGGCACATAAATGACTTTAAACACACTTATTTTAGTTGAAAAAGTCATAATTCACATCCAACAGTCATTTAGAGTCAAAAGATTAAATGTTAAAATTTCATCCATATTGACCATTTTGGAATCGTTCGACAGGTCCGGAGTCATCGTTTTTCATCAGAAAATGGATTTTTGGGACTGTACCAAAAATGATTCAAAATGTCAAATGGATCGTGCCTCATGTTGAATAACCACTTTTTAACCCCTCAGAGTGACCAACATTGCCATTTTTACAGAGTTTTGCTTTCTCGAAAGCTTCAATTTTGACCAATTTCAGGCACAGAAATGACTTTAAAAACACTTATTTTTGTTGAAAAGGTCATAATTCACATCCAACAGTCATTTGGAGTCAAACGATTAAATGTTAAAATTTCATCCATATTGACTATTTTGGGAACGTTCGACAGGTCCGGAGTCATCGTTTTTTATCAGAAAATTGATTTTTGGAACTGTACCAAAAATGATTCAAAATGTCAAATGGATCGTGCCTCATGTTGAATAACCACTTTTTAACCCCTCAGAGTGACCAAAATTGCCATTTTTACAGAGTTTTTGCTTATTCAAAAGCTTTAATTTTGACCAATTTCAGGCACAGAAATGACTTTAAACACACTTATTTTAGTTGAAAAAGTCATAATTCACATCCAACAGTCATTTAGAGTCAAAAGATTAAATGTTAAAATTTCATCCATATTGACCATTTTGGAATCGTTCGACAGGTCCGGAGTCATCGTTTTTCATCAGAAAATGGATTTTTGGGACTGTACCAAAAATGATTCAAAATGTCAAATGGATCGTGCCTCATGTTGAATAACCACTTTTTAACCCCTCAGAGTGACCAACATTGCCATTTTTACAGAGTTTTGCTTACTCAAAAGCTTCAATTTTGACCAATTTAAGGCACAGAAATGACTTTAAACACACTTATTTTAGTTGAAAAGGTCATAATTCACATCCAACAGTCATTTGGAGTCAAAAGATTAAATGTTAAAATTTCATCCATATTGACCATTTTGGGAACGTTCGACAGGTCCGGAGTCATCGTTTTTCATCAGAAAATGGATTTTTGGGACTGTACCAAAAATGATTCAAAATGTCAAATGGATCGTGCCTCATGTTGAATAACCACTTTTTAACCCCTCAGAGTGACCAAAATTGCCATTTTTACAGAGTTTTTGCTTATTCAAAAGCTTTAATTTTGACCAATTTCAGGCACAGAAATGACTTTAAACACACTTATTTTAGTTGAAAAAGTCATAATTCACATCCAACAGTCATTTAGAGTCAAAAGATTAAATGTTAAAATTTCATCCATATTGACCATTTTGGAATCGTTCGACAGGTCCGGAGTCATCGTTTTTCATCAGAAAATGGATTTTTGGGACTGTACCAAAAATGATTCAAAATGTCAAATGGATCGAGCCTCATGTTGAATAACCACTTTTTAACCCCTCAGAGTGACCAACATTGCCATTTTTACAGAGTTTTGCTTACTCAAAGCTTCAATTTTGACCAATTTCAGGCACAGTAATGACTTTAAACACACTTATTTTAGTTGAAAAGGTCATAATTCACATCCAACAGTCATTTGGAGTCAAAAGATTAAATGTTAAAATTTCATCCATATTGACCATTTTGGGAACGTTCGACAGGTCCGGAGTCATCGTTTTTCATCAGAAAATGGATTTTTGGGACTGTACCAAAAATGATTCAAAATGTCAAATGGATCGTGCCTCATGTTGAATAACCACTGTTTAAGCCCTCAGAGTGACCAAAACTGCCATTTTTACAGAGTTTTTGCTTATTCACAAGCTTTAATTTTGACCAATTTCAGGCACATAAATGACTTTAAACACACTTATTTTAGTTGAAAAAGTCATAATTCACATCCAACAGTCATTTAGAGTCAAAAGATTAAATGTTAAAATTTCATCCATATTGACCATTTTGGAATCGTTCAACAGGTCCGGAGTCATCGTTTTTCATCAGAAAATGGATTTTTGGGACTGTACCAAAAATGATTCAAAATGTCAAATGGATCGTGCCTCATGTTGAATAAACACTTTTTAACCCCTCAGAGTGACCAACATTGCCATTTTTACAGAGTTTTGCTTACTCAAAAGCTTCAATTTTGACCAATTTCAGGCACATAAATGACTTTAAACACATTTATTTTAGTTGAAAAGGTCATAATTCCCATCCAACAGTCATTTAGCGTCAAAAGTTTAAATGTTAAAATTTCATCCATATTGACCATTTTGGGAACGTTCGACCGGTCCGGAGTCATCTTTTTTCATCAGAAAATGGATGTTTGGAACTATACAAAAATGATTCAAAATGTCAAATGGATCGTGCCTCATGTTGAATAACCACTTTTTAACCCCTCAGAGTGACCAAAATTGCAATTTTTACAGAGTTTTTGCTTATTCAAAAGCTTTAATTTTGACCAATTTCAGGCACATAAATGACTTTAAACACACTTATTTTAGTTGAAAAAGTCATAATTCACATCCAACAGTCATTTAGAGTCAAAAGATTAAATGTTAAAATTTCATCCATATTGACCATTTTGGAATCGTTCGACAGGTCCGGAGTCATCGTTTTTCATCAGAAAATGGATTTTTGGGACTGTACCAAAAATGATTCAAAATGTCAAATGGATCGTGCCTCATGTTGAATAACCACTTTTTAACCCCTCAGAGTGACCAAAATTGCCATTTTTACAGAGTTTTTGCTTATTCAAAAGCTTTAATTTTGACCAATTTCAGGCACAGAAATGACTTTAAACACACTTATTTTAGTTGAAAAAGTCATAATTCACATCCAACAGTCATTTAGAGTCAAAAGATTAAATGTTAAAATTTCATCCATATTGACCATTTTGGAATCGTTCGACAGGTCCGGAGTCATCGTTTTTCATCAGAAAATGGATTTTTGGGACTGTACCAAAAATGATTCAAAATGTCAAATGGATCGTGCCTCATGTTGAATAACCACTTTTTAACCCCTCAGAGTGACCAACATTGCCATTTTTACAGAGTTTTGCTTACTCAAAAGCTTCAATTTTGACCAATTTCAGGCACATAAATGACTTTAAACACACCTATTTTAGTTGAAAAAGTCATAATTCCCATCCAACAGTCATTTGGAGTCAAAAGATTAAATGTTAAAATTTCATCCATATTGACCATTTTGGGAACGTTCAACAGGTCCGGAGTCATCGTTTTTCATCAGAAAATGGATTTTTGGGACTGTACCAAAAATGATTCAAAATGTCAAATGGATCGTGCCTCATGTTGAATAACCACTGTTTAACCCCTCAGAGTGACCAAAATTGCCATTTTTACAGAGCTTTTGCTTATTCAAAAGCTTTAATTTTGACCAATTTCAGGCACATAAATGACTTTAAACACACTTATTTTAGTTGAAAAAGTCATAATTCACATCCAACAGTCATTTAGAGTCAAAAGATTAAATGTTAAAATTTCATCCATATTGACCATTTTGGAATCGTTCGACAGGTCCGGAGTCATCGTTTTTCATCAGAAAATGGATTTTTGGGACTGTACCAAAAATGATTCAAAATGTCAAATGGATCGTGCCTCATGTTGAATAACCACTTTTTAACCCCTCAGAGTGACCAAAATTGCCATTTTTACAGAGTTTTTGCTTATTCAAAAGCTTTAATTTTGACCAATTTCAGGCACAGAAATGACTTTAAACACACTTATTTTAGTTGAAAAAGTCATAATTCACATCCAACAGTCATTTAGAGTCAAAAGATTAAATGTTAAAATTTCATCCATATTGACCATTTTGGAATCGTTCGACAGGTCCGGAGTCATCGTTTTTCATCAGAAAATGGATTTTTGGGACTGTACCAAAAATGATTCAAAATGTCAAATGGATCGTGCCTCATGTTGAATAACCACTTTTTAACCCCTCAGAGTGACCAACATTGCCATTTTTACAGAGTTTTGCTTACTCAAAAGCTTCAATTTTGACCAATTTAAGGCACAGAAATGACTTTAAACACACTTATTTTAGTTGAAAAGGTCATAATTCACATCCAACAGTCATTTGGAGTCAAAAGATTAAATGTTAAAATTTCATCCATATTGACCATTTTGGGAACGTTCGACAGGTCCGGAGTCATCGTTTTTCATCAGAAAATGGATTTTTGGGACTGTACCAAAAATGATTCAAAATGTCAAATGGATCGTGCCTCATGTTGAATAACCACTTTTTAACCCCTCAGAGTGACCAAAATTGCCATTTTTACAGAGTTTTTGCTTATTCAAAAGCTTTAATTTTGACCAATTTCAGGCACAGAAATGACTTTAAACACACTTATTTTAGTTGAAAAAGTCATAATTCACATCCAACAGTCATTTAGAGTCAAAAGATTAAATGTTAAAATTTCATCCATATTGACCATTTTGGAATCGTTCGACAGGTCCGGAGTCATCGTTTTTCATCAGAAAATGGATTTTTGGGACTGTACCAAAAATGATTCAAAATGTCAAATGGATCGTGCCTCATGTTGAATAACCACTTTTTAACCCCTCAGAGTGACCAACATTGCCATTTTTACAGAGTTTTGCTTACTCAAAAGCTTCAATTTTGACCAATTTCAGGCACAGTAATGACTTTAAACACACTTATTTTAGTTGAAAAGGTCATAATTCACATCCAACAGTCATTTGGAGTCAAAAGATTAAATGTTAAAATTTCATCCATATTGACCATTTTGGGAACGTTCGACAGGTCCGGAGTCATCGTTTTTCATCAGAAAATGGATTTTTGGGACTGTACCAAAAATGATTCAAAATGTCAAATGGATCGTGCCTCATGTTGAATAACCACTGTTTAAGCCCTCAGAGTGACCAAAATTGCCATTTTTACAGAGTTTTTGCTTATTCAAAAGCTTTAATTTTGACCAATTTCAGGCACATAAATGACTTTAAACACACTTATTTTAGTTGAAAAAGTCATAATTCCCATCCAACAGTCATTTGGAGTCAAAAGATTAAATGTTAACATTTCATCCATATTGACCATTTTGGGAACGTTCGACAGGTCCGGAGTCATCGTTTTTCATCAGAAAATGGATTTTTGGGACTGTACCAAAAATGATTCAAAATGTCAAATGGATCGTGCCTCATGTTGAATAAACACTTTTTAACCCCTCAGAGTGACCAACATTGCCATTTTTACAGAGTTTTGCTTACTCAAAAGCTTCAATTTTGACCAATTTCAGGCACAGAAATGACTTTAAACACAGTTATTTTAGTTGAAAAAGTCATAATTCACATCCTACAGTCATTTAGAGTCAAAAGATTAAATGTTAAAATTTCATCCATATTGACCATTTTGGAATCGTTCGACAGGTCCGGAGTCATCGTTTTTCATCAGAAAATGGATTTTTGGGACTGTACCAAAAATGATTCAAAATGTCAAATGGATCGTGCCTCATGTTGAATAACCACTTTTTAACCCCTCAGAGTGACCAAAATTGCCATTTTTACAGAGTTTTGCTTTCTCGAAAGCTTCAATTTTGACCAATTTCAGGCACAGAAATGACTTTAAAAACACTTATTTTTGTTGAAAAGGTCATAATTCACATCCAACAGTCATTTGGAGTCAAACGATTAAATGTTAAAATTTCATCCATATTGACTATTTTGGGAACGTTCGACAGGTCCGGAGTCATCGTTTTTTATCAGAAAATTGATTTTTGGAACTGTACCAAAAATGATTCAAAATGTCAAATGGATCGTGCCTCATGTTGAATAACCACTTTTTAACCCCTCAGAGTGACCAAAATTGCCATTTTTACAGAGTTTTTGCTTATTCAAAAGCTTTAATTTTGACCAATTTCAGGCACAGAAATGACTTTAAACACACTTATTTTAGTTGAAAAAGTCATAATTCACATCCAACAGTCATTTAGAGTCAAAAGATTAAATGTTAAAATTTCATCCATATTGACCATTTTGGAATCGTTCGACAGGTCCGGAGTCATCGTTTTTCATCAGAAAATGGATTTTTGGGACTGTACCAAAAATGATTCAAAATGTCAAATGGATCGTGCCTCATGTTGAATAACCACTTTTTAACCCCTCAGAGTGACCAACATTGCCATTTTTACAGAGTTTTGCTTACTCAAAAGCTTCAATTTTGACCAATTTAAGGCACAGAAATGACTTTAAACACACTTATTTTAGTTGAAAAGGTCATAATTCACATCCAACAGTCATTTGGAGTCAAAAGATTAAATGTTAAAATTTCATCCATATTGACCATTTTGGGAACGTTCGACAGGTCCGGAGTCATCGTTTTTCATCAGAAAATGGATTTTTGGGACTGTACCAAAAATGATTCAAAATGTCAAATGGATCGTGCCTCATGTTGAATAACCACTTTTTAACCCCTCAGAGTGACCAAAATTGCCATTTTTACAGAGTTTTTGCTTATTCAAAAGCTTTAATTTTGACCAATTTCAGGCACAGAAATGACTTTAAACACACTTATTTTAGTTGAAAAAGTCATAATTCACATCCAACAGTCATTTAGAGTGAAAAGATTAAATGTTAAAATTTCATCCATATTGACCATTTTGGAATCGTTCGACAGGTCCGGAGTCATCGTTTTTCATCAGAAAATGGATTTTTGGGACTGTACCAAAAATGATTCAAAATGTCAAATGGATCGTGCCTCATGTTGAATAACCACTTTTTAACCCCTCAGAGTGACCAACATTGCCATTTTTACAGAGTTTTGCTTACTCAAAAGCTTCAATTTTGACCAATTTCAGGCACAGTAATGACTTTAAACACACTTATTTTAGTTGAAAAGGTCATAATTCACATCCAACAGTCATTTGGAGTCAAAAGATTAAATGTTAAAATTTCATCCATATTGACCATTTTGGGAACGTTCGACAGGTCCGGAGTCATCGTTTTTCATCAGAAAATGGATTTTTGGGACTGTACCAAAAATGATTCAAAATGTCAAATGGATCGTGCCTCATGTTGAATAACCACTGTTTAAGCCCTCAGAGTGACCAAAACTGCCATTTTTACAGAGTTTTTGCTTATTCAAAAGCTTTAATTTTGACCAATTTCAGGCACATAAATGACTTTAAACACACTTATTTTAGTTGAAAAAGTCATAATTCACATCCAACAGTCATTTAGAGTCAAAAGATTAAATGTTAAAATTTCATCCATATTGACCATTTTGGAATCGTTCAACAGGTCCGGAGTCATCGTTTTTCATCAGAAAATGGATTTTTGGGACTGTACCAAAAATGATTCAAAATGTCAATTGGATCGTGCCTCATGTTGAATAACCACTTTTTAACCCCTCAGAGTGACCAAAATGGCCATTTTTACAGAGTTTTGCTTACTCAAAAGCTTCAATTTTTACCAATTTCAGGCACATAAATGACTTTAAACACACTTATTTTAGTTGAAAAAGTCATAATTCCCATCCAACAGTCATTTGGAGTCAAAAGATTAAATGTTAACATTTCATCCATATTGACCATTTTGGGAACGTTCGACAGGTCCGGAGACATCGTTTTTCATCAGAAAATGGATTTTTGGGACTGTACCAAAAATGATTCAAAATGTCAAATGGATCGTGCCTCATGTTGAATAACCACTTTTTAACCCCTCAGAGTGACCAACATTGCCATTTTTACAGAGTTTTGCTTACTCAAAAGCTTCAATTTTGACCAATTTCAGGCACATAAATGACTTTAAACACACTTATTTTAGTTGAAAAAATCATAATTCACATCCAACAGTCATTTAGAGTCAAAAGATTAAATGTTAAAATTTCATCCATATTGACCATTTTGGAATCGTTCGACAGGTCCGGAGTCATCGTTTTTCATCAGAAAATGGATTTTTGGGACTGTACCAAAAATGATTCAAAATGTCAAATGGATCGTGCCTCATGTTGAATAACCACTTTTTAACCCCTCAGAGTGACCAACATTGCCATTTTTACAGAGTTTTGCTTACTCAAAAGCTTCAATTTTGACCAATTTAAGGCACAGAAATGACTTTAAACACACTTATTTTAGTTGAAAAGGTCATAATTCACATCCAACAGTCATTTGGAGTCAAAAGATTAAATGTTAAAATTTCATCCATATTGACCATTTTGGGAACGTTCGACAGGTCCGGAGTCATCGTTTTTCATCAGAAAATGGATTTTTGGGACTGTACCAAAAATGATTCAAAATGTCAAATGGATCGTGCCTCATGTTGAATAACCACTTTTTAACCCCTCAGAGTGACCAAAATTGCCATTTTTACAGAGTTTTTGCTTATTCAAAAGCTTTAATTTTGACCAATTTCAGGCACAGAAATGACTTTAAACACACTTATTTTAGTTGAAAAAGTCATAATTCACATCCAACAGTCATTTAGAGTCAAAAGATTAAATGTTAAAATTTCATCCATATTGACCATTTTGGAATCGTTTGACAGGTCCGGAGTCATCGTTTTTCATCAGAAAATGGATTTTTGGGACTGTACCAAAAATGATTCAAAATGTCAAATGGATCGTGCCTCATGTTGAATAACCACTTTTTAACCCCTCAGAGTGACCAACATTGCCATTTTTACAGAGTTTTGCTTACTCAAAAGCTTCAATTTTGACCAATTTCAGGCACAGTAATGACTTTAAACACACTTATTTTAGTTGAAAAGGTCATAATTCACATCCAACAGTCATTTGGAGTCAAAAGATTAAATGTTAAAATTTCATCCATATTGACCATTTTGGGAACGTTCGACAGGTCCGGAGTCATCGTTTTTCATCAGAAAATGGATTTTTGGGACTGTACCAAAAATGATTCAAAATGTCAAATGGATCGTGCCTCATGTTGAATAACCACTGTTTAAGCCCTCAGAGTGACCAAAATTGCCATTTTTACAGAGTTTTTGCTTATTCAAAAGCTTTAATTTTGACCAATTTCAGGCACATAAATGACTTTAAACACACTTATTTTAGTTGAAAAAGTCATAATTCACATCCAACAGTCATTTAGAGTCAAAAGATTAAATGTTAAAATTTCATCCATATTGACCATTTTGGAATCGTTCAACAGGTCCGGAGTCATCGTTTTTCATCAGAAAATGGATCTTTGGGACTGTACCAAAAATGATTCAAAATGTCAATTGGATCGTGCCTCATGTTGAATAACCACTTTTTAACCCCTCAGAGTGACCAAAATGGCCATTTTTACAGAGTTTTGCTTACTCAAAAGCTTCAATTTTTACCAATTTCAGGCACATAAATGACTTTAAACACACTTATTTTAGTTGAAAAAGTCATCATTCCCATCCAACAGTCATTTGGAGTCAAAATATTAAATGTTAACATTTCATCCATATTGACCATTTTGGGAACGTTCGACAGGTCCGGAGTCATCGTTTTTCATCAGAAAATGGATTTTTGGGACTGTACCAAAAATGATTCAAAATGTCAAATGGATCGTGCCTCATGTTGAATAACCACTTTTTAACCCCTCAGAGTGACCAAAATTGCCATTTTTACAGAGTTTTTGCTTATTCAAAAGCTTTAATTTTGACCAATTTCAGGCACATAAATGACTTTAAACACACTTATTTTAGTTGAAAAAGTCATAATTCACATCCAACAGTCATTTAGAGTCAAAAGATTAAATGTTAAAATTTCATCCATATTGACCATTTTGGAATCGTTCGACAGGTCCGGAGTCATCGTTTTTCATCAGAAAATGGATTTTTGGGACTGTACCAAAAATGATTCAAAATGTCAAATGGATCATGCCTCATGTTGAATAACCACTTTTTAACCCCTCAGAGTGACCAAAATTGCCATTTTTACAGAGTTTTGCTTACTCAAAAGCTTCAATTTTGACCATTTCAGGCACAGAAATGACTTTAAACACACTTATTTTAGTTGAAAAGGTCATAATTCACATCCAACAGTCATTTGGAGTCAAAAGATTAAATGTTAAAATTTCATCCATATTGACCATTTTGGGAACATTCGACAGGTCCGGAGTCATCGTTTTTCATCAGAAAATGGATTTTTGGGACTGTACCAAAAATGATTCAAAATGTCAAATGGATCGTGCCTCATATTGAATAACCACTGTTTAACCCCTCAGAGTGACCAAAATTGCCATTTTTACAGAGTTTTTGCTTATTCAAAAGCTTTAATTTTGACCAATTTCAGGCACATAAATGACTTTAAACACATTTATTTTAGTTGAAAAAGTCATAATTCACATCCAACAGTCATTTAGAGTCAAAAGATTAAATGTTAAAATTTCATCCATATTGACCATTTTGGAATCGTTCGACAGGTCCGGAGTCATCGTTTTTCATCAGAAAATGGATTTTTGGGACTGTACCAAAAATGATGCAAAATGTCAAATGGATCGTGCCTCATGTTGAATAACCACTTTTTAACCCCTCAGAGTGACCAACATTGCCATTTTTACAGAGTTTTGCTTTCTCAAAAGCTTTAATTTTGACCAATTTCAGGCACAGAAATGACTTTAAAAACACGTATTTTTGTTGAAAAGGTCATAATTCACATCCAACAGTCATTTGGAGTCAAATGATTAAATGTTAAAATTTCATCCATATTGACCATTTTGGGAACGTTCGACAGGTCCGGAGTCATCGTTTTTCATCAGAAAATGGATTTTTGGGACTGTACCAAAAATGATTCAAAATGTCAAATGGATCGTGCCTCATGTTGAATAACCACTTTTTAACCCCTCAGAGTGACCAAAATTGCCATTTTTACAGAGTTTTTGCTTATTCAAAAGCTTTAATTTTGACCAATTTCAGGCACATAATGACTTTAAACACACTTATTTTAGTTGAAAAAGTCATAATTCACATCCAACAGTCATTTAGAGTCAAAAGATTAAATGTTAAAATTTCATCCATATTGACCATTTTGGAATCGTTCGACAGGTCCGGAGTCATCGTTTTTCATCAGAAAATGGATTTTTGGGACTGTACCAAAAATGATTCAAAATGTCAAATGGATCATGCCTCATGTTGAATAACCACTTTTTAACCCCTCAGAGTGACCAAAATTGCCATTTTTACAGAGTTTTGCTTACTCAAAAGCTTCAATTTTGACCATTTCAGGCACAGAAATGACTTTAAACACACTTATTTTAGTTGAAAAGGTCATAATTCACATCCAACAGTCATTTGGAGTCAAAAGATTAAATGTTAAAATTTCATCCATATTGACCATTTTGGGAACGTTCGACAGGTCCGGAGTCATCGTTTTTCATCAGAAAATGGATTTTTGGGACTGTACCAAAAATGATTCAAAATGTCAAATGGATCGTGCCTCATATTGAATAACCACTGTTTAACCCCTCAGAGTGACCAAAATTGCCATTTTTACAGAGTTTTTGCTTATTCAAAAGCTTTAATTTTGACCAATTTCAGGCACATAAATGACTTTAAACACATTTATTTTAGTTGAAAAAGTCATAATTCACATCCAACAGTCATTTAGAGTCAAAAGATTAAATGTTAAAATTTCATCCATATTGACCATTTTGGAATCGTTCGACAGGTCCGGAGTCATCGTTTTTCATCAGAAAATGGATTTTTGGGACTGTACCAAAAATGATGCAAAATGTCAAATGGATCGTGCCTCATGTTGAATAACCACTTTTTAACCCCTCAGAGTGACCAACATTGCCATTTTTACAGAGTTTTGCTTTCTCAAAAGCTTTAATTTTGACCAATTTCAGGCACAGAAATGACTTTAAAAACACGTATTTTTGTTGAAAAGGTCATAATTCACATCCAACAGTCATTTGGAGTCAAATGATTAAATGTTAAAATTTCATCCATATTGACCATTTTGGGAACGTTCGACAGGTCCGGAGTCATCGTTTTTCATCAGAAAATTGATTTTTGGGACTGTACCAAAAATGATTCAAAATGTCAAATGGATCGTGCCTCATGTTGAATAACGACTTTTTAACCCCTCAGAGTGACCAACATTGCCATTTTTACAGAGTTTTGCTTACTCAAAAGCTTCAATTTTGACCAATTTCAGGCACATAAATGACTTTAAACACACTTATTTTAGTTGAAAAAATCATAATTCCCATCCAACAGTCATTTGGAGTCAAAAGATTAAATGTTAAAATTTCATCCATATTGACCATTTTGGGAACGTTCGACCGGTCCGGAGTCATCGTTTTTCATCAGAAAATGGATGTTTGGGACTATACAAAAATGATTCAAAATGTCAAATGGATCGTGCCTCATGTTGAATAACCACTTTTTAACCCCTCAGAGTGACCAAAATTGCCATTTTTACAGAGTTTTTGCTTATTCAAAAGCTTTAATTTTGACCAATTTCAGGCACATAAATGACTTTAAACACACTTATTTTAGTTGAAAAAGTCATAATTCACATCCAACAGTCATTTAGAGTCAAAAGATTAAATGTTAAAATTTCATCCATATTGACCATTTTGGAATCGTTCGACAGGTCCGGAGTCATCGTTTTTCATCAGAAAATGGATTTTTGGGACTGTACCAAAAATGATTCAAAATGTCAAATGGATCGTGCCTCATGTTGAATAACCACTTTTTAACCCCTCAGAGTGACCAACATTGCCATTTTTACAGAGTTTTGCTTTCTCGAAAGCTTCAATTTTGACCAATTTCAGGCACAGAAATGACTTTAAAAACACTTATTTTTGTTGAAAAGGTCATAATTCACATCCAACAGTCATTTGGAGTCAAACGATTAAATGTTAAAATTTCATCCATATTGACTATTTTGGGAACGTTCGACAGGTCCGGAGTCATCGTTTTTTATCAGAAAATTGATTTTTGGGACTGTACCAAAAATGATTCAAAATGTCAAATGGATCGTGCCTCATGTTGAATAACGACTTTTTAACCCCTCAGAGTGACCAACATTGCCATTTTTACAGAGTTTTGCTTTCTCGAAAGCTTCAATTTTGACCAATTTCAGGCACAGAAATGACTTTAAAAACACTTATTTTTGTTGAAAAAGTCATAATTCACATCCAACAGTCATTTAGAGTCAAAAGATTAAATGTTAAAATTTCATCCATATTGACCATTTTGGAATCGTTCGACAGGTCCGGAGTCATCGTTTTTCATCAGAAAATGGATTTTTGGGACTGTACCAAAAATGATGCAAAATGTCAAATGGATCGTGCCTCATGTTGAATAACCACTTTTTAACCCCTCAGAGTGACCAACATTGCCATTTTTACAGAGTTTTGCTTTCTCAAAAGCTTTAATTTTGACCAATTTCAGGCACATAAATGACTTTAAACACACTTATTTTAGTTGAAAAAGTCATAATTCACATCCAACAGTCATTTAGAGTCAAAAGATTAAATGTTAAAATTTCATCCATATTGACCATTTTGGAATCGTTCGACAGGTCCGGAGTCATCGTTTTTCATCAGAAAATGGATTTTTGGGACTGTACCAAAAATGATTCAAAATGTCAAATGGATCATGCCTCATGTTGAATAACCACTTTTTAACCCCTCAGAGTGACCAAAATTGCCATTTTTACAGAGTTTTGCTTACTCAAAAGCTTCAATTTTGACCATTTCAGGCACAGAAATGACTTTAAACACACTTATTTTAGTTGAAAAGGTCATAATTCACATCCAACAGTCATTTGGAGTCAAAAGATTAAATGTTAAAATTTCATCCATATTGACCATTTTGGGAACGTTCGACAGGTCCGGAGTCATCGTTTTTCATCAGAAAATGGATTTTTGGGACTGTACCAAAAATGATTCAAAATGTCAAATGGATCGTGCCTCATATTGAATAACCACTGTTTAACCCCTCAGAGTGACCAAAATTGCCATTTTTACAGAGTTTTTGCTTATTCAAAAGCTTTAATTTTGACCAATTTTAGGCACATAAATGACTTTAAACACATTTATTTTAGTTGAAAAAGTCATAATTCACATCCAACAGTCATTTGGAGTCAAAAGATTAAATGTTAAAATTTCATCCATATTGACCATTTTGGAATCGTTCGACAGGTCCGGAGTCATCGTTTTTCATCAGAAAATGGATTTTTGGGACTGTACCAAAAATGATGCAAAATGTCAAATGGATCGTGCCTCATGTTGAATAACCACTTTTTAACCCCTCAGAGTGACCAACATTGCCATTTTTACAGAGTTTTGCTTTCTCAAAAGCTTTAATTTTGACCAATTTCAGGCACAGAAATGACTTTAAAAACACGTATTTTTGTTGAAAAGGTCATAATTCACATCCAACAGTCATTTGGAGTCAAATGATTAAATGTTAAAATTTCATCCATATTGACCATTTTGGGAACGTTCGACAGGTCCGGAGTCATCGTTTTTCATCAGAAAATTGATTTTTGGGACTGTACCAAAAATGATTCAAAATGTCAAATGGATCGTGCCTCATGTTGAATAACGACTTTTTAACCCCTCAGAGTGACCAACATTGCCATTTTTACAGAGTTTTGCTTACTCAAAAGCTTCAATTTTGACCAATTTCAGGCACATAAATGACTTTAAACACACTTATTTTAGTTGAAAAAATCATAATTCCCATCCAACAGTCATTTGGAGTCAAAAGATTAAAGGTTAAAATTTCATCCATATTGACCATTTTGGGAACGTTCGACCGGTCCGGAGTCATCGTTTTTCATCAGAAAATGGATGTTTGGGACTATACAAAAATGATTCAAAATGTCAAATGGATCGTGCCTCATGTTGAATAACCACTTTTTAACCCCTCAGAGTGACCAAAATTGCCATTTTTACAGAGTTTTTGCTTATTCAAAAGCTTTAATTTTGACCAATTTCAGGCACATAAATGACTTTAAACACACTTATTTTAGTTGAAAAAGTCATAATTCACATCCAACAGTCATTTAGAGTCAAAAGATTAAATGTTAAAATTTCATCCATATTGACCATTTTGGAATCGTTCGACAGGTCCGGAGTCATCGTTTTTCATCAGAAAATGGATTTTTGGGACTGTACCAAAAATGATTCAAAATGTCAAATGGATCGTGCCTCATGTTGAATAACCACTTTTTAACCCCTCAGAGTGACCAACATTGCCATTTTTACAGAGTTTTGCTTTCTCGAAAGCTTCAATTTTGACCAATTTCAGGCACAGAAATGACTTTAAAAACACTTATTTTTGTTGAAAAGGTCATAATTCACATCCAACAGTCATTTGGAGTCAAACGATTAAATGTTAAAATTTCATCCATATTGACTATTTTGGGAACGTTCGACAGGTCCGGAGTCATCGTTTTTTATCAGAAAATTGATTTTTGGAACTGTACCAAAAATGATTCAAAATGTCAAATGGATCGTGCCTCATGTTGAATAACCACTTTTTAACCCCTCAGAGTGACCAAAATTGCCATTTTTACAGAGTTTTTGCTTATTCAAAAGCTTTAATTTTGACCAATTTCAGGCACAGAAATGACTTTAAACACACTTATTTTAGTTGAAAAAGTCATAATTCACATCCAACAGTCATTTAGAGTCAAAAGATTAAATGTTAAAATTTCATCCATATTGACCATTTTGGAATCGTTCGACAGGTCCGGAGTCATCGTTTTTCATCAGAAAATGGATTTTTGGGACTGTACCAAAAATGATTCAAAATGTCAAATGGATCGTGCCTCATGTTGAATAACCACTTTTTAACCCCTCAGAGTGACCAACATTGCCATTTTTACAGAGTTTTGCTTACTCAAAAGCTTCAATTTTGACCAATTTAAGGCACAGAAATGACTTTAAACACACTTATTTTAGTTGAAAAGGTCATAATTCACATCCAACAGTCATTTGGAGTCAAAAGATTAAATGTTAAAATTTCATCCATATTGACCATTTTGGGAACGTTCGACAGGTCCGGAGTCATCGTTTTTCATCAGAAAATGGATTTTTGGGACTGTACCAAAAATGATTCAAAATGTCAAATGGATCGTGCCTCATGTTGAATAACCACTTTTTAACCCCTCAGAGTGACCAAAATTGCCATTTTTACAGAGTTTTTGCTTATTCAAAAGCTTTAATTTTGACCAATTTCAGGCACAGAAATGACTTTAAACACACTTATTTTAGTTGAAAAAGTCATAATTCACATCCAACAGTCATTTAGAGTGAAAAGATTAAATGTTAAAATTTCATCCATATTGACCATTTTGGAATCGTTCGACAGGTCCGGAGTCATCGTTTTTCATCAGAAAATGGATTTTTGGGACTGTACCAAAAATGATTCAAAATGTCAAATGGATCGTGCCTCATGTTGAATAACCACTTTTTAACCCCTCAGAGTGACCAACATTGCCATTTTTACAGAGTTTTGCTTACTCAAAAGCTTCAATTTTGACCAATTTCAGGCACAGTAATGACTTTAAACACACTTATTTTAGTTGAAAAGGTCATAATTCACATCCAACAGTCATTTGGAGTCAAAAGATTAAATGTTAAAATTTCATCCATATTGACCATTTTGGGAACGTTCGACAGGTCCGGAGTCATCGTTTTTCATCAGAAAATGGATTTTTGGGACTGTACCAAAAATGATTCAAAATGTCAAATGGATCGTGCCTCATGTTGAATAACCACTGTTTAAGCCCTCAGAGTGACCAAAACTGCCATTTTTACAGAGTTTTTGCTTATTCAAAAGCTTTAATTTTGACCAATTTCAGGCACATAAATGACTTTAAACACACTTATTTTAGTTGAAAAAGTCATAATTCACATCCAACAGTCATTTAGAGTCAAAAGATTAAATGTTAAAATTTCATCCATATTGACCATTTTGGAATCGTTCAACAGGTCCGGAGTCATCGTTTTTCATCAGAAAATGGATTTTTGGGACTGTACCAAAAATGATTCAAAATGTCAATTGGATCGTGCCTCATGTTGAATAACCACTTTTTAACCCCTCAGAGTGACCAAAATGGCCATTTTTACAGAGTTTTGCTTACTCAAAAGCTTCAATTTTTACCAATTTCAGGCACATAAATGACTTTAAACACACTTATTTTAGTTGAAAAAGTCATAATTCCCATCCAACAGTCATTTGGAGTCAAAAGATTAAATGTTAACATTTCATCCATATTGACCATTTTGGGAACGTTCGACAGGTCCGGAGTCATCGTTTTTCATCAGAAAATGGATTTTTGGGACTGTACCAAAAATGATTCAAAATGTCAAATGGATCGTGCCTCATGTTGAATAACCACTTTTTAACCCCTCAGAGTGACCAACATTGCCATTTTTACAGAGTTTTGCTTACTCAAAAGCTTCAATTTTGACCAATTTCAGGCACATAAATGACTTTAAACACACTTATTTTAGTTGAAAAAATCATAATTCCCATCCAACAGTCATTTGGAGTCAAAAGATTAAATGTTAAAATTTCATCCATATTGACCATTTTGGGAACGTTCGACCGGTCCGGAGTCATCGTTTTTCATCAGAAAATGGATGTTTGGGACTATACAAAAATGATTCAAAATGTCAAATGGATCGTGCCTCATGTTGAATAACCACTTTTTAACCCCTCAGAGTGACCAAAATTGCCATTTTTACAGAGTTTTTGCTTATTCAAAAGCTTTAATTTTGACCAATTTCAGGCACATAAATGACTTTAAACACACTTATTTTAGTTGAAAAAGTCATAATTCACATCCAACAGTCATTTAGAGTCAAAAGATTAAATGTTAAAATTTCATCCATATTGACCATTTTGGAATCGTTCGACAGGTCCGGAGTCATCGTTTTTCATCAGAAAATGGATTTTTGGGACTGTACCAAAAATGATTCAAAATGTCAAATGGATCGTGCCTCATGTTGAATAACCACTTTTTAACCCCTCAGAGTGACCAACATTGCCATTTTTACAGAGTTTTGCTTTCTCGAAAGCTTCAATTTTGACCAATTTCAGGCACAGAAATGACTTTAAAAACACTTATTTTTGTTGAAAAGGTCATAATTCACATCCAACAGTCATTTGGAGTCAAACGATTAAATGTTAAAATTTCAACCATATTGACTCTTTTGGGAACGTTCGACAGGTCCGGAGTCATCGTTTTTTATCAGAAAATTGATTTTTGGCACTGTACCAAAAATGATTCAAAATGTCAAATGGATCGTGCCTCATGTTGAATAACCACTTTTTAACCCCTCAGAGTGACCAAAATTGCCATTTTTACAGAGTTTTTGCTTATTCAAAAGCTTTAATTTTGACCAATTTCAGGCACAGAAATGACTTTAAACACACTTATTTTAGTTGAAAAAGTCATAATTCACATCCAACAGTCATTTAGAGTCAAAAGATTAAATGTTAAAATTTCATCCATATTGACCATTTTGGAATCGTTCGACAGGTCCGGAGTCATCGTTTTTCATCAGAAAATGGATTTTTGGGACTGTACCAAAAATGATTCAAAATGTCAAATGGATCGTGCCTCATGTTGAATAACCACTTTTTAACCCCTCAGAGTGACCAACATTGCCATTTTTACAGAGTTTTGCTTACTCAAAAGCTTCAATTTTGACCAATTTAAGGCACAGAAATGACTTTAAACACACTTATTTTAGTTGAAAAGGTCATAATTCACATCCAACAGTCATTTGGAGTCAAAAGATTAAATGTTAAAATTTCATCCATATTGACCATTTTGGGAACGTTCGACAGGTCCGGAGTCATCGTTTTTCATCAGAAAATGGATTTTTGGGACTGTACCAAAAATGATTCAAAATGTCAAATGGATCGTGCCTCATGTTGAATAACCACTTTTTAACCCCTCAGAGTGACCAAAATTGCCATTTTTACAGAGTTTTTGCTTATTCAAAAGCTTTAATTTTGACCAATTTCAGGCACAGAAATGACTTTAAACACACTTATTTTAGTTGAAAAAGTCATAATTCACATCCAACAGTCATTTAGAGTCAAAAGATTAAATGTTAAAATTTCATCCATATTGACCATTTTGGAATCGTTCGACAGGTCCGGAGTCATCGTTTTTCATCAGAAAATGGATTTTTGGGACTGTACCAAAAATGATTCAAAATGTCAAATGGATCGTGCCTCATGTTGAATAACCACTTTTTAACCCCTCAGAGTGACCAACATTGCCATTTTTACAGAGTTTTGCTTACTCAAAAGCTTCAATTTTGACCAATTTAAGGCACAGAAATGACTTTAAACACACTTATTTTAGTTGAAAAGGTCATAATTCACATCCAACAGTCATTTGGAGTCAAAAGATTAAATGTTAAAATTTCATCCATATTGACCATTTTGGGAACGTTCGACAGGTCCGGAGTCATCGTTTTTCATCAGAAAATGGATTTTTGGGACTGTACCAAAAATGATTCAAAATGTCAAATGGATCGTGCCTCATGTTGAATAACCACTTTTTAACCCCTCAGAGTGACCAAAATTGCCATTTTTACAGAGTTTTTGCTTATTCAAAAGCTTTAATTTTGACCAATTTCAGGCACAGAAATGACTTTAAACACACTTATTTTAGTTGAAAAAGTCATAATTCACATCCAACAGTCATTTAGAGTCAAAAGATTAAATGTTAAAATTTCATCCATATTGACCATTTTGGAATCGTTCGACAGGTCCGGAGTCATCGTTTTTCATCAGAAAATGGATTTTTGGGACTGTACCAAAAATGATTCAAAATGTCAAATGGATCGTGCCTCATGTTGAATAACCACTTTTTAACCCCTCAGAGTGACCAACATTGCCATTTTTACAGAGTTTTGCTTACTCAAAAGCTTCAATTTTGACCAATTTCAGGCACAGTAATGACTTTAAACACACTTATTTTAGTTGAAAAGGTCATAATTCACATCCAACAGTCATTTGGAGTCAAAAGATTAAATGTTAAAATTTCATCCATATTGACCATTTTGGGAACGTTCGACAGGTCCGGAGTCATCGTTTTTCATCAGAAAATTGATTTTTGGGACTGTACCAAAAATGATTCAAAATGTCAAATGGATCGTGCCTCATGTTGAATAACCACTGTTTAAGCCCTCAGAGTGACCAAAACTGCCATTTTTACAGAGTTTTTGCTTATTCAAAAGCTTTAATTTTGACCAATTTCAGGCACATAAATGACTTTAAACACACTTATTTTAGTTGAAAAAGTCATAATTCACATCCAACAGTCATTTAGAGTCAAAAGATTAAATGTTAAAATTTCATCCATATTGACCATTTTGGAATCGTTCAACAGGTCCGGAGTCATCGTTTTTCATCAGAAAATGGATTTTTGGGACTGTACCAAAAATGATTCAAAATGTCAATTGGATCGTGCCTCATGTTGAATAACCACTTTTTAACCCCTCAGAGTGACCAAAATGGCCATTTTTACAGAGTTTTGCTTACTCAAAAGCTTCAATTTTTACCAATTTCAGGCACATAAATGACTTTAAACACACTTATTTTAGTTGAAAAAGTCATAATTCCCATCCAACAGTCATTTGGAGTCAAAAGATTAAATGTTAACATTTCATCCATATTGACCATTTTGGGAACGTTCGACAGGTCCGGAGTCATCGTTTTTCATCAGAAAATGGATTTTTGGGACTGTACCAAAAATGATTCAAAATGTCAAATGGATCGTGCCTCATGTTGAATAACCACTTTTTAACCCCTCAGAGTGACCAACATTGCCATTTTTACAGAGTTTTGCTTACTCAAAAGCTTCAATTTTGACCAATTTCAGGCACATAAATGACTTTAAACACACTTATTTTAGTTGAAAAAATCATAATTCCCATCCAACAGTCATTTGGAGTCAAAAGATTAAATGTTAAAATTTCATCCATATTGACCATTTTGGGAACGTTCGACCGGTCCGGAGTCATCGTTTTTCATCAGAAAATGGATGTTTGGGACTATACAAAAATGATTCAAAATGTCAAATGGATCGTGCCTCATGTTGAATAACCACTTTTTAACCCCTCAGAGTGACCAAAATTGCCATTTTTACAGAGTTTTTGCTTATTCAAAAGCTTTAATTTTGACCAATTTCAGGCACATAAATGACTTTAAACACACTTATTTTAGTTGAAAAAGTCATAATTCACATCCAACAGTCATTTAGAGTCAAAAGATTAAATGTTAAAATTTCATCCATATTGACCATTTTGGAATCGTTCGACAGGTCCGGAGTCATCGTTTTTCATCAGAAAATGGATTTTTGGGACTGTACCAAAAATGATTCAAAATGTCAAATGGATCATGCCTCATGTTGAATAACCACTTTTTAACCCCTCAGAGTGACCAACATTGCCATTTTTACAGAGTTTTGCTTTCTCGAAAGCTTCAATTTTGACCAATTTCAGGCACAGAAATGACTTTAAAAACACTTATTTTTGTTGAAAAGGTCATAATTCACATCCAACAGTCATTTGGAGTCAAACGATTAAATGTTAAAATTTCATCCATATTGACTATTTTGGGAACGTTCGACAGGTCCGGAGTCATCGTTTTTTATCAGAAAATTGATTTTTGGAACTGTACCAAAAATGATTCAAAATGTCAAATGGATCGTGCCTCATGTTGAATAACCACTTTTTAACCCCTCAGAGTGACCAAAATTGCCATTTTTACAGAGTTTTTGCTTATTCAAAAGCTTTAATTTTGACCAATTTCAGGCACAGAAATGACTTTAAACACACTTATTTTAGTTGAAAAAGTCATAATTCACATCCAACAGTCATTTAGAGTCAAAAGATTAAATGTTAAAATTTCATCCATATTGACCATTTTGGAATCGTTCGACAGGTCCGGAGTCATCGTTTTTCATCAGAAAATGGATTTTTGGGACTGTACCAAAAATGATTCAAAATGTCAAATGGATCGTGCCTCATGTTGAATAACCACTTTTTAACCCCTCAGAGTGACCAACATTGCCATTTTTACAGAGTTTTGCTTACTCAAAAGCTTCAATTTTGACCAATTTAAGGCACAGAAATGACTTTAAACACACTTATTTTAGTTGAAAAGGTCATAATTCACATCCAACAGTCATTTGGAGTCAAAAGATTAAATGTTAAAATTTCATCCATATTGACCATTTTGGGAACGTTCGACAGGTCCGGAGTCATCGTTTTTCATCAGAAAATGGATTTTTGGGACTGTACCAAAAATGATTCAAAATGTCAAATGGATCGTGCCTCATGTTGAATAACCACTTTTTAACCCCTCAGAGTGACCAAAATTGCCATTTTTACAGAGTTTTTGCTTATTCAAAAGCTTTAATTTTGACCAATTTCAGGCACAGAAATGACTTTAAACACACTTATTTTAGTTGAAAAAGTCATAATTCACATCCAACAGTCATTTAGAGTCAAAAGATTAAATGTTAAAATTTCATCCATATTGACCATTTTGGAATCGTTCGACAGGTCCGGAGTCATCGTTTTTCATCAGAAAATGGATTTTTGGGACTGTACCAAAAATGATTCAAAATGTCAAATGGATCGAGCCTCATGTTGAATAACCACTTTTTAACCCCTCAGAGTGACCAACATTGCCATTTTTACAGAGTTTTGCTTACTCAAAGCTTCAATTTTGACCAATTTCAGGCACAGTAATGACTTTAAACACACTTATTTTAGTTGAAAAGGTCATAATTCACATCCAACAGTCATTTGGAGTCAAAAGATTAAATGTTAAAATTTCATCCATATTGACCATTTTGGGAACGTTCGACAGGTCCGGAGTCATCGTTTTTCATCAGAAAATGGATTTTTGGGACTGTACCAAAAATGATTCAAAATGTCAAATGGATCGTGCCTCATGTTGAATAACCACTGTTTAAGCCCTCAGAGTGACCAAAACTGCCATTTTTACAGAGTTTTTGCTTATTCAAAAGCTTTAATTTTGACCAATTTCAGGCACATAAATGACTTTAAACACACTTATTTTAGTTGAAAAAGTCATAATTCACATCCAACAGTCATTTAGAGTCAAAAGATTAAATGTTAAAATTTCATCCATATTGACCATTTTGGAATCGTTCAACAGGTCCGGAGTCATCGTTTTTCATCAGAAAATGGATTTTTGGGACTGTACCAAAAATGATTCAAAATGTCAATTGGATCGTGCCTCATGTTGAATAACCACTTTTTAACCCCTCAGAGTGACCAAAATGGCCATTTTTACAGAGTTTTGCTTACTCAAAAGCTTCAATTTTTACCAATTTCAGGCACATAAATGACTTTAAACACACTTATTTTAGTTGAAAAAGTCATAATTCCCATCCAACAGTCATTTGGAGTCAAAAGATTAAATGTTAACATTTCATCCATATTGACCATTTTGGGAACGTTCGACAGGTCCGGAGTCATCGTTTTTCATCAGAAAATGGATTTTTGGGACTGTACCAAAAATGATTCAAAATGTCAAATGGATCGTGCCTCATGTTGAATAACCACTTTTTAACCCCTCAGAGTGACCAACATTGCCATTTTTACAGAGTTTTGCTTACTCAAAAGCTTCAATTTTGACCAATTTCAGGCACAGAAATGACTTTAAACACAGTTATTTTAGTTGAAAAAGTCATAATTCACATCCAACAGTCATTTAGAGTCAAAAGATTAAATGTTAAAATTTCATCCATATTGACCATTTTGGAATCGTTCGACAGGTCCGGAGTCATCGTTTTTCATCAGAAAATGGATTTTTGGGACTGTACCAAAAATGATTCAAAATGTCAAATGGATCGTGCCTCATGTTGAATAACCACTTTTTAACCCCTCAGAGTGACCAACATTGCCATTTTTACAGAGTTTTGCTTACTCAAAAGCTTCAATTTTGACCAATTTCAGGCACAGTAATGACTTTAAACACACCTATTTTAGTTGAAAAAGTCATAATTCCCATCCAACAGTCATTTGGAGTCAAAAGATTAAATGTTAAAATTTCATCCATATTGACAATTTTTGGGAACGTTCGACAGGTCCGGAGTCATCGTTTTTCATCAGAAAATGGATTTTTGGGACTGTACCAAAAATGATTCAAAATGTCAAATGATCGTGCCTCATGTTGAATAACCACTGTTTAACCCCTCAGAGTGACCAAAATTGCCATTTTTACAGAGTTTTTGCTTATTCAAAAGCTTTAATTTTGACCAATTTCAGGCACATAAATGACTTTAAACACATTTATTTTAGTTGAAAAAGTCATAATTCCCATCCAACAGTCATTTAGAGTCAAAAGTTTAAATGTTAAAATTTCATCCATATTGACCATTTTGGGAACGTTCGACCGGTCCGGAGTCATCTTTTTTCATCAGAAAATGGATGTTTGGGACTATACAAAAATGATTCAAAATGTCAAATGGATCGTGCCTCATGTTGAATAACCACTTTTTAACCCCTCAGAGTGACCAAAATTGCCATTTTTACAGAGTTTTTGCTTATTCAAAAGCTTTAAATTTGACCAATTTCAGGCACATAAATGACTTTAAACACACTTATTTTAGTTGAAAAAGTCATAATTCACATCCAACAGTCATTTAGAGTCAAAAGATTAAATGTTAAAATTTCATCCATATTGACCATTTTGGAATCGTTCGACAGGTCCGGAGTCATCGTTTTTCATCAGAAAATGGATTTTTGGGACTGTACCAAAAATGATTCAAAACGTCAAATGGATCGTGCCTCATGTTGAATAACCACTTTTTAACCCCTCAGAGTGACCAACATTGCCATTTTTACAGAGTTTTGCTTACTCAAAAGCTTCAATTTTGACCAATTTCAGGCACATAAATGACTTTAAACACACCTATTTTAGTTGAAAAAGTCATAATTCCCATCCAACAGTCATTTGGAGTCAAAAGCTTAAATGTTAAAATTTCATCCATATTGACCATTTTGGGAACGTTCGACAGGTCCGGAGTCATCGTTTTTCATCAGAAAATGGATTTTTGGGACTGTACCAAAAATGATTCAAAATGTCAAATGGATCGTGCCTCATGTTGAATAACCACTGTTTAACCCCTCAGAGTGACCAAAATTGCCATTTTTACAGAGCTTTTGCTTATTCAAAAGCTTTAATTTTGACCAATTTCAGGCACATAAATGACTTTAAACACACTTATTTTAGTTGAAAAAGTCATAATTCACATCCAACAGTCATTTAGAGTCAAAAGATTAAATGTTAAAATTTCATCCATATTGACCATTTTGGAATCGTTCGACAGGTCCGGAGTCATCGTTTTTCATCAGAAAATGGATTTTTGGGACTGTACCAAAAATGATTCAAAATGTCAAATGGATCGTGCCTCATGTTGAATAACCACTTTTTAACCCCTCAGAGTGACCAAAATTGCCATTTTTACAGAGTTTTTGCTTATTCAAAAGCTTTAATTTTGACCAATTTCAGGCACAGAAATGACTTTAAACACACTTATTTTAGTTGAAAAAGTCATAATTCACATCCAACAGTCATTTAGAGTCAAAAGATTAAATGTTAAAATTTCATCCATATTGACCATTTTGGAATCGTTCGACAGGTCCGGAGTCATCGTTTTTCATCAGAAAATGGATTTTTGGGACTGTACCAAAAATGATTCAAAATGTCAAATGGATCGTGCCTCATGTTGAATAACCACTTTTTAACCCCTCAGAGTGACCAACATTGCCATTTTTACAGAGTTTTGCTTACTCAAAAGCTTCAATTTTGACACCAATTTAAGGCACAGAAATGACTTTAAACACACTTATTTTAGTTGAAAAGGTCATAATTCACATCCAACAGTCATTTGGAGTCAAAAGATTAAATGTTAAAATTTCATCCATATTGACCATTTTGGGAACGTTCGACAGGTCCGGAGTCATCGTTTTTCATCAGAAAATGGATTTTTGGGACTGTACCAAAAATGATTCAAAATGTCAAATGGATCGTGCCTCATGTTGAATAACCACTTTTTAACCCTCAGAGTGACCAAAATTGCCATTTTTACAGAGTTTTTGCTTATTCAAAAGCTTTAATTTTGACCAATTTCAGGCACAGAAATGACTTTAAACACACTTATTTTAGTTGAAAAAGTCATAATTCACATCCAACAGTCATTTAGAGTCAAAAGATTAAATGTTAAAATTTCATCCATATTGACCATTTTGGAATCGTTCGACAGGTCCGGAGTCATCGTTTTTCATCAGAAAATGGATTTTTGGGACTGTACCAAAAATGATTCAAAATGTCAAATGGATCGTGCCTCATGTTGAATAACCACTTTTTAACCCTCAGAGTGACCAACATTGCCATTTTTACAGAGTTTTGCTTACTCAAAAGCTTCAATTTTGACCAATTTCAGGCACAGTAATGACTTTAAACACACCTATTTTAGTTGAAAAAGTCATAATTCCCATCCAACAGTCATTTGGAGTCAAAAGATTAAATGTTAAAATTTCATCCATATTGACAATTTTTGGGAACGTTCGACAGGTCCGGAGTCATCGTTTTTCATCAGAAAATGGATTTTTGGGACTGTACCAAAAATGATTCAAAATGTCAAATGGATCGTGCCTCATGTTGAATAACCACTGTTTAACCCCTCAGAGTGACCAAAATTGCCATTTTTACAGAGCTTTTGCTTATTCAAAAGCTTTAATTTTGACCAATTTCAGGCACATAAATGACTTTAAACACACTTATTTTAGTTGAAAAAGTCATAATTCACATCCAACAGTCATTTAGAGTCAAAAGATTAAATGTTAAAATTTCATCCATATTGACCATTTTGGAATCGTTCGACAGGTCCGGAGTCATCGTTTTTCATCAGAAAATGGATTTTTGGGACTGTACCAAAAATGATTCAAAATGTCAAATGGATCGTGCCTCATGTTGAATAACCACTTTTTAACCCCTCAGAGTGACCAAAATTGCCATTTTTACAGAGTTTTTGCTTATTCAAAAGCTTTAATTTTGACCAATTTCAGGCACAGAAATGACTTTAAACACACTTATTTTAGTTGAAAAAGTCATAATTCACATCCAACAGTCATTTAGAGTCAAAAGATTAAATGTTAAAATTTCATCCATATTGACCATTTTGGAATCGTTCGACAGGTCCGGAGTCATCGTTTTTCATCAGAAAATGGATTTTTGGGACTGTACCAAAAATGATTCAAAATGTCAAATGGATCGTGCCTCATGTTGAATAACCACTTTTTAACCCCTCAGAGTGACCAACATTGCCATTTTTACAGAGTTTTGCTTACTCAAAAGCTTCAATTTTGACCAATTTAAGGCACAGAAATGACTTTAAACACACTTATTTTAGTTGAAAAGGTCATAATTCACATCCAACAGTCATTTGGAGTCAAAAGATTAAATGTTAAAATTTCATCCATATTGACCATTTTGGGAACGTTCGACAGGTCCGGAGTCATCGTTTTTCATCAGAAAATGGATTTTTGGGACTGTACCAAAAATGATTCAAAATGTCAAATGGATCGTGCCTCATGTTGAATAACCACTTTTTAACCCTCAGAGTGACCAAAATTGCCATTTTTACAGAGTTTTTGCTTATTCAAAAGCTTTAATTTTGACCAATTTCAGGCACAGAAATGACTTTAAACACACTTATTTTAGTTGAAAAAGTCATAATTCACATCCAACAGTCATTTAGAGTCAAAAGATTAAATGTTAAAATTTTCATCCATATTGACCATTTTGGAATCGTTCGACAGGTCCGGAGTCATCGTTTTTCATCAGAAAATGGATTTTTGGGACTGTCCAAAAATGATTCAAAAATGTCAAATGGATCGTGCCTCATGTTGAATAACCACTTTTTAACCCCTCAGAGTGACCAACATTGCCATTTTTACAGAGTTTTGCTTACTCAAAAGCTTCAATTTTGACCAATTTCAGGCACAGTAATGACTTTAAACACACTTATTTTAGTTGAAAAGGTCATAATTCACATCCAACAGTCATTTGGAGTCAAAAGATTAAATGTTAAAATTTCATCCATATTGACCATTTTGGGAACGTTCGACAGGTCCGGAGTCATCGTTTTTCATCAGAAAATGGATTTTTGGGACTGTACCAAAAATGATTCAAAATGTCAAATGGATCGTGCCTCATGTTGAATAACCACTGTTTAAGCCCTCAGAGTGACCAAAATTGCCATTTTTACAGAGTTTTTGCTTATTCAAAAGCTTTAATTTTGACCAATTTCAGGCACATAAATGACTTTAAACACACTTATTTTAGTTGAAAAAGTCATAATTCACATCCAACAGTCAATTAGAGTCAAAAGATTAAATGTTAAAATTTCATCCATATTGACCATTTTGGAATCGTTCGACAGGTCCGGAGTCATCGTTTTTCATCAGAAAATGGATTTTTGGGACTGTACCAAAAATGATTCAAAATGTCAAATGGATCGTGCCTCATGTTGAATAACCACTTTTTAACCCCTCAGAGTGACCAAAATTGCCATTTTTACAGAGTTTTTGCTTATTCAAAAGCTTTAATTTTGACCAATTTCAGGCACAGAAATGACTTTAAACACACTTATTTTAGTTGAAAAAGTCATAATTCACATCCAACAGTCATTTAGAGTCAAAAGATTAAATGTTAAAATTTCATCCATATTGACCATTTTGGAATCGTTCGACAGGTCCGGAGTCATCGTTTTTCATCAGAAAATGGATTTTTGGGACTGTACCAAAAATGATTCAAAATGTCAAATGGATCGAGCCTCATGTTGAATAACCACTTTTTAACCCCTCAGAGTGACCAACATTGCCATTTTTACAGAGTTTTGCTTACTCAAAGCTTCAATTTTGACCAATTTCAGGCACAGTAATGACTTTAAACACACTTATTTTAGTTGAAAAGGTCATAATTCACATCCAACAGTCATTTGGAGTCAAAAGATTAAATGTTAAAATTTCATCCATATTGACCATTTTGGGAACGTTCGACAGGTCCGGAGTCATCGTTTTTCATCAGAAAATGGATTTTTGGGACTGTACCAAAAATGATTCAAAATGTCAAATGGATCGTGCCTCATGTTGAATAACCACTTTTTAACCCCTCAGAGTGACCAACATTGCCATTTTTACAGAGTTTTGCTTACTCAAAAGCTTCAATTTTGACCAATTTCAGGCACAGAAATGACTTTAAACACAGTTATTTTAGTTGAAAAAGTCATAATTCACATCCAACAGTCATTTAGAGTCAAAAGATTAAATGTTAAAATTTCATCCATATTGACCATTTTGGAATCGTTCGACAGGTCCGGAGTCATCGTTTTTCATCAGAAAATGGATTTTTGGGACTGTACCAAAAATGATTCAAAATGTCAAATGATCGTGCCTCATGTTGAATAACCACTGTTTAACCCCTCAGAGTGACCAAAATTGCCATTTTTACAGAGTTTTGCTTACTCAAAAGCTTCAATTTTGACCAATTTCAGGCACATAAATGACTTTAAACACACTTATTTTAGTTGAAAAAGTCATAATTCACATCCAACAGTCATTTAGAGTCAAAAGATTAAATGTTAAAATTTCATCCATATTGACCATTTGGAATCGTTCAACAGGTCCGGAGTCATCGTTTTTCATCAGAAAATGGATTTTTGGGACTGTACCAAAAATGATTCAAAATGTCAATTGGATCGTGCCTCATGTTGAATAACCACTTTTTAACCCCTCAGAGTGACCAAAATGGCCATTTTTACAGAGTTTTGCTTACTCAAAAGCTTCAATTTTTACCAATTTCAGGCACATAAATGACTTTAAACACACTTATTTTAGTTGAAAAAGTCATAATTCCCATCCAACAGTCATTTGGAGTCAAAAGATTAAATGTTAACATTTCATCCATATTGACCATTTTGGGAACGTTCGACAGGTCCGGAGTCATCGTTTTTCATCAGAAAATGGATTTTTGGGACTGTACCAAAAATGATTCAAAATGTCAAATGGATCGTGCCTCATGTTGAATAACCACTTTTTAACCCCTCAGAGTGACCAACATTGCCATTTTTACAGAGTTTTGCTTACTCAAAAGCTTCAATTTTGACCAATTTCAGGCACAGAAATGACTTTAAACACAGTTATTTTAGTTGAAAAAGTCATAATTCACATCCAACAGTCATTTAGAGTCAAAAGATTAAATGTTAAAATTTCATCCATATTGACCATTTTGGAATCGTTCGACAGGTCCGGAGTCATCGTTTTTCATCAGAAAATGGATTTTTGGGACTGTACCAAAAATGATTCAAAATGTCAAATGATCGTGCCTCATGTTGAATAACCACTGTTTAACCCCTCAGAGTGACCAAAATTGCCATTTTTACAGAGTTTTTGCTTATTCAAAAGCTTTAATTTTGACCAATTTCAGGCACATAAATGACTTTAAACACATTTATTTTAGTTGAAAAAGTCATAATTCCCATCCAACAGTCATTTAGAGTCAAAAGTTTAAATGTTAAAATTTCATCCATATTGACCATTTTGGAATCGTTCGACAGGTCCGGAGTCATCGTTTTTCATCAGAAAATGGATTTTTGGGACTGTACCAAAAATGATTCAAAATGTCAAATGGATCGTGCCTCATGTTGAATAACCACTTTTTAACCCCTCAGAGTGACCAACATTGCCATTTTTACAGAGTTTTGCTTCTCAAAAGCTTCAATTTTGACCAATTTCAGGCACATAAATGACTTTAAACACACCTATTTTAGTTGAAAAAGTCATAATTCCCATCCAACAGTCATTTGGAGTCAAAAGCTTAAATGTTAAAATTTCATCCATATTGACCATTTTGGGAACGTTCGACAGTCCGGAGTCATCGTTTTTCATCAGAAAATGGATTTTTGGGACTGTACCAAAAATGATTCAAAATGTCAAATGGATCGTGCCTCATGTTGAATAACCACTGTTTAACCCCTCAGAGTGACCAAAATTGCCATTTTTACAGAGCTTTTGCTTATTCAAAAGCTTTAATTTTGACCAATTTCAGGCACATAAATGACTTTAAACACACTTATTTTAGTTGAAAAAGTCATAATTCACATCCAACAGTCATTTAGAGTCAAAAGATTAAATGTTAAAATTTCATCCATATTGACCATTTTGGAATCGTTCGACAGGTCCGGAGTCATCGTTTTTCATCAGAAAATGGATTTTTGGGACTGTACCAAAAATGATTCAAAATGTCAAATGGATCGTGCCTCATGTTGAATAACCACTTTTTAACCCCTCAGAGTGACCAAAATTGCCATTTTTACAGAGTTTTTGCTTATTCAAAAGCTTTAATTTTGACCAATTTCAGGCACAGAAATGACTTTAAACACACTTATTTTAGTTGAAAAAGTCATAATTCACATCCAACAGTCATTTAGAGTCAAAAGATTAAATGTTAAAATTTCATCCATATTGACCATTTTGGAATCGTTCGACAGGTCCGGAGTCATCGTTTTTCATCAGAAAATGGATTTTTGGGACTGTACCAAAAATGATTCAAAATGTCAAATGGATCGAGCCTCATGTTGAATAACCACTTTTTAACCCCTCAGAGTGACCAACATTGCCATTTTTACAGAGTTTTGCTTACTCAAAGCTTCAATTTTGACCAATTTCAGGCACAGTAATGACTTTAAACACACTTATTTTAGTTGAAAAGGTCATAATTCACATCCAACAGTCATTTGGAGTCAAAAGATTAAATGTTAAAATTTCATCCATATTGACCATTTTGGGAACGTTCGACAGGTCCGGAGTCATCGTTTTTCATCAGAAAATGGATTTTTGGGACTGTACCAAAAATGATTCAAAATGTCAAATGGATCGTGCCTCATGTTGAATAACCACTGTTTAAGCCCTCAGAGTGACCAAAACTGCCATTTTTACAGAGTTTTTGCTTATTCAAAAGCTTTAATTTTGACCAATTTCAGGCACATAAATGACTTTAAACACACTTATTTTAGTTGAAAAAGTCATAATTCACATCCAACAGTCATTTAGAGTCAAAAGATTAAATGTTAAAATTTCATCCATATTGACCATTTTGGAATCGTTCAACAGGTCCGGAGTCATCGTTTTTCATCAGAAAATGGATTTTTGGAACTGTACCAAAAATGATTCAAAATGTCAATTGGATCGTGCCTCATGTTGAATAACCACTTTTTAACCCTCAGAGTGACCAAAATGGCCATTTTTACAGAGTTTTGCTTACTCAAAAGCTTCAATTTTTACCAATTTCAGGCACATAAATGACTTTAAACACACTTATTTTAGTTGAAAAAGTCATAATTCCCATCCAACAGTCATTTGGAGTCAAAAGATTAAATGTTAACATTTCATCCATATTGACCATTTTGGGAACGTTCGACAGGTCGGAGTCATCGTTTTTCATCAGAAAATGGATTTTTGGGACTGTACCAAAAATGATTCAAAATGTCAAATGGATCGTGCCTCATGTTGAATAACACTTTTTAACCCCTCAGAGTGACCAACATTGCCATTTTTACAGAGTTTTGCTTACTCAAAAGCTTCAATTTTGACCAATTTCAGGCACAGAAATGACTTTAAACACAGTTATTTTAGTTGAAAAAGTCATAATTCACATCCAACAGTCATTTAGAGTCAAAAGATTAAATGTTAAAATTTCATCCATATTGACCATTTTGGAATCGTTCGACAGGTCCGGAGTCATCGTTTTTCATCAGAAAATGGATTTTTGGGACTGTACCAAAAATGATTCAAAATGTCAAATGATCGTGCCTCATGTTGAATAACCACTGTTTAACCCCTCAGAGTGACCAAAATTGCCATTTTTACAGAGTTTTTGCTTATTCAAAAGCTTTAATTTTGACCAATTTCAGGCACATAAATGACTTTAAACACATTTATTTTAGTTGAAAAAGTCATAATTCCCATCCAACAGTCATTTAGAGTCAAAAGTTTAAATGTTAAAATTTCATCCATATTGACCATTTTGGGAACGTTCGACCGGTCCGGAGTCATCTTTTTTCATCAGAAAATGGATGTTTCGGACTATACAAAAATGATTCAAAATGTCAAATGGATCGTGCCTCATGTTGAATAACCACTTTTTAACCCCTCAGAGTGACCAAAATTGCCATTTTTACAGAGTTTTTGCTTATTCAAAAGCTTTAATTTTGACCAATTTCAGGCACATAAATGACTTTAAACACACTTATTTTAGTTGAAAAAGTCATAATTCACATCCAACAGTCATTTAGAGTCAAAAGATTAAATGTTAAAATTTCATCCATATTGACCATTTTGGAATCGTTCGACAGGTCCGGAGTCATCGTTTTTCATCAGAAAATGGATTTTTGGGACTGTACCAAAAATGATTCAAAATGTCAAATGGATCGTGCCTCATGTTGAATAACCACTTTTTAACCCCTCAGAGTGACCAACATTGCCATTTTTACAGAGTTTTGCTTACTCAAAAGCTTCAATTTTGACCAATTTCAGGCACATAAATGACATAAATGCTTTAAACACACCTATTTTAGTTGAAAAAGTCATAATTCCCATCCAACAGTCATTTGGAGTCAAAAGCTTAAATGTTAAAATTTCATCCATATTGACCATTTTGGGAACGTTCGACAGGTCCGGAGTCATCGTTTTTCATCAGAAAATGGATTTTTGGGACTGTACCAAAAATGATTCAAAATGTCAAATGGATCGGGCCTCATGTTGAATAACCACTGTTTAACCCCTCAGAGTGACCAAAATTGCCATTTTTACAGAGCTTTTGCTTATTCAAAAGCTTTAATTTTGACCAATTTCAGGCACATAAATGACTTTAAACACACTTATTTTAGTTGAAAAAGTCATAATTCACATCCAACAGTCATTTAGAGTCAAAAGATTAAATGTTAAAATTTCATCCATATTGACCATTTTGGAATCGTTCGACAGGTCCGGAGTCATCGTTTTTCATCAGAAAATGGATTTTTGGGACTGTACCAAAAATGATTCAAAATGTCAAATGGATCGTGCCTCATGTTGAATAACCACTTTTAACCCCTCAGAGTGACCAAAATTGCCATTTTTACAGAGTTTTTGCTTATTCAAAAGCTTTAATAATTTTGACCAATTTCAGGCACAGAAATGACTTTAAACACACTTATTTTAGTTGAAAAAGTCATAATTCACATCCAACAGTCATTTAGAGTCAAAAGATTAAATGTTAAAATTTCATCCATATTGACCATTTTGGAATCGTTCGACAGGTCCGGAGTCATCGTTTTTCATCAGAAAATGGATTTTTGGGACTGTACCAAAAATGATTCAAAATGTCAAATGGATCGTGCCTCATGTTGAATAACCACTTTTTAACCCCTCAGAGTGACCAACATTGCCATTTTTACAGAGTTTTGCTTACTCAAAAGCTTCAATTTTGACCAATTTAAGGCACAGAAATGACTTTAAACACACTTATTTAGTTGAAAAGGTCATAATTCACATCCAACAGTCATTTGGAGTCAAAAGATTAAATGTTAAAATTTCATCCATATTGACCATTTTGGAACGTTCGACAGGTCCGGAGTCATCGTTTTTCATCAGAAAATGGATTTTTGGGACTGTACCAAAAATGATTCAAAATGTCAAATGGATCGAGCCTCATGTTGAATAACCACTTTTTAACCCCTCAGAGTGACCAACATTGCCATTTTTACAGAGTTTTGCTTACTCAAAAGCTTCAATTTTGACCAATTTCAGGCACAGTAATGACTTTAAACACACCTATTTTAGTTGAAAAAGTCATAATTCCCATCCAACAGTCATTTGGAGTCAAAAGATTAAATGTTAAAATTTCATCCATATTGACCATTTTGGGAACGTTCGACAGGTCCGGAGTCATCGTTTTTCATCAGAAAATGGATTTTTGGGACTGTACCAAAAATGATTCAAAATGTCAAATGGATCGTGCCTCATGTTGAATAACCACTGTTTAACCCCTCAGAGTGACCAAAATTGCCATTTTTACAGAGCTTTTGCTTATTCAAAAGCTTTAATTTTGACCAATTTCAGGCACACAAATGACTTTAAACACACTTATTTTAGTTGAAAAAGTCATAATTCACATCCAACAGTCATTTAGAGTCAAAAGATTAAATGTTAAAATTTCATCCATATTGACCATTTTGGAATCGTTCGACAGGTCCGGAGTCATCGTTTTTCATCAGAAAATGGATTTTTGGGACTGTACCAAAATGATTCAAAATGTCAAATGGATCGTGCCTCATGTTGAATAACCACTTTTTAACCCCTCAGAGTGACCAACATTGCCATTTTTACAGAGTTTTGCTTACTCAAAAGCTTCAATTTTGACCAATTTAAGGCACAGAAATGACTTTAAACACACTTATTTTAGTTGAAAAGGTCATAATTCACATCCAACAGTCATTTGGAGTCAAAAGATTAAATGTTAAAATTTCATCCATATTGACCATTTTGGGAACGTTCGACAGGTCCGGAGTCATCGTTTTTCATCAGAAAATGGATTTTTGGGACTGTACCAAAAATGATTCAAAATGTCAAATGGATCGTGCCTCATGTTGAATAACCACTTTTTAACCCCTCAGAGTGACCAAAATTGCCATTTTTACAGAGTTTTTGCTTATTCAAAAGCTTTAATTTTGACCAATTTCAGGCACAGAAATGACTTTAAACACACTTATTTTAGTTGAAAAAGTCATAATTCACATCCAACAGTCATTTAGAGTCAAAAGATTAAATGTTAAAATTTCATCCATATTGACCATTTTGGAATCGTTCGACAGGTCCGGAGTCATCGTTTTTCATCAGAAAATGGATTTTTGGGACTGTACCAAAAATGATTCAAAATGTCAAATGGATCGTGCCTCATGTTGAATAACCACTTTTTAACCCCTCAGAGTGACCAACATTGCCATTTTTACAGAGTTTTGCTTACTCAAAAGCTTCAATTTTGACCAATTTCAGGCACAGTAATGACTTTAAACACACTTATTTTAGTTGAAAAGGTCATAATTCACATCCAACAGTCATTTGGAGTCAAAAGATTAAATGTTAAAATTTCATCCATATTGACCATTTTGGGAACGTTCGACAGGTCCGGAGTCATCGTTTTTCATCAGAAAATGGATTTTTGGGACTGTACCAAAAATGATTCAAAATGTCAAATGGATCGTGCCTCATGTTGAATAACCACTGTTTAAGCCCTCAGAGTGACCAAAATTGCCATTTTTACAGAGTTTTTGCTTATTCAAAAGCTTTAATTTTGACCAATTTCAGGCACATAAATGACTTTAAAACACACTTATTTTAGTTGAAAAAGTCATAATTCACATCCAACAGTCATTTAGAGTCAAAAGATTAAATGTTAAAATTTCATCCATATTGACCATTTTGGAATCGTTCGACAGGTCCGGAGTCATCGTTTTTCATCAGAAAATGGATTTTTGGGACTGTACCAAAAATGATTCAAAATGTCAATTGGATCGTGCCTCATGTTGAATAACCACTTTGTAACCCCTCAGAGTGACCAAAATGGCCATTTTTACAGAGTTTTGCTTACTCAAAAGCTTCAATTTTGACCAATTTCAGGCACATAAATGACTTTAAACACACTTGATTTAGTTGAAAAAGTCATAATTCACATCCAACAGTCATTTAGAGTCAAAAGATTAAATGTTAAAATTTCATCCATATTGACCATTTTGGAAACGTTCGACAGGTCCGGAGTCATCGTTTTTCATCAGAAAATGGATTTTTGGGACTGTACCAAAAATGATTCAAAATGTCAAATGGATCGTGCCTCATGTTGAATAACCACTTTTTAACCCCTCAGAGTGACCAAAATTGCCATTTTTACAGAGTTTTTGCTTATTCAAAAGCTTTAATTGTGACCAATTTCAGGCACATAAATGACTTTAAACACACTTATTTTAGTTGAAAAAGTCATAATTCACATCCAACAGTCATTTAGAGTCTAAAGATTAAATGTTAAAATTTCATCCATATTGACCATTTTGTGAACGTTCGACAGGTCCGGAGTCATCGTTTTTCATCAGAAAATGGATTTTTGGGACTGTACCAAAAAATGATTCAAAATGTCAAATGGATCGTGCCTCATGTTGAATAACCACTTTTTAACCCCTCAGAGTGACCAAAATGGCCATTTTTACAGAGTTTTGCTTACTCAAAAGCTTCAATTTTGACCAATTTCAGGCACATAAATGACTTTAAACACACTTATTTTAGTTGAAAAAGTCATAATTCCCATCCAACAGTCATTTGGAGTCAAAAGATTAAATGTTAAAATTTCATCCATATTGACCATTTTGGAAACGTTCGACAGGTCCGGAGTCATCGTTTTTCATCAGAAAATGGATTTTTGGACTGTACCAAAAATGATTCAAAATGTCAAATGGATCGTGCCTCATGTTGAATAACCACTTTTTAACCCCTCAGAGTGACCAAAATTGCCATTTTTACAGAGTTTTGCTTACTCAAAAGCTTCAATTTTGACCAATTTCAGGCACAGAAATGACTTTAAATACACTTATTTTAGTCGAAAAGGTCATAATTCACATCCAACAGTCATTTGGAGTCAAAAGATTAAATGTTAAAATTTCATCCATATTGACCATTTTGGGAACGTTCGACAGGTCCGGAGTCATCGTTTTTCATCAGAAAATGGATTTTTGGGACTGTACCAAAAATGATTCAAAATGTCAATTGGATCGTACCTCATGTTGAATAACCACTTTTTAACCCCTCAGAGTGACCAAAATGGCCATTTTTACAGAGTTTTGCTTACTCAAAAGCTTCAATTTTGACCAATTTCAGGCACATAAATGACTTTAAACACACTTATTTTAGTTGAAAAAGTCATAATTCACATCCAACAGTCATTTAGAGTCAAAAGATTAAATGTTAAAATTTCATCCATATTGACCATTTTGGAAACGTTCGACAGGTCCGGAGTCATCGTTTTTCATCAGAAAATGGATTTTTGGGACTGTACCAAAAATGATTCAAAATGTCAATTGGATCGTGCCTCATGTTGAATAACCACTTTTTAACCCCTCAGAGTGACCAAAATGGCAATTTTTACAGAGTTTTGCTTACTCAAAAGCTTTATTTTGATCAATTTCAGGTGCATAAATGATTTTAAACACACTTATTTTAGTTGAAAAAGTCATAATTCACATCCAACAGTCATTTAGAGTCAAAAGATTACATGTTAAAATTTCATCCATATTGACCATTTTGGAATCGTTCGACAGGTCCGGAGTCATCGTTTTTCATCAGAAAATGGATTTTTGGGACTGTACCAAAAATGATTCAAAATGTCAATTGGATCGTGCCTCATGTTGAATAACCACTTTGTAACCCCTCAGAGTGACCAAAATGGCCATTTTTACAGAGTTTTGCTTACTCAAAAGCTTCAATTTTGACCAATTTCAGGCACATAAATGACTTTAAACACACTTGATTTAGTTGAAAAAAGTCATAATTCACATCCAACAGTCATTTAGAGTCAAAAGATTAAATGTTAAAATTTCATCCATATTGACCATTTTGGAAACGTTCGACAGGTCCGGAGTCATCGTTTTTCATCAGAAAATGGATTTTTGGGACTGTACCAAAAATGATTCAAAATGTCAAATGGATCGTGCCTCATGTTGAATAACCACTTTTTAACCCCTCAGAGTGACCAAAATTGCCATTTTTACAGAGTTTTTGCTTATTCAAAAGCTTTAATTGTGACCAATTTCAGGCACATAAATGACTTTAAACACACTTATTTTAGTTGAAAAAGTCATAATTCCCATCCAACAGTCATTTGGAGTCAAAAGATTAAATGTTAAAATTTCATCCATATTGACCATTTTGGAAACGTTCGACAGGTCCGGAGTCATCGTTTTTCATCAGAAAATGGATTTTTGGGACTGTACCAAAAATGATTCAAAATGTCAAATGGATCGTGCCTCATGTTGAATAACCACTTTTAACCCCTCAGAGTGACCAAAATTGCCATTTTTACAGAGTTTTGCTTACTCAAAAGCTTCAATTTTGACCAATTTCAGGCACAGAAATGACTTTAAATACACTTATTTTAGTCGAAAAGGTCATAATTCACATCCAACAGTCATTTGGAGTCAAAAGATTAAATGTTAAAATTTCATCCATATTGACCATTTTGGGAACGTTCGACAGGTCCGGAGTCATCGTTTTTCATCAGAAAATGGATTTTTGGGACTGTACCAAAAATGATTCAAAATGTCAATTGGATCGTGCCTCATGTTGAATAACCACTTTTTAACCCCTCAGAGTGACCAAAATGGCCATTTTTACAGAGTTTTGCTTACTCAAAAGCTTCAATTTTGACCAATTTCAGGCACATAAATGACTTTAAACACACTTATTTTAGTTGAAAAAGTCATAATTCACATCCAACAGTCATTTAGAGTCAAAAGATTAAATGTTAAAATTTCATCCATATTGACCATTTTGGAAACGTTCGACAGGTCCGGAGTCATCGTTTTTCATCAGAAAATTGATTTTTGGGACTGTACCAAAAATGATTCAAAATGTCAAATGGATCGTGCCTCATGTTGAATAACCACTTTTTAACCCCTCAGATTGACCAAAATTGCCATTTTTACAGAGTTTTTGCTTATTCAAAAGCTTCAATTTTGACCAATTTAAGGCACAGAAATGACTTTAAACACACTTATTTTAGTTGAAAAGGTCATAATTCACATCCAACAGTCATTTGGAGTCAAAAGATTAAATGTTAAAATTTCATCCATATTGACCATTTTGGGAACGTTCGACAGGTCCGGAGTCATCGTTTTTCATCAGAAAATGGATTTTTGGGACTGTACCAAAAATGATTCAAAATGTCAAATGGATCGTGCCTCATGTTGAATAACCACTTTTTAACCCCTCAGAGTGACCAAAATTGCCATTTTTACAGAGTTTTTGCTTATTCAAAAGCTTTAATTTTGACCAATTTCAGGCACAGAAATGACTTTAAACACACTTATTTTAGTTGAAAAAGTCATAATTCACATCCAACAGTCATTTAGAGTCAAAAGATTAAATGTTAAAATTTCATCCATATTGACCATTTTGGAATCGTTCGACAGGTCCGGAGTCATCGTTTTTCATCAGAAAATGGATTTTTGGGACTGTACCAAAAATGATTCAAAATGTAAATGGATCGTGCCTCATGTTGAATAACCACTTTTTAACCCCTCAGAGTGACCAACATTGCCATTTTTACAGAGTTTTGCTTACTCAAAAGCTTCAATTTTGACCAATTTCAGGCACAGTAATGACTTTAAACACACTTATTTTAGTTGAAAAGGTCATAATTCACATCCAACAGTCATTTGGAGTCAAAAGATTAAATGTTAAAATTTCATCCATATTGACCATTTTGGGAACGTTCGACAGGTCCGGAGTCATCGTTTTTCATCAGAAAATGGATTTTTGGGACTGTACCAAAAATGATTCAAAATGTCAAATGGATCGTGCCTCATGTTGAATAACCACTGTTTAAGCCCTCAGAGTGACCAAAACTGCCATTTTTACAGAGTTTTTGCTTATTCAAAAGCTTTAATTTTGACCAATTTCAGGCACATAAATGACTTTAAACACACTTATTTTAGTTGAAAAAGTCATAATTCACATCCAACAGTCATTTAGAGTCAAAAGATTAAATGTTAAAATTTCATCCATATTGACCATTTTGGAATCGTTCAACAGGTCCGGAGTCATCGTTTTTCATCAGAAAATGGATTTTTGGGACTGTACCAAAAATGATTCAAAATGTCAATTGGATCGTGCCTCATGTTGAATAACCACTTTTTAACCCCTCAGAGTGACCAAAATGGCCATTTTTACAGAGTTTTGCTTACTCAAAAGCTTCAATTTTTACCAATTTCAGGCACATAAATGACTTTAAACACACTTATTTTAGTTGAAAAAGTCATAATTCCCATCCAACAGTCATTTGGAGTCAAAAGATTAAATGTTAACATTTCATCCATATTGACCATTTTGGGAACGTTCGACAGGTCCGGAGTCATCGTTTTTCATCAGAAAATGGATTTTTGGGACTGTACCAAAAATGATTCAAAATGTCAAATGGATCGTGCCTCATGTTGAATAACCACTTTTTAACCCCTCAGAGTGACCAACATTGCCATTTTTACAGAGTTTTGCTTACTCAAAAGCTTCAATTTTGACCAATTTCAGGCACAGAAATGACTTTAAACACAGTTATTTTAGTTGAAAAAGTCATAATTCACATCCAACAGTCATTTAGAGTCAAAAGATTAAATGTTAAAATTTCATCCATATTGACCATTTTGGAATCGTTCGACAGGTCCGGAGTCATCGTTTTTCATCAGAAAATGGATTTTTGGGACTGTACCAAAAATGATTCAAAATGTCAAATGGATCGTGCCTCATGTTGAATAACCACTGTTTAACCCCTCAGAGTGACCAAAATTGCCATTTTTACAGAGTTTTTGCTTATTCAAAAGCTTTAATTTTGACCAATTTCAGGCACATAAATGACTTTAAACACACTTATTTTAGTTGAAAAAGTCATAATTCACATCCAACAGTCATTTAGAGTCAAAAGTTTAAATGTTAAAATTTCATCCATATTGACCATTTTGGGAACGTTCGACCGGTCCGGAGTCATCTTTTTTCATCAGAAAATGGATGTTTGGGACTATACAAAAATGATTCAAAATGTCAAATGGATCGTGCCTCATGTTGAATAACCACTTTTTAACCCCTCAGAGTGACCAAAATTGCCATTTTACAGAGTTTTTGCTTATTCAAAAGCTTTAATTTTGACCAATTTCAGGCACATAAATGACTTTAAACACACTTATTTTAGTTGAAAAAGTCATAATTCACATCCAACAGTCATTTAGAGTCAAAAGATTAAATGTTAAAATTTCATCCATATTGACCATTTTGGAATCGTTCGACAGGTCCGGAGTCATCGTTTTTCATCAGAAAATGGATTTTTGGGACTGTACCAAAAATGATTCAAAATGTCAAATGGATCGTGCCTCATGTTGAATAACCACTTTTTAACCCCTCAGAGTGACCAACATTGCCATTTTTACAGAGTTTTGCTTACTCAAAAGCTTCAATTTTGACCAATTTCAGGCACATAAATGACTTTAAACACACCTATTTTAGTTGAAAAAGTCATAATTCCCATCCAACAGTCATTTGGAGTCAAAAGATTAAATGTTAAAATTTCATCCATATTGACCATTTTGGGAACGTTCGACAGGTCCGGAGTCATCGTTTTTCATCAGAAAATGGATTTTTGGGACTGTACCAAAAATGATTCAAAATGTCAAATGGATCGTGCCTCATGTTGAATAACCACTGTTTAACCCCTCAGAGTGACCAAAATTGCCATTTTTACAGAGCTTTTGCTTATTCAAAAGCTTTAATTTTGACCAATTTCAGGCACATAAATGACTTTAAACACACTTATTTTAGTTGAAAAAGTCATAATTCACATCCAACAGTCATTTAGAGTCAAAAGATTAAATGTTAAAATTTCATCCATATTGACCATTTTGGAATCGTTCGACAGGTCCGGAGTCATCGTTTTTCATCAGAAAATGGATTTTTGGGACTGTACCAAAAATGATTCAAAATGTCAAATGGATCGTGCCTCATGTTGAATAACCACTTTTTAACCCCTCAGAGTGACCAAAATTGCCATTTTTACAGAGTTTTTGCTTATTCAAAAGCTTTAATTTTGACCAATTTCAGGCACAGAAATGACTTTAAACACACTTATTTTAGTTGAAAAAGTCATAATTCACATCCAACAGTCATTTAGAGTCAAAAGATTAAATGTTAAAATTTCATCCATATTGACCATTTTGGAATCGTTCGACAGGTCCGGAGTCATCGTTTTTCATCAGAAAATGGATTTTTGGGACTGTACCAAAAATGATTCAAAATGTCAAATGGATCGTGCCTCATGTTGAATAACCACTTTTTAACCCCTCAGAGTGACCAACATTGCCATTTTTACAGAGTTTTGCTTACTCAAAAGCTTCAATTTTGACCAATTTAAGGCACAGAAATGACTTTAAACACACTTATTTTAGTTGAAAAGGTCATAATTCACATCCAACAGTCATTTGGAGTCAAAAGATTAAATGTTAAAATTTCATCCATATTGACCATTTTGGGAACGTTCGACAGGTCCGGAGTCATCGTTTTTCATCAGAAAATGGATTTTTGGGACTGTACCAAAAATGATTCAAAATGTCAAATGGATCGTGCCTCATGTTGAATAACCACTTTTTAACCCCTCAGAGTGACCAAAATTGCCATTTTTACAGAGTTTTTGCTTATTCAAAAGCTTTAATTTTGACCAATTTCAGGCACAGAAATGACTTTAAACACACTTATTTTAGTTGAAAAAGTCATAATTCACATCCAACAGTCATTTAGAGTCAAAAGATTAAATGTTAAAATTTCATCCATATTGACCATTTTGGAATCGTTCGACAGGTCCGGAGTCATCGTTTTTCATCAGAAAATGGATTTTTGGGACTGTACCAAAAATGATTCAAAATGTCAAATGGATCGTGCCTCATGTTGAATAACCACTTTTTAACCCCTCAGAGTGACCAACATTGCCATTTTTACAGAGTTTTGCTAATTCAAAAGCTTTAATTTTGACCAATTTCAGGCACATAAATGACTTTAAACACACTTATTTTAGTTGAAAAAGTCATAATTCACATCCAACAGTCATTTAGAGTCAAAAGATTAAATGTTAAAATTTCATCCATATTGACCATTTTGGAATCGTTCGACAGGTCCGGAGTCATCGTTTTTCATCAGAAAATGGATTTTTGGGACTGTACCAAAAATGATTCAAAATGTCAAATGGATCGTGCCTCATGTTGAATAACCACTTTTTAACCCCTCAGAGTGACCAAAATTGCCATTTTTACAGAGTTTTTGCTTATTCAAAAGCTTTAATTTTGACCAATTTCAGGCACAGAAATGACTTTAAACACACTTATTTTAGTTGAAAAAGTCATAATTCACATCCAACAGTCATTTAGAGTCAAAAGATTAAATGTTAAAATTTCATCCATATTGACCATTTTGGAATCGTTCGACAGGTCCGGAGTCATCGTTTTTCATCAGAAAATGGATTTTTGGGACTGTACCAAAAATGATTCAAAATGTCAAATGGATCGTGCCTCATGTTGAATAACCACTTTTTAACCCCTCAGAGTGACCAACATTGCCATTTTTACAGAGTTTTGCTTACTCAAAAGCTTCAATTTTGACCAATTTAAGGCACAGAAATGACTTTAAACACACTTATTTTAGTTGAAAAGGTCATAATTCACATCCAACAGTCATTTGGAGTCAAAAGATTAAATGTTAAAATTTCATCCATATTGACCATTTTGGGAACGTTCGACAGGTCCGGAGTCATCGTTTTTCATCAGAAAATGGATTTTTGGGACTGTACCAAAAATGATTCAAAATGTCAAATGGATCGTGCCTCATGTTGAATAACCACTTTTTAACCCCTCAGAGTGACCAAAATTGCCATTTTTACAGAGTTTTTGCTTATTCAAAAGCTTTAATTTTGACCAATTTCAGGCACAGAAATGACTTTAAACACACTTATTTTAGTTGAAAAAGTCATAATTCACATCCAACAGTCATTTAGAGTCAAAAGATTAAATGTTAAAATTTCATCCATATTGACCATTTTGGAATCGTTCGACAGGTCCGGAGTCATCGTTTTTCATCAGAAAATGGATTTTTGGGACTGTACCAAAAATGATTCAAAATGTCAAATGGATCGTGCCTCATGTTGAATAACCACTTTTTAACCCCTCAGAGTGACCAACATTGCCATTTTTACAGAGTTTTGCTTACTCAAAAGCTTCAATTTTGACCAATTTCAGGCACAGTAATGACTTTAAACACACTTATTTTAGTTGAAAAGGTCATAATTCACATCCAACAGTCATTTGGAGTCAAAAGATTAAATGTTAAAATTTCATCCATATTGACCATTTTGGGAACGTTCGACAGGTCCGGAGTCATCGTTTTTCATCAGAAAATGGATTTTTGGGACTGTACCAAAAATGATTCAAAATGTCAAATGGATCGTGCCTCATGTTGAATAACCACTGTTTAAGCCCTCAGAGTGACCAAAATTGCCATTTTTACAGAGTTTTTGCTTATTCAAAAGCTTTAATTTTGACCAATTTCAGGCACATAAATGACTTTAAACACACTTATTTTAGTTGAAAAAGTAATAATTCACATCCAACAGTCATTTAGAGTCAAAAGATTAAATGTTAAAATTTCATCCATATTGACCATTTTGGAATCGTTCGACAGGTCCGGAGTCATCGTTTTTCATCAGAAAATGGATTTTTGGGACTGTACCAAAAATGATTCAAAATGTCAATTGGATCGTGCCTCATGTTGAATAACCACTTTGTAACCCCTCAGAGTGACCAAAATGGCCATTTTTACAGAGTTTTGCTTACTCAAAAGCTTCAATTTTGACCAATTTCAGGCACATAAATGACTTTAAACACACTTGATTTAGTTGAAAAAGTCATAATTCACATCCAACAGTCATTTAGAGTCAAAAGATTAAATGTTAAAATTTCATCCATATTGACCATTTTGGAAACGTTCGACAGGTCCGGAGTCATCGTTTTTCATCAGAAAATGGATTTTTGGGACTGTACCAAAAATGATTCAAAATGTCAAATGGATCGTGCCTCATGTTGAATAACCACTTTTTAACCCCTCAGAGTGACCAAAATTGCCATTTTTACAGAGTTTTTGCTTATTCAAAAGCTTTAATTGTGACCAATTTCAGGCACATAAATGACTTTAAACACACTTATTTTAGTTGAAAAAGTCATAATTCACATCCAACAGTCATTTAGAGTCTAAAGATTAAATGTTAAAATTTCATCCATATTGACCATTTTGTGAACGTTCGACAGGTCCGGAGTCATCGTTTTTCATCAGAAAATGGATTTTTGGGACTGTACCAAAAAATGATTCAAAATGTCAAATGGATCGTGCCTCATGTTGAATAACCACTTTTTAACCCCTCAGAGTGACCAAAATGGCCATTTTTACAGAGTTTTGCTTACTCAAAAGCTTCAATTTTGACCAACTTCAGGCACATAAATGACTTTAAACACACTTATTTTAGTTGAAAAAGTCATAATTCCCATCCAACAGTCATTTGGAGTCAAAAGATTAAATGTTAAAATTTCATCCATATTGACCATTTTGGAAACGTTCGACAGGTCCGGAGTCATCGTTTTTCATCAGAAAATGGATTTTTGGGACTGTACCAAAAATGATTCAAAATGTCAAATGGATCGTGCCTCATGTTGAATAACCACTTTTTAACCCCTCAGAGTGACCAAAATTGCCATTTTTACAGAGTTTTGCTTACTCAAAAGCTTCAATTTTGACCAATTTCAGGCACAGAAATGACTTTAAATACACTTATTTTAGTCGAAAAGGTCATAATTCACATCCAACAGTCATTTGGAGTCAAAAGATTAAATGTTAAAATTTCATCCATATTGACCATTTTGGGAACGTTCGACAGGTCCGGAGTCATCGTTTTTCATCAGAAAATGGATTTTTGGGACTGTACCAAAAATGATTCAAAATGTCAATTGGATCGTACCTCTTGTTGAATAACCACTTTTTAACCCCTCAGAGTGACCAAAATGGCCATTTTTACAGAGTTTTGCTTACTCAAAAGCTTCAATTTTGACCAATTTCAGGCACATAAATGACTTTAAACACACTTATTTTAGTTGAAAAAGTCATAATTCACATCCAACAGTCATTTAGAGTCAAAAGATTAAATGTTAAAATTTCATCCATATTGACCATTTTGGAAACGTTCGACAGGTCCGGAGTCATCGTTTTTCATCAGAAAATGGATTTTTGGGCCTGATCAAAAAATGATTCAAAATGTCAATTGGATCGTGCCTCATGTTGAATAACCACTTTTTAACCCCTCAGAGTGACCAAAATGGCAATTTTTACAGAGTTTTGCTTACTCAAAAGCTTTAATTTTGATCAATTTCAGGTGCATAAATGATTTTAAACACACTTATTTTAGTTGAAAAAGTCATAATTCACATCCAACAGTCATTTAGAGTCAAAAGATTACATGTTAAAATTTCATCCATATTGACCATTTTGGAATCGTTCGACAGGTCCGGAGTCATCGTTTTTCATCAGAAAATGGATTTTTGGGACTGTACCAAAAATGATTCAAAATGTCAATTGGATCGTGCCTCATGTTGAATAACCACTTTGTAACCCCTCAGAGTGACCAAAATGGCCATTTTTACAGAGTTTTGCTTACTCAAAAGCTTCAATTTTGACCAATTTCAGGCACATAAATGACTTTAAACACACTTATTTTAGTTGAAAAAGTCATAATTCACATCCAACAGTCATTTAGAGTCAAAAGATTACATGTTAAAATTTCATCCATATTGACCATTTTGGAATCGTTCGACAGGTCCGGAGTCATCGTTTTTCATCAGAAAATGGATTTTTGGGACTGTACCAAAAATGATTCAAAATGTCAATTGGATCGTGCCTCATGTTGAATAACCACTTTGTAACCCCTCAGAGTGACCAAAATGGCCATTTTTACAGAGTTTTGCTTACTCAAAAGCTTCAATTTTGACCAATTTCAGGCACATAAATGACTTTAAACACACTTGATTTAGTTGAAAAAGTCATAATTCACATCCAACAGTCATTTAGAGTCAAAAGATTAAATGTTAAAATTTCATCCATATTGACCATTTTGGAAACGTTCGACAGGTCCGGAGTCATCGTTTTTCATCAGAAAATGGATTTTTGGGACTGTACCAAAAATGATTCAAAATGTCAATTGGATCGTGCCTCATGTTGAATAACCACTTTGTAACCCCTCAGAGTGACCAAAATGGCCATTTTTACAGAGTTTTGCTTACTCAAAAGCTTCAATTTTGACCAATTTCAGGCACATAAATGACTTTAAACACACTTGATTTAGTTGAAAAAGTCATAATTCACATCCAACAGTCATTTAGAGTCAAAAGATTAAATGTTAAAATTTCATCCATATTGACCATTTTGGAAACGTTCGACAGGTCCGGAGTCATCGTTTTTCATCAGAAAATGGATTTTTGGGACTGTACCAAAAATGATTCAAAATGTCAAATGGATCGTGCCTCATGTTGAATAACCACTTTTTAACCCCTCAGAGTGACCAAAATTGCCATTTTTACAGAGTTTTTGCTTATTCAAAAGCTTTAATTGTGACCAATTTCAGGCACATAAATGACTTTAAACACACTTATTTTAGTTGAAAAAGTCATAATTCACATCCAACAGTCATTTAGAGTCTAAAGATTAAATGTTAAAATTTCATCCATATTGACCATTTTGTGAACGTTCGACAGGTCCGGAGTCATCGTTTTTCATCAGAAAATGGATTTTTGGGACTGTACCAAAAAATGATTCAAAATGTCAAATGGATCGTGCCTCATGTTGAATAACCACTTTTTAACCCCTCAGAGTGACCAAAATGGCCATTTTTACAGAGTTTTGCTTACTCAAAAGCTTCAATTTTGACCAATTTCAGGCACATAAATGACTTTAAACACACTTATTTTAGTTGAAAAAGTCATAATTCCCATCCAACAGTCATTTGGAGTCAAAAGATTAAATGTTAAAATTTCATCCATATTGACCATTTTGGAAACGTTCGACAGGTCCGGAGTCATCGTTTTTCATCAGAAAATGGATTTTTGGGACTGTACCAAAAATGATTCAAAATGTCAAATGGATCGTGCCTCATGTTGAATAACCACTTTTTAACCCCTCAGAGTGACCAAAATTGCCATTTTTACAGAGTTTTGCTTACTCAAAAGCTTCAATTTTGACCAATTTCAGGCACAGAAATGACTTTAAATACACTTATTTTAGTCGAAAAGGTCATAATTCACATCCAACAGTCATTTGGAGTCAAAAGATTAAATGTTAAAATTTCATCCATATTGACCATTTTGGGAACGTTCGACAGGTCCGGAGTCATCGTTTTTCATCAGAAAATGGATTTTTGGGACTGTACCAAAAATGATTCAAAATGTCAATTGGATCGTACCTCATGTTGAATAACCACTTTTTAACCCCTCAGAGTGACCAAAATGGCCATTTTTACAGAGTTTTGCTTACTCAAAAGCTTCAATTTTGACCAATTTCAGGCACATAAATGACTTTAAACACACTTATTTTAGTTGAAAAAGTCATAATTCACATCCAACAGTCATTTAGAGTCAAAAGATTAAATGTTAAAATTTCATCCATATTGACCATTTTGGAAACGTTCGACAGGTCCGGAGTCATCGTTTTTCATCAGAAAATGGATTTTTGGGACTGTACCAAAAATGATTCAAAATGTCAATTGGATCGTGCCTCATGTTGAATAACCACTTTTTAACCCCTCAGAGTGACCAAAATGGCAATTTTTACAGAGTTTTGCTTACTCAAAAGCTTTAATTTTGATCAATTTCAGGTGCATAAATGATTTTAAACACACTTATTTTAGTTGAAAAAGTCATAATTCACATCCAACAGTCATTTAGAGTCAAAAGATTACATGTTAAAATTTCATCCATATTGACCATTTTGGAATCGTTCGACAGGTCCGGAGTCATCGTTTTTCATCAGAAAATGGATTTTTGGGACTGTACCAAAAATGATTCAAAATGTCAATTGGATCGTGCCTCATGTTGAATAACCACTTTGTAACCCCTCAGAGTGACCAAAATGGCCATTTTTACAGAGTTTTGCTTACTCAAAAGCTTCAATTTTGACCAATTTCAGGCACATAAATGACTTTAAACACACTTGATTTAGTTGAAAAAGTCATAATTCACATCCAACAGTCATTTAGAGTCAAAAGATTAAATGTTAAAATTTCATCCATATTGACCATTTTGGAAACGTTCGACAGGTCCGGAGTCATCGTTTTTCATCAGAAAATGGATTTTTGGGACTGTACCAAAAATGATTCAAAATGTCAAATGGATCGTGCCTCATGTTGAATAACCACTTTTTAACCCCTCAGAGTGACCAAAATTGCCATTTTTACAGAGTTTTTGCTTATTCAAAAGCTTTAATTGTGACCAATTTCAGGCACATAAATGACTTTAAACACACTTATTTTAGTTGAAAAAGTCATAATTCCCATCCAACAGTCATTTGGAGTCAAAAGATTAAATGTTAAAATTTCATCCATATTGACCATTTTGGAAACGTTCGACAGGTCCGGAGTCATCGTTTTTCATCAGAAAATGGATTTTTGGGACTGTACCAAAAATGATTCAAAATGTCAAATGGATCGTGCCTCATGTTGAATAACCACTTTTTAACCCCTCAGAGTGACCAAAATTGCCATTTTTACAGAGTTTTGCTTACTCAAAAGCTTCAATTTTGACCAATTTCAGGCACAGAAATGACTTTAAATACACTTATTTTAGTCGAAAAGGTCATAATTCACATCCAACAGTCATTTGGAGTCAAAAGATTAAATGTTAAAATTTCATCCATATTGACCATTTTGGGAACGTTCGACAGGTCCGGAGTCATCGTTTTTCATCAGAAAATGGATTTTTGGGACTGTACCAAAAATGATTCAAAATGTCAATTGGATCGTGCCTCATGTTGAATAACCACTTTTTAACCCCTCAGAGTGACCAAAATGGCCATTTTTACAGAGTTTTGCTTACTCAAAAGCTTCAATTTTGACCAATTTCAGGCACATAAATGACTTTAAACACACTTATTTTAGTTGAAAAAGTCATAATTCACATCCAACAGTCATTTAGAGTCAAAAGATTAAATGTTAAAATTTCATCCATATTGACCATTTTGGAAACGTTCGACAGGTCCGGAGTCATCGTTTTTCATCAGAAAATTGATTTTTGGGACTGTACCAAAAATGATTCAAAATGTCAAATGGATCGTGCCTCATGTTGAATAACCACTTTTTAACCCCTCAGATTGACCAAAATTGCCATTTTTACAGAGTTTTTGCTTATTCAAAAGCTTCAATTTTGACCAATTTAAGGCACAGAAATGACTTTAAACACACTTATTTTAGTTGAAAAGGTCATAATTCACATCCAACAGTCATTTGGAGTCAAAAGATTAAATGTTAAAATTTCATCCATATTGACCATTTTGGGAACGTTCGACAGGTCCGGAGTCATCGTTTTTCATCAGAAAATGGATTTTTGGGACTGTACCAAAAATGATTCAAAATGTCAAATGGATCGTGCCTCATGTTGAATAACCACTTTTTAACCCCTCAGAGTGACCAAAATTGCCATTTTTACAGAGTTTTTGCTTATTCAAAAGCTTTAATTTTGACCAATTTCAGGCACAGAAATGACTTTAAACACACTTATTTTAGTTGAAAAAGTCATAATTCACATCCAACAGTCATTTAGAGTCAAAAGATTAAATGTTAAAATTTCATCCATATTGACCATTTTGGAATCGTTCGACAGGTCCGGAGTCATCGTTTTTCATCAGAAAATGGATTTTTGGGACTGTACCAAAAATGATTCAAAATGTCAAATGGATCGTGCCTCATGTTGAATAACCACTTTTTAACCCCTCAGAGTGACCAACATTGCCATTTTTACAGAGTTTTGCTTACTCAAAAGCTTCAATTTTGACCAATTTCAGGCACAGTAATGACTTTAAACACACTTATTTTAGTTGAAAAGGTCATAATTCACATCCAACAGTCATTTGGAGTCAAAAGATTAAATGTTAAAATTTCATCCATATTGACCATTTTGGGAACGTTCGACAGGTCCGGAGTCATCGTTTTTCATCAGAAAATGGATTTTTGGGACTGTACCAAAAATGATTCAAAATGTCAAATGGATCGTGCCTCATGTTGAATAACCACTGTTTAAGCCCTCAGAGTGACCAAAACTGCCATTTTTACAGAGTTTTTGCTTATTCAAAAGCTTTAATTTTGACCAATTTCAGGCACATAAATGACTTTAAACACACTTATTTTAGTTGAAAAAGTCATAATTCACATCCAACAGTCATTTAGAGTCAAAAGATTAAATGTTAAAATTTCATCCATATTGACCATTTTGGAATCGTTCAACAGGTCCGGAGTCATCGTTTTTCATCAGAAAATGGATTTTTGGGACTGTACCAAAAATGATTCAAAATGTCAATTGGATCGTGCCTCATGTTGAATAACCACTTTTTAACCCCTCAGAGTGACCAAAATGGCCATTTTTACAGAGTTTTGCTTACTCAAAAGCTTCAATTTTTACCAATTTCAGGCACATAAATGACTTTAAACACACTTATTTTAGTTGAAAAAGTCATAATTCCCATCCAACAGTCATTTGGAGTCAAAAGATTAAATGTTAACATTTCATCCATATTGACCATTTTGGGAACGTTCGACAGGTCCGGAGTCATCGTTTTTCATCAGAAAATGGATTTTTGGGACTGTACCAAAAATGATTCAAAATGTCAAATGGATCGTGCCTCATGTTGAATAACCACTTTTTAACCCCTCAGAGTGACCAACATTGCCATTTTTACAGAGTTTTGCTTACTCAAAAGCTTCAATTTTGACCAATTTCAGGCACAGAAATGACTTTAAACACAGTTATTTTAGTTGAAAAAGTCATAATTCACATCCAACAGTCATTTAGAGTCAAAAGATTAAATGTTAAAATTTCATCCATATTGACCATTTTGGAATCGTTCGACAGGTCCGGAGTCATCGTTTTTCATCAGAAAATGGATTTTTGGGACTGTACCAAAAATGATTCAAAATGTCAAATGGATCGTGCCTCATGTTGAATAACCACTGTTTAACCCCTCAGAGTGACCAAAATTGCCATTTTTACAGAGTTTTTGCTTATTCAAAAGCTTTAATTTTGACCAATTTCAGGCACATAAATGACTTTAAACACACTTATTTTAGTTGAAAAAGTCATAATTCACATCCAACAGTCATTTAGAGTCAAAAGTTTAAATGTTAAAATTTCATCCATATTGACCATTTTGGGAACGTTCGACCGGTCCGGAGTCATCTTTTTTCATCAGAAAATGGATGTTTGGGACTATACAAAAATGATTCAAAATGTCAAATGGATCGTGCCTCATGTTGAATAACCACTTTTTAACCCCTCAGAGTGACCAAAATTGCCATTTTTACAGAGTTTTTGCTTATTCAAAAGCTTTAATTTTGACCAATTTCAGGCACATAAATGACTTTAAACACACTTATTTTAGTTGAAAAAGTCATAATTCACATCCAACAGTCATTTAGAGTCAAAAGATTAAATGTTAAAATTTCATCCATATTGACCATTTTGGAATCGTTCGACAGGTCCGGAGTCATCGTTTTTCATCAGAAAATGGATTTTTGGGACTGTACCAAAAATGATTCAAAATGTCAAATGGATCGTGCCTCATGTTGAATAACCACTTTTTAACCCCTCAGAGTGACCAACATTGCCATTTTTACAGAGTTTTGCTTACTCAAAAGCTTCAATTTTGACCAATTTCAGGCACATAAATGACTTTAAACACACCTATTTTAGTTGAAAAAGTCATAATTCCCATCCAACAGTCATTTGGAGTCAAAAGATTAAATGTTAAAATTTCATCCATATTGACCATTTTGGGAACGTTCGACAGGTCCGGAGTCATCGTTTTTCATCAGAAAATGGATTTTTGGGACTGTACCAAAAATGATTCAAAATGTCAAATGGATCGTGCCTCATGTTGAATAACCACTGTTTAACCCCTCAGAGTGACCAAAATTGCCATTTTTACAGAGCTTTTGCTTATTCAAAAGCTTTAATTTTGACCAATTTCAGGCACATAAATGACTTTAAACACACTTATTTTAGTTGAAAAAGTCATAATTCACATCCAACAGTCATTTAGAGTCAAAAGATTAAATGTTAAAATTTCATCCATATTGACCATTTTGGAATCGTTCGACAGGTCCGGAGTCATCGTTTTTCATCAGAAAATGGATTTTTGGGACTGTACCAAAAATGATTCAAAATGTCAAATGGATCGTGCCTCATGTTGAATAACCACTTTTTAACCCCTCAGAGTGACCAAAATTGCCATTTTTACAGAGTTTTTGCTTATTCAAAAGCTTTAATTTTGACCAATTTCAGGCACAGAAATGACTTTAAACACACTTATTTTAGTTGAAAAAGTCATAATTCACATCCAACAGTCATTTAGAGTCAAAAGATTAAATGTTAAAATTTCATCCATATTGACCATTTTGGAATCGTTCGACAGGTCCGGAGTCATCGTTTTTCATCAGAAAATGGATTTTTGGGACTGTACCAAAAATGATTCAAAATGTCAAATGGATCGTGCCTCATGTTGAATAACCACTTTTTAACCCCTCAGAGTGACCAACATTGCCATTTTTACAGAGTTTTGCTTACTCAAAAGCTTCAATTTTGACCAATTTAAGGCACAGAAATGACTTTAAACACACTTATTTTAGTTGAAAAGGTCATAATTCACATCCAACAGTCATTTGGAGTCAAAAGATTAAATGTTAAAATTTCATCCATATTGACCATTTTGGGAACGTTCGACAGGTCCGGAGTCATCGTTTTTCATCAGAAAATGGATTTTTGGGACTGTACCAAAAATGATTCAAAATGTCAAATGGATCGTGCCTCATGTTGAATAACCACTTTTTAACCCCTCAGAGTGACCAAAATTGCCATTTTTACAGAGTTTTTGCTTATTCAAAAGCTTTAATTTTGACCAATTTCAGGCACAGAAATGACTTTAAACACACTTATTTTAGTTGAAAAAGTCATAATTCACATCCAACAGTCATTTAGAGTCAAAAGATTAAATGTTAAAATTTCATCCATATTGACCATTTTGGAATCGTTCGACAGGTCCGGAGTCATCGTTTTTCATCAGAAAATGGATTTTTGGGACTGTACCAAAAATGATTCAAAATGTCAATTGGATCGTGCCTCATGTTGAATAACCACTTTTTAACCCCTCAGAGTGACCAAAATGGCCATTTTTACAGAGTTTTGCTTACTCAAAAGCTTCAATTTTGACCAATTTCAGGCACATAAATGACTTTAAACACACTTATTTTAGTTGAAAAAGTCATAATTCACATCCAACAGTCATTTAGAGTCAAAAGATTAAATGTTAAAATTTCATCCATATTGACCATTTTGGAAACGTTCGACAGGTCCGGAGTCATCGTTTTTCATCAGAAAATTGATTTTTGGGACTGTACCAAAAATGATTCAAAATGTCAAATGGATCGTGCCTCATGTTGAATAACCACTTTTTAACCCCTCAGAGTGACCAAAATTGCCATTTTTACAGAGTTTTTGCTTATTCAAAAGCTTTAATTTTGACCAATTTCAGGCACAGAAATGACTTTAAACACACTTATTTTAGTTGAAAAAGTCATAATTCACATCCAACAGTCATTTAGAGTCAAAAGATTAAATGTTAAAATTTCATCCATATTGACCATTTTGGAATCGTTCGACAGGTCCGGAGTCATCGTTTTTCATCAGAAAATGGATTTTTGGGACTGTACCAAAAATGATTCAAAATGTCAAATGGATCGTGCCTCATGTTGAATAACCACTTTTTAACCCCTCAGAGTGACCAACATTGCCATTTTTACAGAGTTTTGCTTACTCAAAAGCTTCAATTTTGACCAATTTCAGGCACAGTAATGACTTTAAACACACCTATTTTAGTTGAAAAAGTCATAATTCCCATCCAACAGTCATTTGGAGTCAAAAGATTAAATGTTAAAATTTCATCCATATTGACCATTTTGGGAACGTTCGACAGGTCCGGAGTCATCGTTTTTCATCAGAAAATGGATTTTTGGGACTGTACCAAAAATGATTCAAAATGTCAAATGGATCGTGCCTCATGTTGAATAACCACTGTTTAACCCCTCAGAGTGACCAAAATTGCCATTTTTACAGAGCTTTTGCTTATTCAAAAGCTTTAATTTTGACCAATTTCAGGCACATAAATGACTTTAAACACACTTATTTTAGTTGAAAAAGTCATAATTCACATCCAACAGTCATTTAGAGTCAAAAGATTAAATGTTAAAATTTCATCCATATTGACCATTTTGGAATCGTTCGACAGGTCCGGAGTCATCGTTTTTCATCAGAAAATGGATTTTTGGGACTGTACCAAAAATGATTCAAAATGTCAAATGGATCGTGCCTCATGTTGAATAACCACTTTTTAACCCCTCAGAGTGACCAAAATTGCCATTTTTACAGAGTTTTTGCTTATTCAAAAGCTTTAATTTTGACCAATTTCAGGCACAGAAATGACTTTAAACACACTTATTTTAGTTGAAAAAGTCATAATTCACATCCAACAGTCATTTAGAGTCAAAAGATTAAATGTTAAAATTTCATCCATATTGACCATTTTGGAATCGTTCGACTGGTCCGGAGTCATCGTTTTTCATCAGAAAATGGATTTTTGGGACTGTACCAAAAATGATTCAAAATGTCAAATGGATCGTGCCTCATGTTGAATAACCACTTTTTAACCCCTCAGAGTGACCAACATTGCCATTTTTACAGAGTTTTGCTTACTCAAAAGCTTCAATTTTGACCAATTTAAGGCACAGAAATGACTTTAAACACACTTATTTTAGTTGAAAAGGTCATAATTCACATCCAACAGTCATTTGGAGTCAAAAGATTAAATGTTAAAATTTCATCCATATTGACCATTTTGGGAACGTTCGACAGGTCCGGAGTCATCGTTTTTCATCAGAAAATGGATTTTTGGGACTGTACCAAAAATGATTCAAAATGTCAAATGGATCGTGCCTCATGTTGAATAACCACTTTTTAACCCCTCAGAGTGACCAAAATTGCCATTTTTACAGAGTTTTTGCTTATTCAAAAGCTTTAATTTTGACCAATTTCAGGCACAGAAATGACTTTAAACACACTTATTTTAGTTGAAAAAGTCATAATTCACATCCAACAGTCATTTAGAGTCAAAAGATTAAATGTTAAAATTTCATCCATATTGACCATTTTGGAATCGTTCGACAGGTCCGGAGTCATCGTTTTTCATCAGAAAATGGATTTTTGGGACTGTACCAAAAATGATTCAAAATGTCAAATGGATCGTGCCTCATGTTGAATAACCACTTTTTAACCCCTCAGAGTGACCAACATTGCCATTTTTACAGAGTTTTGCTTACTCAAAAGCTTCAATTTTGACCAATTTCAGGCACAGTAATGACTTTAAACACACTTATTTTAGTTGAAAAGGTCATAATTCACATCCAACAGTCATTTGGAGTCAAAAGATTAAATGTTAAAATTTCATCCATATTGACCATTTTGGGAACGTTCGACAGGTCCGGAGTCATCGTTTTTCATCAGAAAATGGATTTTTGGGACTGTACCAAAAATGATTCAAAATGTCAAATGGATCGTGCCTCATGTTGAATAACCACTGTTTAAGCCCTCAGAGTGACCAAAATTGCCATTTTTACAGAGTTTTTGCTTATTCAAAAGCTTTAATTTTGACCAATTTCAGGCACATAAATGACTTTAAACACACTTATTTTAGTTGAAAAAGTCATAATTCACATCCAACAGTCATTTAGAGTCAAAAGATTAAATGTTAAAATTTCATCCATATTGACCATTTTGGAATCGTTCGACAGGTCCGGAGTCATCGTTTTTCATCAGAAAATGGATTTTTGGGACTGTACCAAAAATGATTCAAAATGTCAATTGGATCGTGCCTCATGTTGAATAACCACTTTGTAACCCCTCAGAGTGACCAAAATGGCCATTTTTACAGAGTTTTGCTTACTCAAAAGCTTCAATTTTGACCAATTTCAGGCACATAAATGACTTTAAACACACTTGATTTAGTTGAAAAAGTCATAATTCACATCCAACAGTCATTTAGAGTCAAAAGATTAAATGTTAAAATTTCATCCATATTGACCATTTTGGAAACGTTCGACAGGTCCGGAGTCATCGTTTTTCATCAGAAAATGGATTTTTGGGACTGTACCAAAAATGATTCAAAATGTCAAATGGATCGTGCCTCATGTTGAATAACCACTTTTTAACCCCTCAGAGTGACCAAAATTGCCATTTTTACAGAGTTTTTGCTTATTCAAAAGCTTTAATTGTGACCAATTTCAGGCACATAAATGACTTTAAACACACTTATTTTAGTTGAAAAAGTCATAATTCACATCCAACAGTCATTTAGAGTCTAAAGATTAAATGTTAAAATTTCATCCATATTGACCATTTTGTGAACGTTCGACAGGTCCGGAGTCATCGTTTTTCATCAGAAAATGGATTTTTGGGACTGTACCAAAAAATGATTCAAAATGTCAAATGGATCGTGCCTCATGTTGAATAACCACTTTTTAACCCCTCAGAGTGACCAAAATGGCCATTTTTACAGAGTTTTGCTTACTCAAAAGCTTCAATTTTGACCAATTTCAGGCACTAAATGACTTTAAACACACTTATTTTAGTTGAAAAAGTCATAATTCCCATCCAACAGTCATTTGGAGTCAAAAGATTAAATGTTAAAATTTCATCCATATTGACCATTTTGGAAACGTTCGACAGGTCCGGAGTCATCGTTTTTCATCAGAAAATGGATTTTTGGGACTGTACCAAAAATGATTCAAAATGTCAAATGGATCGTGCCTCATGTTGAATAACCACTTTTTAACCCCTCAGAGTGACCAAAATTGCCATTTTTACAGAGTTTTGCTTACTCAAAAGCTTCAATTTTGACCAATTTCAGGCACAGAAATGACTTTAAATACACTTATTTTAGTCGAAAAGGTCATAATTCACATCCAACAGTCATTTGGAGTCAAAAGATTAAATGTTAAAATTTCATCCATATTGACCATTTTGGGAACGTTCGACAGGTCCGGAGTCATCGTTTTTCATCAGAAAATGGATTTTTGGGACTGTACCAAAAATGATTCAAAATGTCAATTGGATCGTACCTCATGTTGAATAACCACTTTTTAACCCCTCAGAGTGACCAAAATGGCCATTTTTACAGAGTTTTGCTTACTCAAAAGCTTCAATTTTGACCAATTTCAGGCACATAAATGACTTTAAACACACTTATTTTAGTTGAAAAAGTCATAATTCACATCCAACAGTCATTTAGAGTCAAAAGATTAAATGTTAAAATTTCATCCATATTGACCATTTTGGAAACGTTCGACAGGTCCGGAGTCATCGTTTTTCATCAGAAAATGGATTTTTGGGACTGTACCAAAAATGATTCAAAATGTCAATTGGATCGTGCCTCATGTTGAATAACCACTTTTTAACCCCTCAGAGTGACCAAAATGGCAATTTTTACAGAGTTTTGCTTACTCAAAAGCTTTAATTTTGATCAATTTCAGGTGCATAAATGATTTTAAACACACTTATTTTAGTTGAAAAAGTCATAATTCACATCCAACAGTCATTTAGAGTCAAAAGATTACATGTTAAAATTTCATCCATATTGACCATTTTGGAATCGTTCGACAGGTCCGGAGTCATCGTTTTTCATCAGAAAATGGATTTTTGGGACTGTACCAAAAATGATTCAAAATGTCAATTGGATCGTGCCTCATGTTGAATAACCACTTTGTAACCCCTCAGAGTGACCAAAATGGCCATTTTTACAGAGTTTTGCTTACTCAAAAGCTTCAATTTTGACCAATTTCAGGCACATAAATGACTTTAAACACACTTGATTTAGTTGAAAAAGTCATAATTCACATCCAACAGTCATTTAGAGTCAAAAGATTAAATGTTAAAATTTCATTCATATTGACCATTTTGGAAACGTTCGACAGGTCCGGAGTCATCGTTTTTCATCAGAAAATGGATTTTTGGGACTGTACCAAAAATGATTCAAAATGTCAAATGGATCGTGCCTCATGTTGAATAACCACTTTTTAACCCCTCAGAGTGACCAAAATTGCCATTTTTACAGAGTTTTTGCTTATTCAAAAGCTTTAATTGTGACCAATTTCAGGCACATAAATGACTTTAAACACACTTATTTTAGTTGAAAAAGTCATAATTCCCATCCAACAGTCATTTGGAGTCAAAAGATTAAATGTTAAAATTTCATCCATATTGACCATTTTGGAAACGTTCGACAGGTCCGGAGTCATCGTTTTTCATCAGAAAATGGATTTTTGGGACTGTACCAAAAATGATTCAAAATGTCAAATGGATCGTGCCTCATGTTGAATAACCACTTTTTAACCCCTCAGAGTGACCAAAATTGCCATTTTTACAGAGTTTTGCTTACTCAAAAGCTTCAATTTTGACCAATTTCAGGCACAGAAATGACTTTAAATACACTTATTTTAGTCGAAAAGGTCATAATTCACATCCAACAGTCATTTGGAGTCAAAAGATTAAATGTTAAAATTTCATCCATATTGACCATTTTGGGAACGTTCGACAGGTCCGGAGTCATCGTTTTTCATCAGAAAATGGATTTTTGGGACTGTACCAACAATGATTCAAAATGTCAATTGGATCGTGCCTCATGTTGAATAACCACTTTTTAACCCCTCAGAGTGACCAAAATGGCCATTTTTACAGAGTTTTGCTTACTCAAAAGCTTCAATTTTGACCAATTTCAGGCACATAAATGACTTTAAACACACTTATTTTAGTTGAAAAAGTCATAATTCACATCCAACAGTCATTTAGAGTCAAAAGATTAAATGTTAAAATTTCATCCATATTGACCATTTTGGAAACGTTCGACAGGTCCGGAGTCATCGTTTTTCATCAGAAAATTGATTTTTGGGACTGTACCAAAAATGATTCAAAATGTCAAATGGATCGTGCCTCATGTTGAATAACCACTTTTTAACCCCTCAGATTGACCAAAATTGCCATTTTTACAGAGTTTTTGCTTATTCAAAAGCTTTAATTTTGACCAATTTCAGGCACATAAATGACTTTAAACACACTTATTTTAGTTGAAAAAGTCATAATTCACATCCAACAGTCATTTAGAGTCAAAAGATTAAATGTTAAAATTTCATCCATATTGACCATTTTGGAATCGTTCGACAGGTCCGGAGTCATCGTTTTTCATCAGAAAATGGATTTTTGGGACTGTACCAAAAATGATTCAAAATGTCAATTGGATCGTGCCTCATGTTGAATAACCACTTTGTAACCCCTCAGAGTGACCAAAATGGCCATTTTTACAGAGTTTTGCTTACTCAAAAGCTTCAATTTTGACCAATTTCAGGCACATAAATGACTTTAAACACACTTGATTTAGTTGAAAAAGTCATAATTCACATCCAACAGTCATTTAGAGTCAAAAGATTAAATGTTAAAATTTCATCCATATTGACCATTTTGGAAACGTTCGACAGGTCCGGAGTCATCGTTTTTCATCAGAAAATGGATTTTTGGGACTGTACCAAAAATGATTCAAAATGTCAAATGGATCGTGCCTCATGTTGAATAACCACTTTTTAACCCCTCAGAGTGACCAAAATTGCCATTTTTACAGAGTTTTTGCTTATTCAAAAGCTTTAATTGTGACCAATTTCAGGCACATAAATGACTTTAAACACACTTATTTTAGTTGAAAAAGTCATAATTCACATCCAACAGTCATTTAGAGTCTAAAGATTAAATGTTAAAATTTCATCCATATTGACCATTTTGTGAACGTTCGACAGGTCCGGAGTCATCGTTTTTCATCAGAAAATTGATTTTTCGGACTGTACCAAAAATGATTCAAAATGTCAAATGGATCGTGCCTCATGTTGAATAACCACTTTTTAACCCCTCAGAGTGACCAAAATTTCCATTTTTACAGAGTTTTGCTTATTCAAAAGCTTTAATTTTGACCAATTTCAGGCACATAAATGACTTTAAACACACGTATTTTAGTTGAAAAAGTCATAATTCACATCCAACAGTCATTTAGAGTCAAAAGATTAAATGTTAAAATTTCATCCATATTGACCATTTTGGGAATGTTCGACAGGTCCGGAGTCATCGTTTTTCATCAGAAAATGGATTTTTGGGACTGTACCAAAAATGATTCAAAATGTCAATTGGATCGTGCCTCGTGTTGAATAACCACTTTTTAACCCCACAGAGTGACCAAAATGGCCATTTTTACAGAGTTTTGCTTACTCAAAAGCTTCAATTTTGACCAATTTCAGGCACATAAATGACTTTAAACACACTTATTTTAGTTGAAAAAGTCATAATTCACATCCAACAGTCATTTAGAGTCAAAAGATTAATGGTTAAAATTTCATTCATATTGACCATTTTGGAAACGTTCGACAGGTCCGGAGTCATCGTTTTTCATCAGAAAATGGATTTTTGGGACTGTACCAAAAATGATTCAAAATGTCAAATGGATCGTGCCTCATGTTGAATAACCACTTTTTAACCCCTCAGAGTGACCAAAATTGCCATTTTTACAGAGTTTTTGCTTATTCAAAAGCTTTAATTGTGACCAATTTCAGGCACATAAATGACTTTAAACACACTTATTTTAGTTAAAAAAGTCATAATTCACATCCAACAGTCATTTAGAGTCTAAAGATTAAATGTTAAAATTTCATCCATATTGACCATTTTGGAAACGTTCGACAGGTCCGAAGTCATCGTTTTTCATCAGAAAATGGATTTTTGGGACTGTACCAAAAATGATTCAAAATGTCAAATGGATCGTGCCTCATGTTGAATAACCACTTTTTAACCCCTCAGAGTGACCAAAATTGCCATTTTTACAGAGTTTTGCTTACTCAAAAGCTTCAATTTTGACCAATTTCAGGCACAGAAATGACTTTAAATACACTTATTTTAGTCGAAAAGGTCATAATTCACATCCAACAGTCATTTGGAGTCAAAAGATTAAATGTTAAAATTTCATCCATATTGACCATTTTGGGAACGTTCGACAGGTCCGGAGTCATCGTTTTTCATCAGAAAATGGATTTTTGGGACTGTACCAAAAATGATTCAAAATGTCAATTGGATCGTGCCTCATGTTGAATAACCACTTTTTAACCCCTCAGAGTGACCAAAATGGCCATTTTTACAGAGTTTTGCTTATTCAAAAGCTTCAATTTTGACCAATTTCAGGCACATAAATGACTTTAAACACACTTATTTTAGTTGAAAAAGTCATAATTCACATCCAACAGTCATTTAGAGTCAAAAGATTAAATGTTAAAATTTCATCCATATTGACCATTTTGGAAACGTTCGACAGGTCCGGAGTCATCGTTTTTCATCAGAAAATTGATTTTTGGGACTGTACCAAAAATGATTCAAAATGTCAAATGGATCGTGCCTCATGTTGAATAACCACTTTTTAACCCCTCAGATTGACCAAAATTGCCAGTTTTACAGAGTTTTTGCTTATTCAAAAGCTTTAATTTTGACCAATTTCAGGCACATAAATGACTTTAAACACACTTATTTTAGTTGAAAAAGTCATAATTCACATCCAACAGTCATTTAGAGTCAAAAGATTAAATGTTAAAATTTCATCCATATTGACCATTTTGGAATCGTTCGACAGGTCCGGAGTCATCGTTTTTCATCAGAAAATGGATTTTTGGGACTGTACCAAAAATGATTCAAAATGTCAATTGGATCGTGCCTCATGTTGAATAACCACTTTTTAACCCCTCAGAGTGACCAAAATGGCCATTTTTACAGAGTTTTGCTTACTCAAAAGCTTTAATTTTGATCAATTTCAGGCGCATAAATGATTTTAAACACAATTATTTTAGTTGAAAAAGTCATAATTCACATCCAACAGTCATTTAGAGTCAAAAGATTACATGTTAAAATTTCATCCATATTGACCATTTTGGAATCGTTCGACAGGTCCAGAGTCATCGTTTTTCATCAGAAAATGGATTTTTGGGACTGTACCAAAAATGATTCAAAATGTCAATTGGATCGTGCCTCGTGTTGAATAACCACTTTTTAACCCCACAGAGTGACCAAAATGGCCATTTTTACAGAGTTTTGCTTACTCAAAAGCTTCAATTTTGACCAATTTCAGGCACATAAATGACTTTAAACACACTTATTTTAGTTGAAAAAGTCATAATTCACATCCAACAGTCATTTAGAGTCAAAAGATTAAATGTTAAAATTTCATTCATATTGACCATTTTGGAAACGTTCGACAGGTCCAGAGTCATCGTTTTTCATCAGAAAATGGATTTTTGGGACTGTACCAAAAATGATTCAAAATGTCAAATGGATCGTGCCTCATGTTGAATAACCACTTTTTAACCCCTCAGAGTGACCAAAATTGCCATTTTTACAGAGTTTTTGCTTATTCAAAAGCTTTAATTGTGACCAATTTCAGGCACATAAATGACTTTAAACACACTTATTTTAGTTGAAAAAGTCATAATTCACATCCAACAGTCATTTAGAGTCTAAAGATTAAATGTTAAAATTTCATCCATATTGACCATTTTGTGAACGTTCGACAGGTCCGGAGTCATCGTTTTTCATCAGAAAATTGATTTTTGGGACTGTACCAAAAATGATTCAAAATGTCAAATGGATCGTGCCTCATGTTGAATAACCACTTTTTAACCCCTCAGAGTGACCAAAATGGCCATTTTTACAGAGTTTTGCTTACTCAAAAGCTTCAATTTTGACCAATTTCAGGCACATAAATGACTTTAAACACACTTATTTTAGTTGAAAAAGTCATAATTCCCATCCAACAGTCATTTGGAGTCAAAAGATTAAATGTTAAAATTTCATCCATATTGACCATTTTGGAAACGTTCGACAGGTCCGGAGTCATCGTTTTTCATCAGAAAATGGATTTTTGGGACTGTACCAAAAATGATTCAAAATGTCAAATGGATCGTGCCTCATGTTGAATAACCACTTTTTAACCCCTCAGAGTGACCAAAATTGCCATTTTTACAGAGTTTTGCTTACTCAAAAGCTTCAATTTTGACCAATTTCAGGCACAGAAATGACTTTAAATACACTTATTTTAGTCGAAAAGGTCATAATTCACATCCAACAGTCATTTGGAGTCAAAAGATTAAATGTTAAAATTTCATCCATATTGACCATTTTGGGAACGTTCGACAGGTCCGGAGTCATCGTTTTTCATCAGAAAATGGATTTTTGGGACTGTACCAAAAATGATTCAAAATGTCAATTGGATCGTGCCTCATGTTGAATAACCACTTTTTAACCCCTCAGAGTGACCAAAATGGCCATTTTTACAGAGTTTTGCTTACTCAAAAGCTTCAATTTTGACCAATTTCAGGCACATAAATGACTTTAAACACACTTATTTTAGTTGAAAAAGTCATAATTCACATCCAACAGTCATTTAGAGTCAAAAGATTAAATGTTAAAATTTCATCCATATTGACCATTTTGGAAACGTTCGACAGGTCCGGAGTCATCGTTTTTCATCAGAAAATTGATTTTTGGGACTGTACCAAAAATGATTCAAAATGTCAAATGGATCGTGCCTCATGTTGAATAACCACTTTTTAACCCCTCAGATTGACCAAAAGTGCCATTTTTACAGAGTTTTTGCTTATTCAAAAGCTTTAATTTTGACCAATTTCAGGCACATAAATGACTTTAAACACACTTATTTTAGTTGAAAAAGTCATAATTCACATCAAACAGTCATTTAGAATCAAAAGATTAAATGTTAAAATTTAATCCATATTGACCATTTTGGAATCGTTCGACTGGTCCGGAGTCATCGTTTTTCATCAGAAAATGGATTTTTGGGACTGTACCAAAAATGATTCAAAATGTCAATTGGATCGTGCCTCATGTTGAATAACCACTTTTTAACCCCTCAGAGTGACCAAAATGGCCATTTTTACAGAGTTTTGCTTACTCAAAAGCTTTAATTTTGATCAATTTCAGGCGCATAAATGATTTTAAACACACTTATTTTAGTTGAAAAAGTCATAATTCACATCCAACAGTCATTTAGAGTCAAAAGATTACATGTTAAAATTTCATCCATATTGACCATTTTGGAATCGTTCGACAGGTCCGGAGTCATCGTTTTTCATCAGAAAATGGATTTTTGGGACTGTACCAAAAATGATTCAAAATGTCAATTGGATCGTGCCTCATGTTGAATAACCACTTTGTAACCCCTCAGAGTGACCAAAATGGCCATTTTTACAGAGTTTTGCTTACTCAAAAGCTTCAATTTTGACCAATTTCAGGCACATAAATGACTTTAAACACACTTGATTTAGTTGAAAAAGTCATAATTCACATCCAACAGTCATTTAGAGTCAAAAGATTAAATGTTAAAATTTCATCCATATTGACCATTTTGGAAACGTTCGACAGGTCCGGAGTCATCGTTTTTCATCAGAAAATGGATTTTTGGGACTGTACCAAAAATGATTCAAAATGTCAAATGGATCGTGCCTCATGTTGAATAACCACTTTTTAACCCCTCAGAGTGACCAAAATTGCCATTTTTACAGAGTTTTTGCTTATTCAAAAGCTTTAATTGTGACCAATTTCAGGCACATAAATGACTTTAAACACACTTATTTTAGTTGAAAAAGTCATAATTCACATCCAACAGTCATTTAGAGTCTAAAGATTAAATGTTAAAATTTCATCCATATTGACCATTTTGTGAACGTTCGACAGGTCCGGAGTCATCGTTTTTCATCAGAAAATTGATTTTTGGGACTGTACCAAAAATGATTCAAAATGTCAAATGGATCGTGCCTCATGTTGAATAACCACTTTTTAACCCCTCAGAGTGACCAAAATTTCCATTTTTACAGAGTTTTGCTTACTCAAAAGCTTCAATTTTGACCCATTTCAGGCACATACATGACTTTAAACACACTTATTTTAGTTGAAAAAGTCATAATTCCCATCCAACAGTCATTTGGAGTCAAAAGATTAAATGTTAAAATTTCATCCATATTGACCATTTTGGGAACGTTCGACAGGTCCGGAGTCATCGTTTTTCATCAGAAAATGGATTTTTGGGACTGTACCAAAAATGATTCAAAATGTCAAATGGATCGTGCCTCATGTTGAATAACCACTTTTTAACCCCTCAGAGTGACCAAAATTGCCATTTTTACAGAGTTTTTGCTTATTCAAAAGCTTTAATTTTGACCAATTTCAGGCACATAAATGACTTTAAACACACGTATTTTAGTTGAAAAAGTCATAATTCACATCCAACAGTCATTTAGAGTCAAAAGATTAAATGTTAAAATTTCATCCATATTGACCATTTTGGGAATGTTCGACAGGTCCGGAGTCATTGTTTTTCATCAGAAAATGGATTTTTGGGACTGTACCAAAAATGATTCAAAATGTCAAATGGATCGTGCCTCATGTTGAATAACCACTTTTTAACCCCTCAGAGTGACCAACATTGCCATTTTTACAGAGTTTCGCTTACTCAAAAGCTTCAATTTTGACCAATTTCAGGCACATAAATGACTTTAAACAGACTTATTTTAGTTGAAAAAGTCATAATTCACATCCAACAGTCATTTAGAGTCAAAAGATTAAATGTTAAAATTTCATTCATATTGACCATTTTGGAAACGTTCGACAGGTCCGGAGTCATCGTTTTTCATCAGAAAATGGATTTTTGGGACTGTACCAAAAATGATTCAAAATGTCAAATGGATCGTGCCTCATGTTGAATAACCACTTTTTAACCCCTCAGAGTGACCAAAATTGCCATTTTTACAGAGTTTTTGCTTATTCAAAAGCTTTAATTGTGACCAATTTCAGGCACATAAATGACTTTAAACACACTTATTTTAGTTGAAAAAGTCATAATTCACATCCAACAGTCATTTAGAGTCTAAAGATTAAATGTTAAAATTTCATCCATATTGACCATTTTGTGAACGTTCGACAGGTCCGGAGTCATCGTTTTTCATCAGAAAATGGATTTTTGGGACTGTACCAAAAATGATTCAAAATGTCAAATGGATCGTGCCTCATGTTGAATAACCACTTTTTAACCCCTCAGAGTGACCAAAATGGCCATTTTTACAGAGTTTTGCTTACTCAAAAGCTTCAATTTTGACCAATTTCAGGCACATAAATGACTTTAAACACACTTATTTTAGTTGAAAAAGTCATAATTCCCATCCAACAGTCATTTGGAGTCAAAAGATTAAATGTTAAAATTTCATCCATATTGACCATTTTGGAAACGTTCGACAGGTCCGGAGTCATCGTTTTTCATCAGAAAATGGATTTTTGGGACTGTACCAAAAATGATTCAAAATGTCAAATGGATCGTGCCTCATGTTGAATAACCACTTTTTAACCCCTCAGAGTGACCAAAATTGCCATTTTTACAGAGTTTTGCTTACTCAAAAGCTTCAATTTTGACCAATTTCAGGCACAGAAATGACTTTAAATACACTTATTTTAGTTGAAAAGGTCATAATTCACATCCAACAGTCATTTGGAGTCAAAAGATTAAATGTTAAAATTTCATCCATATTGACCATTTTGGGAACGTTCGACAGGTCCGGAGTCATCGTTTTTCATCAGAAAATGGATTTTTGGGACTGTACCAAAAATGATTCAAAATGTCAATTGGATCGTGCCTCATGTTGAATAACCACTTTTTAACCCCTCAGAGTGACCAAAATGGCCATTTTTACAGAGTTTTGCTTACTCAAAAGCTTCAATTTTGACCAATTTCAGGCACATAAATGACTTTAAACACACTTATTTTAGTTGAAAAAGTCATAATTCACATCCAACAGTCATTTAGAGTCAAAAGATTAAATGTTAAAATTTCATCCATATTGACCATTTTGGAAACGTTCGACAGGTCCGGAGTCATCGTTTTTCATCAGAAAATTGATTTTTGGGACTGTACCAAAAATGATTCAAAATGTCAAATGGATCGTGCCTCATGTTGAATAACCACTTTTTAACCCCTCAGATTGACCAAAATTGCCATTTTTACAGAGTTTTTGCTCATTCAAAAGCTTTAATTTTGACCAATTTCAGGCACATAAATGACTTTAAACACACTTATTTTAGTTGAAAATGTCATAATTCACATCCAACAGTCATTTAGAGTCAAAAGATTAAATGTTAAAATTTCATCCATATTGACCATTTTGGAATCGTTCGACAGGTCCGGAGTCATCGTTTTTCATCAGAAAATGGATTTTTGGGACTGTACCAAAAATGATTCAAAATGTCAATTGGATCGTGCCTCATGTTGAATAACCACTTTTTAACCCCTCAGAGTGACCAAAATTGCCATTTTTACAGAGTTTTTGCTTATTCAAAAGCTTTAATTGTGACCAATTTCAGGCACATAAATGACTTTAAACACACTTATTTTAGTTGAAAAAGTCATAATTCACATCCAACAGTCATTTAGAGTCTAAAGATTAAATGTTAAAATTTCATCCATATTGACCATTTTGTGAACGTTCGACAGGTCCGGAGTCATCGTTTTTCATCAGAAAATTGATTTTTGGGACTGTACCAAAAATGATTCAAAATGTCAAATGGATCGTGCCTCATGTTGAATAACCACTTTTTAACCCCTCAGAGTGACCAAAATTTCCATTTTTACAGAGTTTTGCTTACTCAAAAGCTTCAATTTTGACCAATTTCAGGCACATAAATGACTTTAAACACACTTATTTTAGTTGAAAAAGTCATAATTCCCATCCAACAGTCATTTGGAGTCAAAAGATTAAATGTTAAAATTTCATCCATATTGACCATTTTGGGAACGTTCGACAGGTCCGGAGTCATCGTTTTTCATCAGAAAATTGATTTTTGGGACTGTACCAAAAATGATACAAAATGTCAAATGGATCGTGCCTCATGTTGAATAACCACTTTTTAACCCCTCAGAGTGACCAAAATTGCCATTTTTACAGAGTTTTTGCTTATTCAAAAGCTTTAATTTTGACCAATTTCAGGCACATAAATGACTTTAAACACACGTATTTTAGTTGAAAAAGTCATAATTCACATCCAACAGTCATTTAGAGTCAAAAGATTAAATGTTAAAATTTCATCCATATTGACCATTTTGGGAATGTTCGACAGGTCCGGAGTCATTGTTTTTCATCAGAAAATGGATTTTTGGGACTGTACCAAAAATGATTCAAAATGTCAAATGGATCGTGCCTCATGTTGAATAACCACTTTTTAACCCCTCAGAGTGACCAACATTGCCATTTTTACAGAGTTTCGCTTACTCAAAAGCTTCAATTTTGACCAATTTCAGGCACAGAAATGACTTTAAACACACTTATTTTAGTCGAAAAGGTCATAATTCACATCCAACAGTCATTTGGAGTCAAAAGATTAAATGTTAAAATTTCATCCATATTGACCATTATGGGAACGTTCGACAAGTTCGGAGTCATCGTTTTTCATCAGAAAATGGATTTTTGGGACTGTACCAAAAATGATTCAAAATGTCAATTGGATCGTGCCTCGTGTTGAATAACCACTTTTTAACCCCACAGAGTGACCAAAATGGCCATTTTTACAGAGTTTTGCTTACTCAAAAGCTTCAATTTTGACCAATTTCAGGCACATAAATGACTTTAAACACACTTATTTTAGTTGAAAAAGTCATAATTCACATCCAACAGTCATTTAGAGTCAAAAGATTAAATGTTAAAATTTCATCCATATTGACCATTTTGGAAACGTTCGACAGGTCCGGAGTCATCGTTTTTCATCAGAAAATGGATTTTTGGGACTGTACCAAAAATGATTCAAAATGTCAATTGTATCGTGCCTCATGTTGAATAACCACTTTTTAACCCCTCAGAGTGACCAAAATGGCCATTTTTACAGAGTTTTGCTTACTCAAAAGCTTTAATTTTGACCAATTTCAGGCGCATAAATGATTTTAAACAAACTTATTTTAGTTGAAAAAGTCATAATTCACATTCAACAGTCATTTAGAGTCAAAAGATTACATGTTAAAATTTCATCCATATTGACCATTTTGGAAACGTTCGACAGGTCCGGAGTCATCGTTTTTCATCAGAAAATGGATTTTTGGGACTGTACCAAAAATGATTCAAAATGTCAAATGGATCGTGCCTCATGTTGAATAACCACTTTTTAACCCCTCAGAGTGACCAACATTGCCATTTTTACAGAGTTTCGCTTACTCAAAAGCTTCAATTTTGACCAATTTCAGGCACAGAAATGACTTTAAACACACTTATTTTAGTCGAAAAGGTCATAATTCACATCCAACAGTCATTTGGAGTCAAAAGATTAAATGTCAAAATTTCATCCATATTGACCATTTTGGGAACGTTCGACAGGTCCGGAGTCATCGTTTTTCATCAGAAAATGGATTTTTGGGACTGTACCAAAAATGATTCAAAATGTCAATTGGATCGTGCCTCATGTTGAATAACCACTTTTTAACCCCTCAGAGTGACCAAAATGGCCATTTTTACAGAGTTTTGCTTACTCAAAAGCTTCAATTTTGACCAATTTCAGGCACATAAATGACTTTAAACACACTTATTTTAGTTGAAAAAGTCATAATTCACATCCAACAGTCATTTAGAGTCAAAAGATTAAATGTTAAAATTTCATCCATATTGACCATTTTGGAAACGTTCGACAGGTCCGGAGTCATCGTTTTTCATCAGAAAATTGATTTTTGGGACTGTACCAAAAATGATTCAAAATGTCAAATGGATCGTGCCTCATGTTGAATAACCACTTTTTAACCCCTCAGAGTGACCAACATTGCCATTTTTACAGAGTTTTGCTTACTCAAAAGCTTCAATTTTGACCAATTTCAGGCACATAAATGACTTTAAACACACTTATTTTAGTTGAAAAAGTCATAATTCACATCCAACAGTCATTTAGAGTCAAAAGATTAAATGATAAAATTTCATCCATATTGACCATTTTGGAATCGTTCGACAGGTCCGGAGTCATCGTTTTTCATCAGAAAATTGATTTTTGGGACTGTACCAAAAATGATTCAAAATGTCAATTGGATCGTGCCTCATGTTGAATAACCACTTTTTAACCCCTCAGAGTGACCAAAATGGCCATTTTTACAGAGTTTTGCTTACTCAAAAGCTTTAATTTTGACCAATTTCAGGCGCATAAATGATTTTAAACACACTTATTTTAGTTGAAAAAGTCATAATTCCCATCCAACAGTCATTTAGAGTCAAAAGATTACATGTTAAAATTTCATCCATATTGACCATTTTGGAATCGTTCGACAGGTCCGGAGTCATCGTTTTTCATCAGAAAATGGATTTTTGGGACTGTACAAAAAATGATTCAAAATGTCAATTGGATCGTGCCTCATGTTGAATAACCACTTTTTAACCCCTCAGAGTGACCAAAATGGCCATTTTTACAGAGTTTTGCTTACTCAAAATCTTTCATTTTGACCAATTTCAGGCGCATAAATGATTTTAAACACACTTATTTTAGTTGAAAAAGTCATAATTTACATCCAACAGTCATTTAGAGTCAAAAGATTACATGTTAAAATTTCATCCATATTGACCATTTTGGAATCGTTCGACAGGTCCGGAGTCATCGTTTTTCATCAGAAAATGGATTTTTGGGACTGTACCAAAAATGATTCAAAATGTCAATTGGATCGTGCCTCATGTTGAATAACCACTTTTTAACCCCTCAGAGTGACCAAAATGGCCATTTTTACAGAGTTTTGCTTACTCAAAAGCTTCAATTTTGACCAATTTCAGGCACATAAATGACTTTAAACACACTTGATTTAGTTGAAAAAGTCATAATTCACATCCAACAGTCATTTAGAGTCAAAAGATTAAATGTTAAAATTTCATCCATATTGACCATTTTGGAAACGTTCGACAGGTCCGGAGTCATCGTTTTTCATCAGAAAATTGATTTTTGGGACTGTACCAAAAATGATTCAAAATGTCAATTGGATCGTGCCTCATGTTGAATAACCACTTTTTAACCCCTCAGAGTGACCAAAATGGCCATTTTTACAGAGTTTTGCTTACTCAAAAGCTTTAATTTTGACCAATTTCAGGCGCATAAATGATTTTAAACACACTTATTTTAGTTGAAAAAGTCATAATTCCCATCCAACAGTCATTTAGAGTCAAAAGATTACATGTTAAAATTTCATCCATATTGACCATTTTGGAATCGTTCGACAGGTCCGGAGTCATCGTTTTTCATCAGAAAATGGATTTTTGGGACTGTACAAAAAATGATTCAAAATGTCAATTGGATCGTGCCTCATGTTGAATAACCACTTTTTAACCCCTCAGAGTGACCAAAATGGCCATTTTTACAGAGTTTTGCTTACTCAAAATCTTTCATTTTGACCAATTTCAGGCGCATAAATGATTTTAAACACACTTATTTTAGTTGAAAAAGTCATAATTTACATCCAACAGTCATTTAGAGTCAAAAGATTACATGTTAAAATTTCATCCATATTGACCATTTTGGGAACGTTCGACAGGTCCGGAGTCATCGTTTTTCATCAGAAAATGGATTTTTGGGACTGTACCAAAAATGATTCAAAATGTCAATTGGATCGTGCCTCATGTTGAATAACCACTTTTTAACCCCTCAGAGTGACCAAAATGGCCATTTTTACAGAGTTTTGCTTACTCAAAAGCTTCAATTTTGACCAATTTCAGGCACATAAATGACTTTAAACACACTTATTTTAGTTGAAAAAGTCATAATTCACATCCAACAGTCATTTAGAGTCAAAAGATTAAATGTTAAAATTTCATCCATATTGACCATTTTGGAAACGTTCGACAGGTCCGGAGTCATCGTTTTTCATCAGAAAATTGATTTTTGGGACTGTACCAAAAATGATTCAAAATGTCAAATGGATCGTGCCTCATGTTGAATAACCACTTTTTAACCCCTCAGATTGACCAAAATTGCCATTTTTACAGTGTTTTTGCTCATTCAAAAGCTTTAATTTTGACCAATTTCAGGCACATAAATGACTTTAAACACACTTATTTTAGTTGAAAATGTCATAATTCACATCCAACAGTCATTTAGAGTCAAAAGATTAAATGTTAAAATTTCATCCATATTGACCATTTTGGAATCGTTCGACAGGTCCGGAGTCATCGTTTTTCATCAGAAAATGGATTTTTGGGACTGTACCAAAAATGATTCAAAATGTCAATTGGATCGTGCCTCATGTTGAATAACCACTTTTTAACCCCTCAGAGTGACCAAAATTGCCATTTTTACAGAGTTTTTGCTTATTCAAAAGCTTTAATTGTGACCAATTTCAGGCACATAAATGACTTTAAACACACTTATTTTAGTTGAAAAAGTCATAATTCACATCCAACAGTCATTTAGAGTCTAAAGATTAAATGTTAAAATTTCATCCATATTGACCATTTTGTGAACGTTCGACAGGTCCGGAGTCATCGTTTTTCATCAGAAAATTGATTTTTGGGACTGTACCAAAAATGATTCAAAATGTCAAATGGATCGTGCCTCATGTTGAATAACCACTTTTTAACCCCTCAGAGTGACCAAAATTTCCATTTTTACAGAGTTTTGCTTACTCAAAAGCTTCAATTTTGACCAATTTCAGGCACATAAATGACTTTAAACACACTTATTTTAGTTGAAAAAGTCATAATTCCCATCCAACAGTCATTTGGAGTCAAAAGATTAAATGTTAAAATTTCATCCATATTGACCATTTTGGGAACGTTCGACAGGTCCGGAGTCATCGTTTTTCATCAGAAAATTGATTTTTGGGACTGTACCAAAAATGATACAAAATGTCAAATGGATCGTGCCTCATGTTGAATAACCACTTTTTAACCCCTCAGAGTGACCAAAATTGCCATTTTTACAGAGTTTTTGCTTATTCAAAAGCTTTAATTTTGACCAATTTCAGGCACATAAATGACTTTAAACACACGTATTTTAGTTGAAAAAGTCATAATTCACATCCAACAGTCATTTAGAGTCAAAAGATTAAATGTTAAAATTTCATCCATATTGACCATTTTGGGAATGTTCGACAGGTCCGGAGTCATTGTTTTTCATCAGAAAATGGATTTTTGGGACTGTACCAAAAATGATTCAAAATGTCAAATGGATCGTGCCTCATGTTGAATAACCACTTTTTAACCCCTCAGAGTGACCAACATTGCCATTTTTACAGAGTTTCGCTTACTCAAAAGCTTCAATATTGACCAATTTCAGGCACAGAAATGACTTTAAACACACTTATTTTAGTCGAAAAGGTCATAATTCACATCCAACAGTCATTTGGAGTCAAAAGATTAAATGTTAAAATTTCATCCATATTGACCATTATGGGAACGTTCGACAAGTTCGGAGTCATCGTTTTTCATCAGAAAATGGATTTTTGGGACTGTACCAAAAATGATTCAAAATGTCAATTGGATCGTGCCTCGTGTTGAATAACCACTTTTTAACCCCACAGAGTGACCAAAATGGCCATTTTTACAGAGTTTTGCTTACTCAAAAGCTTCAATTTTGACCAATTTCAGGCACATAAATGACTTTAAACACACTTATTTTAGTTGAAAAAGTCATAATTCACATCCAACAGTCATTTAGAGTCAAAAGATTAAATGTTAAAATTTCATCCATATTGACCATTTTGGAAACGTTCGACAGGTCCGGAGTCATCGTTTTTCATCAGAAAATGGATTTTTGGGACTGTACCAAAAATGATTCAAAATGTCAATTGTATCGTGCCTCATGTTGAATAACCACTTTTTAACCCCTCAGAGTGACCAAAATGGCCATTTTTACAGAGTTTTGCTTACTCAAAAGCTTTAATTTTGACCAATTTCAGGCGCATAAATGATTTTAAACAAACTTATTTTAGTTGAAAAAGTCATAATTCACATTCAACAGTCATTTAGAGTCAAAAGATTACATGTTAAAATTTCATCCATATTGACCATTTTGGAAACGTTCGACAGGTCCGGAGTCATCGTTTTTCATCAGAAAATGGATTTTTGGGACTGTACCAAAAATGATTCAAAATGTCAAATGGATCGTGCCTCATGTTGAATAACCACTTTTTAACCCCTCAGAGTGACCAACATTGCCATTTTTACAGAGTTTCGCTTACTCAAAAGCTTCAATTTTGACCAATTTCAGGCACAGAAATGACTTTAAACACACTTATTTTAGTCGAAAAGGTCATAATTCACATCCAACAGTCATTTGGAGTCAAAAGATTAAATGTCAAAATTTCATCCATATTGACCATTTTGGGAACGTTCGACAGGTCCGGAGTCATCGTTTTTCATCAGAAAATGGATTTTTGGGACTGTACCAAAAATGATTCAAAATGTCAATTGGATCGTGCCTCATGTTGAATAACCACTTTTTAACCCCTCAGAGTGACCAAAATGGCCATTTTTACAGAGTTTTGCTTACTCAAAAGCTTCAATTTTGACCAATTTCAGGCACATAAATGACTTTAAACACACTTATTTTAGTTGAAAAAGTCATAATTCACATCCAACAGTCATTTAGAGTCAAAAGATTAAATGTTAAAATTTCATCCATATTGACCATTTTGGAAACGTTCGACAGGTCCGGAGTCATCGTTTTTCATCAGAAAATTGATTTTTGGGACTGTACCAAAAATGATTCAAAATGTCAAATGGATCGTGCCTCATGTTGAATAACCACTTTTTAACCCCTCAGAGTGACCAACATTGCCATTTTTACAGAGTTTTGCTTACTCAAAAGCTTCAATTTTGACCAATTTCAGGCACATAAATGACTTTAAACACACTTATTTTAGTTGAAAAAGTCATAATTCACATCCAACAGTCATTTAGAGTCAAAAGATTAAATGATAAAATTTCATCCATATTGACCATTTTGGAATCGTTCGACAGGTCCGGAGTCATCGTTTTTCATCAGAAAATTGATTTTTGGGACTGTACCAAAAATGATTCAAAATGTCAATTGGATCGTGCCTCATGTTGAATAACCACTTTTTAACCCCTCAGAGTGACCAAAATGGCCATTTTTACAGAGTTTTGCTTACTCAAACGCTTTAATTTTGACCAATTTCAGGCGCATAAATGATTTTAAACACACTTATTTTAGTTGAAAAAGTCATAATTCCCATCCAACAGTCATTTAGAGTCAAAAGATTACATGTTAAAATTTCATCCATATTGACCATTTTGGAATCGTTCGACAGGTCCGGAGTCATCGTTTTTCATCAGAAAATGGATTTTTGGGACTGTACAAAAAATGATTCAAAATGTCAATTGGATCGTGCCTCATGTTGAATAACCACTTTTTAACCCCTCAGAGTGACCAAAATGGCCATTTTTACAGAGTTTTGCTTACTCAAAATCTTTCATTTTGACCAATTTCAGGCGCATAAATGATTTTAAACACACTTATTTTAGTTGAAAAAGTCATAATTTACATCCAACAGTCATTTAGAGTCAAAAGATTACATGTTAAAATTTCATCCATATTGACCATTTTGGAATCGTTCGACAGGTCCGGAGTCATCGTTTTTCATCAGAAAATGGATTTTTGGGACTGTACCAAAAATGATTCAAAATGTCAATTGGATCGTGCCTCATGTTGAATAACCACTTTTTAACCCCTCAGAGTGACCAAAATGGCCATTTTTACAGAGTTTTGCTTACTCAAAAGCTTCAATTTTGACCAATTTCAGGCACATAAATGACTTTAAACACACTTGATTTAGTTGAAAAAGTCATAATTCACATCCAACAGTCATTTAGAGTCAAAAGATTAAATGTTAAAATTTCATCCATATTGACCATTTTGGAAACGTTCGACAGGTCCGGAGTCATCGTTTTTCATCAGAAAATGGATTTTTGGGACTGTACCAAAAATGATTCAAAATGTCAAATGGATCGTGCCTCATGTTGAATAACCACTTTTTAACCGCTCAGAGTGACCAAAATTGCCATTTTTACAGAGTTTTTGCTTATTCAAAAGCTTTAATTGTGACCAATTTCAGGCACATAAATGACTTTAAACACACTTATTTTAGTTGAAAAAGTCATAATTCACATCCAACAGTCATTTAGAGTCAAAAGATTACATGTTAAAATTTCATCCATATTGACCATTTTGGAATCGTTCGACAGGTCCGGAGTCATCATTTTTCATCAGAAAATGGATTTTTGGGACTGTACCAAAAATGATTCAAAATGTCAAATGGATCGTGCCTCATGTTGAATAACCACTTTTTAACCCCTCAGAGTGACCAAAATGGCCATTTTTACAGAGTTTTGCTTACTCAAAAGCTTCAATTTTGACCAATTTCAGGCACATAAATGACTTTAAACACACTTGATTTAGTTGAAAAAGTCATAATTCACATCCAACAGTCATTTAGAGTCAAAAGATTAAATGTTAAAATTTCATCCATATTGACCATTTTGGAAACGTTCGACAGGTCCGGAGTCATCGTTTTTCATCAGAAAATGGATTTTTGGGACTGTACCAAAAATGATTCAAAATGTCAAATGGATCGTGCCTCATGTTGAAATAACCACTTTTTAACCCCTCAGAGTGACCAACATTGCCATTTTTACAGAGTTTCGCTTACTCAAAAGCTTCAATTTTGACCAATTTCAGGCACAGAAATGACTTTAAACACACTTATTTTAGTCGAAAAGGTCATAATTCACATCCAACAGTCATTTGGAGTCAAAAGATTAAATGTTAAAATTTCATCCATATTGACCATTTTGGGAACGTTCGACAGGTCCGGAGTCATCGTTTTTCATCAGAAAATGGATTTTGGGACTGTACCAAAAATGATTCAAAATGTCAATTGGATCGTGCCTCATGTTGAATAACCACTTTTTAACCCCTCAGAGTGACCAAAATGGCCATTTTTACAGAGTTTTGCTTACTCAAAAGCTTCAATTTTGACCAATTTTCAGGCACATAAATGACTTTAAACACACTTATTTTAGTTGAAAAAGTCATAATTCACATCCAACAGTCATTTAGAGTCAAAAGATTAAATGTTAAAATTTCATCCATATTGACCATTTTGGAATCGTTCGACAGGTCCGGAGTCATCATTTTTCATCAGAAAATGGATTTTTGGGACTGTACCAAAAATGTTTCAAAATGTCAATTGGATCGTGCCTCATGTTGAATAACCACTTTTTAACCCCTCAGAGTGACCAAAATGGCCATTTTTACAGAGTTTTGCTTACTCAAAAGCTTCAATTTTGACCAATTTCAGGCACATAAATGACTTTAAACACACTTGATTTAGTTGAAAAAGTCATAATTCACATCCAACAGTCATTTAGAGTCAAAAGATTAAATGTTAAAATTTCATCCATATTGACCATTTTGGAAACGTTCGACAGGACCGTAGTCATCGTTTTTTCATCAGAAAATTGATTTTTGGGACTGTACCAAAAATGATTCAAAATGTCAAATGGATCGTGCCTCATGTTGAATAACCACTTTTTAACCCCTCAGAGTGACCAACATTGCCATTTTTACAGAGTTTCGCTTACTCAAAAGCTTCAATTTTGACCAATTTCAGGCACAGAAATGACTTTAAACACACTTATTTTAGTCGAAAAGGTCATAATTCACATCCAACAGTCATTTGGAGTCAAAAGATTAAATGTTAAAATTTCATCCATATTGACCATTTTGGGAACGTTCGATAGGTCCGGAGTCATCGTTTTTCATCAGAAAATGGATTTTTGGGACTGTACCAAAAATGATTCAAAATGTCAATTGGATCGTGCCTCATGTTGTATAACCACTTTTTAACCCCTCAGAGTGACCAAATTGGCCATTTTTACAGAGTTTTGCTTACTCAAAAGCTTCAATTTTGACCAATTTCAGGAACATAAATGACTTTAAACACACTTATTTTAGTTGAAAAAGTCATAATTCACATCCAACAGTCATTTAGAGTCAAAAGATTAAATGTTAAAATTTCATCCATATTGACCATTTTGGAATCGTTCGACAGGTCCGGAGTCATCGTTTTTCATCAGAAAATGGAATTTTGGGACTGTACCAAAAATGATTCAAAATGTCAAATGGATCGTGCCTCATGTTGAATAACCACTTTTTAACCCCTCAGAGTGACCAAAATGGCCATTTTTACAGAGTTTTGCTTATTCAAAAGCTTTAATTTTGACCAATTTCAGGCGCATAAATGATTTTAAACACACTTATTTTAGTTGAAAAGTCATAATTCACATCCAACAGTCATTTAGAGTCAAAAGATTAAATGTTAAAATTTCATCCATGTTGACCATTTTGGAATCGTTCGACAGGTCCGGAGTCATCGTTTTTCATCAGAAAATGGATTTTTGGGACTGTACCAAAAAATGATTCAAAATGTCAATTGGATCGTGCCTCATGTTGAATAACCACTTTGTAACCCCTCAGAGTGACCAAAATGGCCATTTTTACAGAGTTTTGCTTACTCAAAAGCTTCAATTTTGACCAATTTCAGGCGCATAAATGATTTTAAACACACTTATTTTAGTTGAAAAAGTCATAATTCACATCCAACAGTCATTTAGAGTCAAAAGATTACATGTTAAAATTTCATCCATATTGACTATTTTGGGAATCGTTCGACAGGTCCGGAGTCATCGTTTTTCATCAGAAAATGGATTTTTGGGACTGTACCAAAAATGATTCAAAATGTCAATTGGATCGTGCCTCATGTTGAATAACCACTATTTAACCCTCAGAGTGACCAAAATGGCCATTTTTACAGAGTTTTGCTTACTCAAAAGCTTCCATTTTGACCAATTTCAGGCACATAAATGACTTTAAACACACTTGATTTAGTTGAAAAAGTCATAATTCACATCCAACAGTCATTTAGAGTCAAAAGATTAAATGTTAAAATTTCATCCATATTGACCATTTTGGAAACGTTCGACAGGTCCGGAGTCATCGTTTTTCATCAGAAAATGGATTTTTGGGACTGTACCAAAAATGATTCAAAATGTCAAATGGATCGTGCCTCATGTTGAATAACCACTTTTTAACCCCTCAGAGTGACCAAAATTGCCATTTTTACAGAGTTTTTGCTTATTCAAAAGCTTTAATTGTGACCAATTTCAGGCACATAAATGACTTTAAACACACTTATTTTAGTTGAAAAAGTCATAATTCACATCCAACAGTCATTTAGAGTCTAAAGATTAAATGTTAAAATTTCATCCATATTGACCATTTTGTGAACGTTCGACAGGTCCGGAGTCATCGTTTTTCATCAGAAAATGGATTTTTGGGACTGTACCAAAAATGATTCAAAATGTCAAATGGATCGTGCCTCATGTTGAATAACCACTTTTTAACCCCTCAGAGTGACCAAAATGGCCATTTTTACAGAGTTTTGCTTACTCAAAAGCTTCAATTTTGACCAATTTCAGGCACATAAATGACTTTAAACACACTTATTTTAGTTGAAAAAGTCATAATTCCCATCCAACAGTCATTTGGAGTCAAAAGATTAAATGTTAAAATTTCATCCATATTGACCATTTTGGGAACGTTCGACAGGTCCGGAGTGATCGTTTTTCATCAGAAAATGGATTTTTGGGACTGTACCAAAAATGATTCAAAATGTCAAATGGATCGTGCCTTATGTTGAATAACCACTTTTTAACCCCTCAGAGTGACCAAAATGGCCATTTTTACAGAGTTTTGCTTATTCAAAAGCTTTAATTTTGACCAATTTCAGGCGCATAAATGATTTTAAACACACTTATTTTAGTTGAAAAAGTCATAATTCACATCCAACAGTCATTTAGAGTCAAAAGATTAAATGTTAAAATTTCATCCATATTGACCATTTTGGAATCGTTCGACAGGTTCGGAGTCATCGTTTTTCATCAGAAAATGGATTTTTGGGACTGTACCAAAAATGATTCAAAATGTCAATTGGATCGTGCCTCATGTTGAATAACCACTTTGTAACCCCTCAGAGTGACCAAAATGGCCATTTTTACAGAGTTTTGCTTACTCAAAAGCTTCAATTTTGACCAATTTCAGGCACATAAATGACTTTAAACACACTTGATTTAGTTGAAAAAGTCATAATTCACATCCAACAGTCATTTAGAGTCAAAAGATTAAATGTTAAAATTTCATCCATATTGACCATTTTGGAAACGTTCGACAGGTCCGGAGTCATCGTTTTTCATCAGAAAATGGATTTTTGGGACTGTACCAAAAATGATTCAAAATGTCAAATGGATCGTGCCTCATGTTGAATAACCACTTTTTAACCCCTCAGAGTGACCAAAATGGCCATTTTTACAGAGTTTTGCTTACTCAAAAGCTTCAATTTTGACCAATTTCAGGCACATAAATGACTTTAAACACACTTATTTTAGTTGAAAAAGTCATAATTCCCATCCAACAGTCATTTGGAGTCAAAAGATTAAATGTTAAAATTTCATCCATATTGACCATTTTGGGAACGTTCGACAGGTCCGGAGTCATCGTTTTTCATCAGAAAATGGATTTTTGGGACTGTACCAAAAATGATTCAAAATGTCAAATGGATCGTGCCTCATGTTGAATAACCACTTTTTAACCCCTCAGAGTGACCAACATTGCCATTTTTACAGAGTTTCGCTTACTCAAAAGCTTCAATTTTGACCAATTTCAGGCACAGAAATGACTTTAAACACACTTATTTTAGTCGAAAAGGTCATAATTCACATCCAACAGTCATTTGGAGTCAAAAGATTAAATGTTAAAATTTCATCCATATTGACCATTTTGGGAACGTTCGACAGGTCCGGAGTCATCGTTTTTCATCAGAAAATGGATTTTTGGGACTGTACCAAAAATGATTCAAAATGTCAATTGGATCGTGCCTCATGTTGAATAACCACTTTTTAACCCCTCAGAGTGACCAAAATGGCCATTTTTACAGAGTTTTGCTTACTCAAAAGCTTCAATTTTGACCAATTTCAGGCACATAAATGACTTTAAACACACTTATTTTAGTTGAAAAAGTCATAATTCACATCCAACAGTCATTTAGAGTCAAAAGATTAAATGTTAAAATTTCATCCATATTGACCATTTTGGAATCGTTCGACAGGTCCGGAGTCATCATTTTTCATCAGAAAATGGATTTTTGGGACTGTACCAAAAATGTTTCAAAATGTCAATTGGATCGTGCCTCATGTTGAATAACCACTTTTTAACCCCTCAGAGTGACCAAAATGGCCATTTTTACAGAGTTTTGCTTACTCAAAAGCTTCAATTTTGACCAATTTCAGGCACATAAATGACTTTAAACACACTTGATTTAGTTGAAAAAGTCATAATTCACATCCAACAGTCATTTAGAGTCAAAAGATTAAATGTTAAAATTTCATCCATATTGACCATTTTGGAAACGTTCGACAGGTCCGTAGTCATCGTTTTTCATCAGAAAATGGATTTTTGGGACTGTACCAAAAATGATTCAAAATGTCAAATGGATCGTGCCTCATGTTGAATAACCACTTTTTAACCCCTCAGAGTGACCAACATTGCCATTTTTACAGAGTTTCGCTTACTCAAAAGCTTCAATTTTGACCAATTTCAGGCACAGAAATGACTTTAAACACACTTATTTTAGTCGAAAAGGTCATAATTCACATCCAACAGTCATTTGGAGTCAAAAGATTAAATGTTAAAATTTCATCCATATTGACCATTTTGGGAACGTTCGACAGGTCCGGAGTCATCGTTTTTCATCAGAAAATGGATTTTTGGGACTGTACCAAAAATGATTCAAAATGTCAAATGGATCGTGCCTCATGTTGAATAACCACTTTTTAACCCCTCAGAGTGACCAAAATGGCCATTTTTACAGAGTTTTGCTTATTCAAAAGCTTTAATTTTGACCAATTTCAGGCGCATAAATGATTTTAAACACACTTATTTTAGTTGAAAAAGTCATAATTCACATCCAACAGTCATTTAGAGTCAAAAGATTAAATGTTAAAATTTCATCCATGTTGACCATTTTGGAATCGTTCGACAGGTCCGGAGTCATCGTTTTTCATCAGAAAATGGATTTTTGGGACTGTACCAAAAATGATTCAAAATGTCAATTGGATCGTGCCTCATGTTGAATAACCACTTTGTAACCCCTCAGAGTGACCAAAATGGCCATTTTTACAGAGTTTTGCTTACTCAAAAGCTCCAATTTTGACCAATTTCAGGCACATAAATGACTTTAAACACACTTGATTTAGTTGAAAAAGTCATAATTCACATCCAACAGTCATTTGGAGTCAAAAGATTAAATGTTAAAATTTCATCCATATTGACCATTTTGGGAACGTTCGACAGGTCCGGAGTCATCGTTTTTCATCAGAAAATGGATTTTTGGGACTGTACCAAAAATGATTCAAAATGTCAATTGGATCGTGCCTCTTGTTGAATAACCACTTTTTAACCCCTCAGAGTGACCAAAATGGCCATTTTTACAGAGTTTTGCTTACTCAAAAGCTTTAATTTTGACCAATTTCAGGCGCATAAATGATTTTAAACACACTTATTTTAGTTGAAAAAGTCATAATTCACATCCAACAGTCATTTAGAGTCAAAAGATTACATGTTAAAATTTCATCCATATTGACCATTTTGGAAACGTTCGACAGGTCCGGAGTCATCGTTTTTCATCAGAAAATGGATTTTTGGGACTGTACCAAAAATGATTCAAAATGTCAAATGGATCGTGCCTCATGTTGAATAACCACTTTTTAACCCCTCAGAGTGACCAAAATTGCCATTTTTACAGAGTTTTTGCTTATTCAAAAGCTTTAATTGTGACCAATTTCAGGCACATAAATGACTTTAAACACACTTATTTTAGTTGAAAAAGTCATAATTCACATCCAACAGTCATTTAGAGTCTAAAGATTAAATGTTAAAATTTCATCCATATTGACCATTTTGTGAACGTTCGACAGGTCGGGAGTCATCGTTTTTCATCAGAAAATGGATTTTTGGGACTGTACCAAAAATGATTCAAAATGTCAAATGGATCGTGCCTCATGTTGAATAACCACTTTTTAACCCCTCAGAGTGACCAAAATGGCCATTTTTACAGAGTTTTGCTTACTCAAAAGCTTCAATTTTGACCAATTTCAGGCACATAAATGACTTTAAACACACTTATTTTAGTTGAAAAAGTCATAATTCCCATCCAACAGTCATTTGGAGTCAAAAGATTAAATGTTAAAATTTCATCCATATTGACCATTTTGGGAACGTTCGACAGGTCCGGAGTGATCGTTTTTCATCAGAAAATAGATTTTTGGGACTGTACCAAAAATGATTCAAAATGTCAAATGGATCGTGCCTCATGTTGAATAACCACTTTTTAACCCCTCAGAGTGACCAAAATGGCCATTTTTACAGAGTTTTGCTTATTCAAAAGCTTTAATTTTGACCAATTTCAGGCGCATAAATGATTTTAAACACACTTATTTTAGTTGAAAAAGTCATAATTCACATCCAACAGTCATTTAGAGTCAAAAGATTAAATGTTAAAATTTCATCCATATTGACCATTTTGGAATCGTTCGACAGGTCCGGAGTCATCGTTTTTCATCAGAAAATGGATTTTTGGGACTGTACCAAAAATGATTCAAAATGTCAATTGGATCGTGCCTCATGTTGAATAACCACTTTGTAACCCCTCAGAGTGACCAAAATGGCCATTTTTACAGAGTTTTGCTTACTCAAAAGCTTCAATTTTGACCAATTTCAGGCACATAAATGACTTTAAACACACTTGATTTAGTTGAAAAAGTCATAATTCACATCCAACAGTCATTTAGAGTCAAAAGATTAAATGTTAAAATTTCATCCATATTGACCATTTTGGAAACGTTCGACAGGTCCGGAGTCATCGTTTTTCATCAGAAAATTGATTTTTGGGACTGTACCAAAAATGATTCAAAATGTCAAATGGATCGTGCCTCATGTTGAATAACCACTTTTTAACCCCTCAGAGTGACCAAAATGGCCATTTTTACAGAGTTTTGCTTACTCAAAAGCTTCAATTTTGACCAATTTCAGGCACATAAATGACTTTAAACACACTTATTTTAGTTGAAAAAGTCATAATTCCCATCCAACAGTCATTTGGAGTCAAAAGATTAAATGTTAAAATTTCATCCATATTGACCATTTTGGGAACGTTCGACAGGTCCGGAGTCATCGTTTTTCATCAGAAAATGGATTTTTGGGACTGTACCAAAAAGGATTCGAAATGTCAATTGGATCGTGCCTCATGTTGAATAACCACTTTTTAACCCCTCAGAGTGACCAAAATGGCCATTTTTACAGAGTTTTTGCTTATTCAAAAGCTTTAATTTTGACCAATTTCAGGCACATAAATGACTTTAAACACACTTATTTTAGTTGAAAAAGTCATATTTCACATCCAACAGTCATTTAGAGTCTAAAGATTAAATGTTAAAATTTCATCCATATTGACCATTTTGGAAACGTTCGACAGGTCCGGAGTCATCGTTTTTCATCAGAAAATTGATTTTTGGGACTGTACCAAAAATGATTCAAAATGTCAAATGGATCGTGCCTTATGTTGAATAACCACTTTTTAACCCCTCAGAGTGACCAAAATGGCCATTTTTACAGAGTTTTGCTTACTCAAAAGCTTCAATTTTGACCAATGTCAGGCACATAAATGACTTTAAACACACTTATTTTAGTTGAAAAAGTCATAATTCCCATCCAACAGTCATTTGGAGTCAAAAGATTAAATGTTAAAATTTCATCCATATTGACCATTTTGGGAACGTTCGACAGGTCCGGAGTCATCGTTTTTCATCAGAAAATGGATTTTTGGGACTGTACCAAAAATGATTCAAAATGTCAATTGGATCGTGCCTCATGTTGAATAACCACTTTTTAACCCCTCAGAGTGACCAAAATGGCCATTTTTACAGAGTTTTGCTTACTCAAAAGCTTCAATTGTGACCAATTTCAGGCATATAAATGACTTTAAACACACTTGATTTAGTTGAAAAAGTCATAATTCACATCCAACAGTCATTTAGAGTCAAAAGATTAAATGTTAAAATTTCATCCATATTGACCATTTTGGAAACGTTCGACAGGTCCGGAGTCATCGTTTTTCATCAGAAAATTGATTTTTGGGACTGTACCAAAAATGATTCAAAATGTCAAATGGATCGTGCCTCATGTTGAATAACCACTTTTTAACCCCTCAGAGTGACCAACATTGCCATTTTTACAGAGTTTTGCTTACTCAAAAGCTTCAATTTTGACCAATTTCAGGCACATAAATGACTTTAAACACACTTATTTTAGTTGAAAAAGTCATAATTCCCATCCAACAGTCATTTGGAGTCTAAAGATTAAATGTTAAAATTTCATCCATATTGACCATTTTGGGAACGTTCGACAGGTCCGGAGTCATCGTTTTTCATCAGAAAATTGATTTTTGGGACTGTACCAAAAATGATTCAAAATGTCAAATGGATCGTGCCTCATGTTGAATAACCACTTTTTAACCCCTCAGAGTGACCAAAATTGCCATTTTTACAGAGTTTTTGCTTATTCAAAAGCTTTAATTTTGACCAATTTCAGGCACATAAATGACTTTAAACACACTTATTTTAGTTGAAAAAGTCATAATTCACATCCAACAGTCATTTAGAGTCAAAAGATTAAATGTTAAAATTTCATCCATATTGACCATTTTGGAATCGTTCGACAGGTCCGGAGTCATCGTTTTTCATCAGAAAATGGATTTTTGGGACTGTACCAAAAATGATTCAAAATGTCAATTGGATCGTGCCTCATGTTGAATAACCACTTTTTAACCCCTCAGAGTGACCAAAATGGCCATTTTTACAGAGTTTTGCTTACTCAAAAGCTTTAATTTTGACCAATTTCAGGCGCATAAATGATTTTAAACACACTTATTTTAGTTGAAAAAGTCATAATTCCCATCCAACAGTCATTTAGAGTCAAAAGATTAAATGTTAAAATTTCATCCATATTGACCATTTTGGAAACGTTCGACAGGTCCGTAGTCATCGTTTTTCATCAGAAAATGGATTTTTGGGACTGTACCAAAAATTATTCAAAATGTCAAATGGATCGTGCCTCATGTTGAATAACCACTTTTTAACCCCTCAGAGTGACCAACATTGCCATTTTTACAGAGTTTCGCTTACTCAAAAGCTTCAATTTTGACCAATTTCAGGCACAGAAATGACTTTAAACACACTTATTTTAGTCGAAAAGGTCATAATTCACATCCAACAGTCATTTGGAGTCAAAAGATTAAATGTTAAAATTTCATCCATATTGACCATTTTGGGAACGTTCGAAAGGGCCGGAGTCATCGTTTTTCATCAGAAAATGGATTTTTGGGACTGTACCAAAAATGATTCAAAATGTCAATTGGATCGTGCCTCATGTTGTATAACCACTTTTTAACCCCTCAGAGTGACCAAAATGGCCAGTTTTACAGAGTTTTGCTTACTCAAAAGCTTCAATTTTGACCAATTTCAGGCACATAAATGACTTTAAACACACTTATTTTAGTTGAAAAAGTCATAATTCACATCCAACAGTCATTTAGAGTCAAAAGATTAAATGTTAAAATTTCATCCATATTGACCATTTTGGAATCGTTCGACAGGTCCGGAGTCATCGTTTTTCATCAGAAAATGGAATTTTGGGACTGTACCAAAAATGATTCAAAATGTCAATTGGATCGTGCCTCTTGTTGAATAACCACTTTTTAACCCCTCAGAGTGACCAAAATTGCCATTTTTACAGAGTTTTTGCTTATTCAAAAGGTTTAATTGTGACCAATTTCAGGCACATAAATGACTTTAAACACACTTATTTTAGTTGAAAAAGTCATAATTCACATCCAACAGTCATTTAGAGTCAAAAGATTAAATGTTAAAATTTCATCCATATTGACCATTTTGGAAACGTTCGACAGGTCCGTAGTCATCGTTTTTCATCAGAAAATGGATTTTTGGGACTGTACCAAAAATGATTCAAAAAGTCAAATGGATCGTGCCTCATGTTGAATAACCACTTTTTAACCCCTCAGAGTGACCAACATTGCCATTTTTACAGAGTTTCGCTTACTCAAAAGCTTCAATTTTGACCAATTTCAGGCACAGAAATGACTTTAAACACACTTATTTTAGTCGAAAAGGTCATAATTCACATCCAACAGTCATTTGGAGTCAAAAGATTAAATGTTAAAATTTCATCCATATTGACCATTTTGGGAACGTTCGAAAGGGCCGGAGTCATCGTTTTTCATCAGAAAATGGATTTTTGGGACTGTACCAAAAATGATTCAAAATGTCAATTGGATCGTGCCTCATGTTGTATAACCACTTTTTAACCCCTCAGAGTGACCAAAATGGCCAGTTTTACAGAGTTTTGCTTACTCAAAAGCTTCAATTTTGACCAATTTCAGGCACATAAATGACTTTAAACACACTTATTTTAGTTGAAAAAGTCATAATTCACATCCAACAGTCATTTAGAGTCAAAAGATTAAATGTTAAAATTTCATCCATATTGACCATTTTGGAATCGTTCGACAGGTCCGGAGTCATCGTTTTTCATCAGAAAATGGAATTTTGGGACTGTACCAAAAATGATTCAAAATGTCAAATGGATCGTGCCTCATGTTGAATAACCACTTTTTAACCCCTCAGAGTGACCAAAATGGCCATTTTTACAGAGTTTTGCTTATTCAAAAGCTTTAATTTTGACCAATTTCAGGCGCATAAATGATTTTAAACACACTTATTTTAGTTGAAAAAGTCATAATTCACATCCAACAGTCATTTAGAGTCAAAAGATTAAATGTTAAAATTTCATCCATGTTGACCATTTTGGAATCGTTCGACAGGTCCGGAGTCATCGTTTTTCATCAGAAAATGGATTTTTGGGACTGTACCAAAAATGATTCAAAATGTCAATTGGATCGTGCCTCATGTTGAATAACCACTTTGTAACCCCTCAGAGTGACCAAAATGGCCATTTTTACAGAGTTTTGCTTACTCAAAAGCTTCAATTTTGACCAATTTCAGGCACATAAATGACTTTAAACACACTTGATTTAGTTGAAAAAGTCATAATTCACATCCAACAGTCATTTGGAGTCAAAAGATTAAATGTTAAAATTTCATCCATATTGACCATTTTGGGAACGTTCGACAGGTCCGGAGTCATCGTTTTTCATCAGAAAATGGATTTTTGGGACTGTACCAAAAATGATTCAAAATGTCAATTGGATCGTGCCTCTTGTTGAATAACCACTTTTTAACCCCTCAGAGTGACCAAAATGGCCATTTTTACAGAGTTTTGCTTACTCAAAAGCTTTAATTTTGACCAATTTCAGGCGCATAAATGATTTTAAACACACTTATTTTAGTTGAAAAAGTCATAATTCACATCCAACAGTCATTTAGAGTCTAAAGATTAAATGTTAAAATTTCATCCATATTGACCATTTTGTGAACGTTCGACAGGTCCGGAGTCATCGTTTTTCATCAGAAAATGGATTTTTGGGACTGTACCAAAAATGATTCAAAATGTCAAATGGATCGTGCCTCATGTTGAATAACCACTTTGTAACCCCTCAGAGTGACCAAAATGGCCATTTTTACAGAGTTTTGCTTACTCAAAAGCTTCAATTTTGACCAATTTCAGGCACATAAATGACTTTAAACACACTTATTTCAGTTGAAAAAGTCATAATTCACATCCAACAGTCATTTAGAGTCTAAAGATTAAATGTTAAAATTTCATCCATATTGACCATTTTGGGAACGTTCGACAGGTCCGGAGTCATCGTTTTTCATCAGAAAATGGATTTTTGGGACTGTACCAAAAATGATTCAAAATGTCAAATGGATCGTGCCTCATGTTGAATAACCACTTTTTAACCCCTCAGAGTGACCAAAATGGCCATTTTTACAGAGTTTTGCTTACTCAAAAGCTTCAATTTTGACCAATTTCAGGCACATAAATGACTTTAAACACACTTATTTTAGTTGAAAAAGTCATAATTCCCATCCAACAGTCATTTGGAGTCAAAAGATTAAATGTTAAAATTTCATCCATATTGACCATTTTGGGAACGTTCGACAGGTCCGGAGTCATCGTTTTTCATCAGAAAATGGATTTTTGGGACTGTACCAAAAATGATTCAAAATGTCAAATGGATCGTGCCTCATGTTGAATAACCACTTTTTAACCCCTCAGATTGACCAAAATTGCCATTTTTACAGAGTTTTGCTTACTCAAAAGCTTCAATTTTGACCAATTTCAGGCACATAAATGACTTTAAACACACTTATTTTAGTTGAAAAAGTCATAATTCACATCCAACAGACATTTAGAGTCAAAAGATTAAATGTTAAAATTTCATCCATATTGACCATTTTGGAATCGTTCGACAGGTCCGGAGTCATCGTTTTTCATCAGAAAATGGATTTTTGGGACTGTACCAAAAATGATTCGAAATGTCAATTGGATCGTGCCTCATGTTGAATAACCACTTTTTAACCCCTCAGAGTGACCAAAATGGCCATTTTTACAGAGTTTTTGCTTATTCAAAAGCTTTAATTTTGACCAATTTCAGGCACATAAATGACTTTAAACACACTTATTTTAGTTGAAAAAGTCATATTTCACATCCAACAGTCATTTAGAGTCTAAAGATTAAATGTTAAAATTTCATCCATATTGACCATTTTGGGAACGTTCGACAGGTCCGGAGTCATCGTTTTTCATCAGAAAATTGATTTTTGGGACTGTACCAAAAATGATTCAAAATGTCAAATGGATCGTGCCTTATGTTGAATAACCACTTTTTAACCCCTCAGAGTGACCAAAATGGCCATTTTTACAGAGTTTTGCTTACTCAAAAGCTTCAATTTTGACCAATGTCAGGCACATAAATGACTTTAAACAAACTTATTTTAGTTGAAAAAGTCATAATTCCCATCCAACAGTCATTTAGAGTCAAAAGATTAAATGTTAAAATTTCATCCATATTGACCATTTTGGAAACGTTCGACAGGTCCGTAGTCATCGTTTTTCATCAGAAAATTGATTTTTGGGACTGTACCAAAAATTATTCAAAATGTCAAATGGATCGTGCCTCATGTTGAATAACCACTTTTTAACCCCTCAGAGTGACCAACATTGCCATTTTTACAGAGTTTCGCTTACTCAAAAGCTTCAATTTTGACCAATTTCAGGCACAGAAATGACTTTAAACACACTTATTTTAGTCGAAAAGGTCATAATTCACATCCAACAGTCATTTGGAGTCAAAAGATTAAATGTTAAAATTTCATCCATATTGACCATTTTGGGAACGTTCGACAGGTCCGGAGTCATCGTTTTTCATCAGAAAATGGATTTTTGGGACTGTACCAAAAATGATTCAAAATGTCAATTGGATCGTGCCTCATGTTGAATAACCACTTTTTAACCCCTCAGAGTGACCAAAATGGCCATTTTTACAGAGTTTTGCTTACTCAAAAGCTTCAATTGTGACCAATTTCAGGCATATAAATGACTTTAAACACACTTGATTTAGTTGAAAAAGTCATAATTCATATCCAACAGTCATTTAGAGTCAAAAGATTAAATGTTAAAATTTCATCCATATTGACCATTTTGGAAACGTTCGACAGGTCCGGAGTCATCGTTTTTCATCAGAAAATTGATTTTTGGGACTGTACCAAAAATGATTCAAAATGTCAAATGGATCGTGCCTCATGTTGAATAACCACTTTTTAACCCCTCAGAGTGACCAAAATTGCCATTTTTACAGAGTTTTTGCTTATTCAAAAGCTTTAATTTTGACCAATTTCAGGCACATAAATGACTTTAAACACACTTATTTTAGTTGAAAAAGTCATAATTCACATCCAACAGTCATTTAGAGTCAAAAGATTAAATGTTAAAATTTCATTCATATTGACCATTTTGGAATCGTTCGACAGGTCCGGAGTCATCGTTTTTCATCAGAAAATGGATTTTTGGGACTGTACCAAAAATGATTCAAAATGTCAATTGGATCGTGCCTCATGTTGAATAACCACTTTTTAACCCCTCAGAGTGACCAAAATGGCCATTTTTACAGAGTTTTGCTTACTCAAAAGCTTTAATTTTGACCAATTTCAGGCGCATAAATGATTTTAAACACACTTATTTTAGTTGAAAAAGTCATAATTCACATCCAACAGTCATTTAGAGTCAAAAGATTAAATGTTAAAATTTCATCCATATTGACCATTTTGGAAACGTTCGACAGGTCCGTAGTCATCGTTTTTCATCAGAAAATGGATTTTTGGGACTGTACCAAAAATGATTCAAAATGTCAAATGGATCGTGCCTCATGTTGAATAACCACTTTTTAACCCCTCAGAGTGACCAACATTGCCATTTTTACAGAGTTTCGCTTACTCAAAAGCTTCAATTTTGACCAATTTCAGGCACATAAATGACTTTAAACACACTTATTTTAGTTGAAAAAGTCATAATTCACATCCAACAGTCATTTAGAGTCAAAAGATTAAATGTTAAAATTTCATCCATATTGACCATTTTGGAATCGTTCGACAGGTCCGGAGTCATCGTTTTTCATCAGAAAATGGAATTTTGGGACTGTACCAAAAATGATTCAAAATGTCAAATGGATCGTGCCTCATGTTGAATAACCACTTTTTAACCCCTCAGAGTGACCAAAATGGCCATTTTTACAGAGTTTTGCTTATTCAAAAGCTTTAATTTTGACCAATTTCAGGCGCATAAATGATTTTAAACACACTTATTTTAGTTGAAAAAGTCATAATTCACATCCAACAGTCATTTAGAGTCAAAAGATTAAATGTTAAAATTTCATCCATGTTGACCATTTTGGAATCGTTCGACAGGTCCGGAGTCATCGTTTTTCATCAGAAAATGGATTTTTAGGACTGTACCAAAAATGATTCAAAATGTCAATTGGATCGTGCCTCATGTTGAATAACCACTTTGTAACCCCTCAGAGTGACCAAAATGGCCATTTTTACAGAGTTTTGCTTACTCAAAAGCTTCAATTTTGACCAATTTCAGGCACATAAATGACTTTAAACACACTTGATTTAGTTGAAAAAGTCATAATTCACATCCAACAGTCATTTGGAGTCAAAAGATTAAATGTTAAAATTTCATCCATATTGACCATTTTGGGAACGTTCGACAGGTCCGGAGTCATCGTTTTTCATCAGAAAATGGATTTTTGGGACTGTACCAAAAATGATTCAAAATGTCAATTGGATCGTGCCTCTTGTTGAATAACCACTTTTTAACCCCTCAGAGTGACCAAAATGGCCATTTTTACAGAGTTTTGCTTACTCAAAAGCTTTAATTTTGACCAATTTCAGGCGCATAAATGATTTTAAACACACTTATTTTAGTTGAAAAAGTCATAATTCACATCCAACAGTCATTTAGAGTCAAAAGATTACATGTTAAAATTTCATCCATATTGACCATTTTGGAATCGTTCGACAGGTCCGGAGTCATCGTTTTTCATCAGAAAATGGATTTTTGGGACTGTACCAAAAATGATTCAAAATGTCAATTGGATCGTGCCTCATGTTGAATAACCACTATTTAACCCCTCAGAGTGACCAAAATGGCCATTTTTACAGAGTTTTGCTTACTCAAAAGCTTCAATTTTGACCAATTTCAGGCACATAAATGACTTTAAACACACTTGATTTAGTTGAAAAAGTCATAATTCACATCCAACAGTCATTTAGAGACAAAAGATTAAATGTTAAAATTTCATCCATATTGACCATTTTGGAAACGTTCGACAGATCCGGAGTCATCGTTTTTCATCAGAAAATGGATTTTTGGGACTGTACCAAAAATGATTCAAAATGTCAAATGGATCGTGCCTCATGTTGAATAACCACTTTTTAACCCCTCAGAGTGACCAAAATTGCCATTTTTACAGAGTTTTTGCTTATTCAAAAGCTTTAATTGTGACCAATTTCAGGCACATAAATGACTTTAAACACACTTATTTTAGTTGAAAAAGTCATAATTCACATCCAACAGTCATTTAGAGTCTAAAGATTAAATGTTAAAATTTCATCCATATTGACCATTTTGTGAACGTTCGACAGGTCCGGAGTCATCGTTTTTCATCAGAAAATTGATTTTTGGGACTGTACCAAAAATGATTCAAAATGTCAAATGGATCGTGCCTCATGTTGAATAACCACTTTTTAACCCCTCAGAGTGACCAAAATGGCCATTTTTACAGAGTTTTGCTTACTCAAAAGCTTCAATTTTGACCAATTTCAGGCACATAAATGACTTTAAACACACTTATTTTAGTTGAAAAAGTCATAATTCACATCCAACAGTCATTTAGAGTCAAAAGATTAAATGTTAAAATTTCATCCATATTGACCATTTTGGAATCGTTCGACAGGTCCGGAGTCATCGTTTTTCATCAGAAAATGGATTTTTGGGACTGTACCAAAAATGATTCAAAATGTCAATTGGATCGTGCCTCATGTTGAATAACCACTTTGTAACCCCTCAGAGTGACCAAAATGGCCATTTTTACAGAGTTTTGCTTACTCAAAAGCTTCAATTTTGACCAATTTCAGGCACATAAATGACTTTAAACACACTTATTTTAGTTGAAAAAGTCATAATTCCCATCCAACAGTCATTTGGAGTCAAAAGATTAAATGTTAAAATTTCATCCATATTGACCATTTTGGGAACGTTCGACAGGTCCGGAGTCATCGTTTTTAATCAGAAAATGGATTTTTGGGACTGTACCAAAAATGATTCAAAATGTCAATTGGATCGTGCCTCATGTTGAATAACCACTTTTTAACCCCTCAGAGTGACCAAAATGGCCATTTTTACAGAGTTTTGCTTACTCAAAAGCTTCAATTGTGACCAATTTCAGGCATATAAATGACTTTAAACACACTTGATTTAGTTGAAAAAGTCATAATTCACATCCAACAGTCATTTAGAGTCAAAAGATTAAATGTTAAAATTTCATCCATATTGACCATTTTGGAAACGTTCGACAGGTCCGGAGTCATCGTTTTTCATCAGAAAATTGATTTTTGGGACTGTACCAAAAATGATTCAAAATGTCAAATGGATCGTGCCTCATGTTGAATAACCACTTTTTAACCCCTCAGAGTGACCAACATTGCCATTTTTACAGAGTTTCGCTTACTCAAAAGCTTCAATTTTGACCAATTTCAGGCACAGAAATGACTTTAAACACACTTATTTTAGTCGAAAAGGTCATAATTCACATCCAACAGTCATTTGGAGTCAAAAGATTAAATGTTAAAATTTCATCCATATTGACCATTTTGGGAACGTTCGACAGGTCCGGAGTCATCGTTTTTCATCAGAAAATGGATTTTTGGGACTGTACCAAAAATGATTCAAAATGTCAATTGGATCGTGCCTCAGGTTGTATAACCACTTTTTAACCCCTCAGAGTGACCAAAATGGCCATTTTTACAGAGTTTTGCTTATTCAAAAGCTTTAATTTTGACCAATTTCAGGCGCATAAATGATTTTAAACACACTTATTTTAGTTGAAAACGTCATAATTCACATCCAACAGTCATTTAGAGTCAAAAGATTAAATGTTAAAATTTCATCCATGTTGACCATTTTGGAATCGTTCGACAGGTCCGGAGTCATCGTTTTTCATCAGAAAATGGATTTTTGGGACTGTACCAAAAATGATTCAAAATGTCAATTGGATCGTGCCTCATGTTGAATAACCACTTTGTAACCCCTCAGAGTGACCAAAATGGCCATTTTTACAGAGTTTTGCTTACTCAAAAGCTTCAATTTTGACCAATTTCAGGCACATAAATGACTTTAAACACACTTGATTTAGTTGAAAAAGTCATAATTCACATCCAACAGTCATTTGGAGTCAAAAGATTAAATGTTAAAATGTCATCCATATTGACCATTTTGGGAACGTTCGACAGGTCCGGAGTCATCGTTTTTCATCAGAAAATGGATTTTTGGGACTGTACCAAAAATGATTCAAAATGTCAATTGGATCGTGCCTCTTGTTGAATAACCACTTTTTAACCCCTCAGAGTGACCAAAATGGCCATTTTTACAGAGTTTTGCTTACTCAAAAGCTTTAATTTTGACCAATTTCAGGCGCATAAATGATTTTAAACACACTTATTTTAGTTGAAAAAGTCATAATTCACATCCAACAGTCATTTAGAGTCAAAAGATTACATGTTAAAATTTCATCCATATTGACCATTTTGGAATCGTTCGACAGGTCCGGAGTCATCGTTTTTCATCAGAAAATGGATTTTTGGGACTGTACCAAAAATGATTCAAAATGTCAAATGGATCGTGCCTCATGTTGAATAACCACTTTTTAACCCCTCAGAGTGACCAAAATGGCCATTTTTACAGAGTTTTGCTTACTCAAAAGCTTCAATTTTGACCAATTTCAGGCACATAAATGACTTTAAACACACTTATTTTAGTTGAAAAAGTCATAATTCCCATCCAACAGTCATTTGGAGTCAAAAGATTAAATGTTAAAATTTCATCCATATTGACCATTTTGGGAACGTTCGACAGGTCCGGAGTCATCGTTTTTCATCAGAAAATGGATTTTTGGGACTGTACCAAAAATGATTCAAAATGTCAAATGGATCGTGCCTCATGTTGAATAACCACTTTTTAACCCCTCAGAGTGACCAAAATGGCCATTTTTACAGAGTTTTGCTTATTCAAAAGCTTTAATTTTGACCAATTTCAGGCGCATAAATGATTTTAAACACACTTATTTTAGTTGAAAAAGTCATAATTCACATCCAACAGTCATTTAGAGTCAAAAGATTAAATGTTAAAATTTCATCCATATTGACCATTTTGGAATCGTTCGACAGGTCCGGAGTCATCGTTTTTCATCAGAAAATGGATTTTTGGGACTGTACCAAAAATGATTCAAAATGTCAATTGGATCGTGCCTCATGTTGAATAACCACTTTGTAACCCCTCAGAGTGACCAAAATGGCCATTTTTACAGAGTTTTGCTTACTCAAAAGCTTCAATTTTGACCGATTTCAGGCACATAAATGACTTTAAACACACTTGATTTAGTTGAAAAAGTCATAATTCACATCCAACAGTCATTTAGAGTCAAAAGATTAAATGTTAAAATTTCATCCATATTGACCATTTTGGAAACGTTCGACAGGTCCGGAGTCATCGTTTTTCATCAGAAAATGGATTTTTGGGACTGTACCAAAAATGATTCAAAATGTCAAATGGATCGTGCCTCATGTTGAATAACCACTTTTTAACCCCTCAGAGTGACCAAAATTGCCATTTTTACAGAGTTTTGCTTACTCAAAAGCTTCAATTTTGACCAATTTCAGGCACATAAATGACTTTAAACACACTTGATTTAGTTGAAAAAGTCATAATTCACATCCAACAGTCATTTGGAGTCAAAAGATTAAATGTTAAAATTTCATCCATATTGACCATTTTGGGAACGTTCGACAGGTCCGGAGTCATCGTTTTTCATCAGAAAATGGATTTTTGGGACTGTACCAAAAATGATTCAAAATGTCAATTGGATCGTGCCTCTTGTTGAATAACCACTTTTTAACCCCTCAGAGTGACCAAAATGGCCATTTTTACAGAGTTTTGCTTACTCAAAAGCTTTAATTTTGACCAATTTCAGGCGCATAAATGATTTTAAACACACTTATTTTAGTTGAAAAAGTCATAATTCACATCCAACAGTCATTTAGAGTCAAAAGATTACATGTTAAAATTTCATCCATATTGACCATTTTGGAATCGTTCGACAGGTCCGGAGTCATCGTTTTTCATCAGAAAATGGATTTTTGGGACTGTACCAAAAATGATTCAAAATGTCAATTGGATCGTGCCTCATGTTGAATAACCACTTTGTAACCCCTCAGAGTGACCAAAATGGCCATTTTTACAGAGTTTTGCTTACTCAAAAGCTTCAATTTTGACCAATTTCAGGCACATAAATGACTTTAAACACACTTATTTTAGTTGAAAAAGTCATAATTCACATCCAACAGTCATTTAGAGTCTAAAGATTAAATGTTAAAATTTCATCCATATTGACCATTTTGTGAACGTTCGACAGGTCCGGAGTCATCATTTTTCATCAGAAAATGGATTTTTGGGACTGTACCAAAAATGATTCAAAATGTCAAATGGATCGTGCCTCATGTTGAATAACCACTTTTTAACCCCTCAGAGTGACCAAAATGGCCATTTCTACAGAGTTTTGCTTACTCAAAAGCTTCAATTTTGACCAATTTCAGGCACATAAATGACTTTAAACACACTTATTTTAGTTGAAAAAGTCATAATTCCCATCCAACAGTCATTTGGAGTCAAAAGATTAAATGTTAAAATTTCATCCATATTGACCATTTTGGGAACGTTCGACAGGTCCGGAGTCATCGTTTTTCATCAGAAAATGGATTTTTGGGACTGTACCAAAAATGATTCAAAATGTCAAATGGATCGTGCCTCATGTTGAATAACCACTTTTTAACCCCTCAGATTGACCAAAATTGCCATTTTTACAGAGTTTTGCTTACTCAAAAGCTTCAATTTTGACCAATTTCAGGCACATAAATGACTTTAAACACACTTATTTTAGTTGAAAAAGTCATAATTCACATCCAACAGACATTTAGAGTCAAAAGATTAAATGTTAAAATTTCATCCATATTGACCATTTTGGAATCGTTCGACAGGTCCGGAGTCATCGTTTTTCATCAGAAAATGGATTTTTGGGACTGTACCAAAAATGATTCGAAATGTCAATTGGATCGTGCCTCATGTTGAATAACCACTTTTTAACCCCTCAGAGTGACCAAAATGGCCATTTTTACAGAGTTTTGCTTACTCAAAAGCTTTAATTTTGACCAATTTCAGGCGCATAAATGATTTTAAACACACTTATTTTAGTTGAAAAAGTCATAATTCACATCCAACAGTCATTTAGAGTCAAAAGATTAAATGTTAAAATTTCATCCATATTGACCATTTTGGAAACGTTCGACAGGTCCGTAGTCATCGTTTTTCATCAGAAAATGGATTTTTGGGACTGTACCAAAAATGATTCAAAATGTCAAATGGATCGTGCCTCATGTTGAATAACCACTTTTTAACCCCTCAGAGTGACCAACATTGCCATTTTTACAGAGTTTTGCTTACTCAAAAGCTTCAATTTTGACCAATTTCAGGCACATAAATGACTTTAAACACACTTATTTTAGTTGAAAAAGTCATAATTCACATCCAACAGTCATTTAGAGTCAAAAGATTAAATGTTAAAATTTCATCCATATTGACCATTTTGGAATCGTTCGACAGGTCCGGAGTCATCGTTTTTCATCAGAAAATGGAATTTTGGGACTGTACCAAAAATGATTCAAAATGTCAAATGGATCGTGCCTCATGTTGAATAACCACTTTTTAACCCCTCAGAGTGACCAAAATGGCCATTTTTACAGAGTTTTGCTTATTCAAAAGCTTTAATTTTGACCAATTTCAGGCGCATAAATGATTTTAAACACACTTATTTTAGTTGAAAAAGTCATAATTCACATCCAACAGTCATTTAGAGTCAAAAGATTAAATGTTAAAATTTCATCCATGTTGACCATTTTGGAATCGTTCGACAGGTCCGGAGTCATCGTTTTTCATCAGAAAATGGATTTTTAGGACTGTACCAAAAATGATTCAAAATGTCAATTGGATCGTGCCTCATGTTGAATAACCACTTTGTAACCCCTCAGAGTGACCAAAATGGCCATTTTTACAGAGTTTTGCTTACTCAAAAGCTTCAATTTTGACCAATTTCAGGCACATAAATGACTTTAAACACACTTGATTTAGTTGAAAAAGTCATAATTCACATCCAACAGTCATTTGGAGTCAAAAGATTAAATGTTAAAATTTCATCCATATTGACCATTTTGGGAACGTTCGACAGGTCCGGAGTCATCGTTTTTCATCAGAAAATGGATTTTTGGGACTGTACCAAAAATGATTCAAAATGTCAATTGGATCGTGCCTCTTGTTGAATAACCACTTTTTAACCCCTCAGAGTGACCAAAATGGCCATTTTTACAGAGTTTTGCTTACTCAAAAGCTTTAATTTTGACCAATTTCAGGCGCATAAATGATTTTAAACACACTTATTTTAGTTGAAAAAGTCATAATTCACATCCAACAGTCATTTAGAGTCAAAAGATTACATGTTAAAATTTCATCCATATTGACCATTTTGGAATCGTTCGACAGGTCCGGAGTCATCGTTTTTCATCAGAAAATGGATTTTTGGGACTGTACCAAAAATGATTCAAAATGTCAATTGGATCGTGCCTCATGTTGAATAACCACTATTTAACCCCTCAGAGTGACCAAAATGGCCATTTTTACAGAGTTTTGCTTACTCAAAAGCTTCAATTTTGACCAATTTCAGGCACATAAATGACTTTAAACACACTTGATTTAGTTGAAAAAGTCATAATTCACATCCAACAGTCATTTAGAGACAAAAGATTAAATGTTAAAATTTCATCCATATTGACCATTTTGGAAACGTTCGACAGATCCGGAGTCATCGTTTTTCATCAGAAAATGGATTTTTGGGACTGTACCAAAAATGATTCAAAATGTCAAATGGATCGTGCCTCATGTTGAATAACCACTTTTTAACCCCTCAGAGTGACCAAAATTGCCATTTTTACAGAGTTTTTGCTTATTCAAAAGCTTTAATTGTGACCAATTTCAGGCACATAAATGACTTTAAACACACTTATTTTAGTTGAAAAAGTCATAATTCACATCCAACAGTCATTTAGAGTCTAAAGATTAAATGTTAAAATTTCATCCATATTGACCATTTTGTGAACGTTCGACAGGTCCGGAGTCATCGTTTTTCATCAGAAAATGGATTTTTGGGACTGTACCAAAAATGATTCAAAATGTCAAATGGATCGTGCCTCATGTTGAATAACCACTTTTTAACCCCTCAGAGTGACCAAAATGGCCATTTTTACAGAGTTTTGCTTACTCAAAAGCTTCAATTTTGACCAATTTCAGGCACATAAATGACTTTAAACACACTTATTTTAGTTGAAAAAGTCATAATTCACATCCAACAGTCATTTAGAGTCAAAAGATTAAATGTTAAAATTTCATCCATATTGACCATTTTGGAATCGTTCGACAGGTCCGGAGTCATCGTTTTTCATCAGAAAATGGATTTTTGGGACTGTACCAAAAATGATTCAAAATGTCAATTGGATCGTGCCTCATGTTGAATAACCACTTTGTAACCCCTCAGAGTGACCAAAATGGCCATTTTTACAGAGTTTTGCTTACTCAAAAGCTTCAATTTTGACCAATTTCAGGCACATAAATGACTTTAAACACACTTATTTTAGTTGAAAAAGTCATAATTCCCATCCAACAGTCATTTGGAGTCAAAAGATTAAATGTTAAAATTTCATCCATATTGACCATTTTGGGAACGTTCGACAGGTCCGGAGTCATCGTTTTTAATCAGAAAATGGATTTTTGGGACTGTACCAAAAATGATTCAAAATGTCAATTGGATCGTGCCTCATGTTGAATAACCACTTTTTAACCCCTCAGAGTGACCAAAATGGCCATTTTTACAGAGTTTTGCTTACTCAAAAGCTTCAATTGTGACCAATTTCAGGCATATAAATGACTTTAAACACACTTGATTTAGTTGAAAAAGTCATAATTCACATCCAACAGTCATTTAGAGTCAAAAGATTAAATGTTAAAATTTCATCCATATTGACCATTTTGGAAACGTTCGACAGGTCCGGAGTCATCGTTTTTCATCAGAAAATTGATTTTTGGGACTGTACCAAAAATGATTCAAAATGTCAAATGGATCGTGCCTCATGTTGAATAACCACTTTTTAACCCCTCAGAGTGACCAACATTGCCATTTTTACAGAGTTTCGCTTACTCAAAAGCTTCAATTTTGACCAATTTCAGGCACAGAAATGACTTTAAACACACTTATTTTAGTCGAAAAGGTCATAATTCACATCCAACAGTCATTTGGAGTCAAAAGATTAAATGTTAAAATTTCATCCATATTGACCATTTTGGGAACGTTCGACAGGTCCGGAGTCATCGTTTTTCATCAGAAAATGGATTTTTGGGACTGTACCAAAAATGATTCAAAATGTCAATTGGATCGTGCCTCAGGTTGTATAACCACTTTTTAACCCCTCAGAGTGACCAAAATGGCCATTTTTACAGAGTTTTGCTTATTCAAAAGCTTTAATTTTGACCAATTTCAGGCGCATAAATGATTTTAAACACACTTATTTTAGTTGAAAACGTCATAATTCACATCCAACAGTCATTTAGAGTCAAAAGATTAAATGTTAAAATTTCATCCATGTTGACCATTTTGGAATCGTTCGACAGGTCCGGAGTCATCGTTTTTCATCAGAAAATGGATTTTTGGGACTGTACCAAAAATGATTCAAAATGTCAATTGGATCGTGCCTCATGTTGAATAACCACTTTGTAACCCCTCAGAGTGACCAAAATGGCCATTTTTACAGAGTTTTGCTTACTCAAAAGCTTCAATTTTGACCAATTTCAGGCACATAAATGACTTTAAACACACTTGATTTAGTTGAAAAAGTCATAATTCACATCCAACAGTCATTTGGAGTCAAAAGATTAAATGTTAAAATGTCATCCATATTGACCATTTTGGGAACGTTCGACAGGTCCGGAGTCATCGTTTTTCATCAGAAAATGGATTTTTGGGACTGTACCAAAAATGATTCAAAATGTCAATTGGATCGTGCCTCTTGTTGAATAACCACTTTTTAACCCCTCAGAGTGACCAAAATGGCCATTTTTACAGAGTTTTGCTTACTCAAAAGCTTTAATTTTGACCAATTTCAGGCGCATAAATGATTTTAAACACACTTATTTTAGTTGAAAAAGTCATAATTCACATCCAACAGTCATTTAGAGTCAAAAGATTACATGTTAAAATTTCATCCATATTGACCATTTTGGAATCGTTCGACAGGTCCGGAGTCATCGTTTTTCATCAGAAAATGGATTTTTGGGACTGTACCAAAAATGATTCAAAATGTCAAATGGATCGTGCCTCATGTTGAATAACCACTTTTTAACCCCTCAGAGTGACCAAAATGGCCATTTTTACAGAGTTTTGCTTACTCAAAAGCTTCAATTTTGACCAATTTCAGGCACATAAATGACTTTAAACACACTTATTTTAGTTGAAAAAGTCATAATTCCCATCCAACAGTCATTTGGAGTCAAAAGATTAAATGTTAAAATTTCATCCATATTGACCATTTTGGGAACGTTCGACAGGTCCGGAGTCATCGTTTTTCATCAGAAAATGGATTTTTGGGACTGTACCAAAAATGATTCAAAATGTCAAATGGATCGTGCCTCATGTTGAATAACCACTTTTTAACCCCTCAGAGTGACCAAAATGGCCATTTTTACAGAGTTTTGCTTATTCAAAAGCTTTAATTTTGACCAATTTCAGGCGCATAAATGATTTTAAACACACTTATTTTAGTTGAAAAAGTCATAATTCACATCCAACAGTCATTTAGAGTCAAAAGATTAAATGTTAAAATTTCATCCATATTGACCATTTTGGAATCGTTCGACAGGTCCGGAGTCATCGTTTTTCATCAGAAAATGGATTTTTGGGACTGTACCAAAAATGATTCAAAATGTCAATTGGATCGTGCCTCATGTTGAATAACCACTTTGTAACCCCTCAGAGTGACCAAAATGGCCATTTTTACAGAGTTTTGCTTACTCAAAAGCTTCAATTTTGACCGATTTCAGGCACATAAATGACTTTAAACACACTTGATTTAGTTGAAAAAGTCATAATTCACATCCAACAGTCATTTAGAGTCAAAAGATTAAATGTTAAAATTTCATCCATATTGACCATTTTGGAAACGTTCGACAGGTCCGGAGTCATCGTTTTTCATCAGAAAATGGATTTTTGGGACTGTACCAAAAATGATTCAAAATGTCAAATGGATCGTGCCTCATGTTGAATAACCACTTTTTAACCCCTCAGAGTGACCAAAATTGCCATTTTTACAGAGTTTTGCTTACTCAAAAGCTTCAATTTTGACCAATTTCAGGCACATAAATGACTTTAAACACACTTGATTTAGTTGAAAAAGTCATAATTCACATCCAACAGTCATTTGGAGTCAAAAGATTAAATGTTAAAATTTCATCCATATTGACCATTTTGGGAACGTTCGACAGGTCCGGAGTCATCGTTTTTCATCAGAAAATGGATTTTTGGGACTGTACCAAAAATGATTCAAAATGTCAATTGGATCGTGCCTCTTGTTGAATAACCACTTTTTAACCCCTCAGAGTGACCAAAATGGCCATTTTTACAGAGTTTTGCTTACTCAAAAGCTTTAATTTTGACCAATTTCAGGCGCATAAATGATTTTAAACACACTTATTTTAGTTGAAAAAGTCATAATTCACATCCAACAGTCATTTAGAGTCAAAAGATTACATGTTAAAATTTCATCCATATTGACCATTTTGGAATCGTTCGACAGGTCCGGAGTCATCGTTTTTCATCAGAAAATGGATTTTTGGGACTGTACCAAAAATGATTCAAAATGTCAATTGGATCGTGCCTCATGTTGAATAACCACTTTGTAACCCCTCAGAGTGACCAAAATGGCCATTTTTACAGAGTTTTGCTTACTCAAAAGCTTCAATTTTGACCAATTTCAGGCACATAAATGACTTTAAACACACTTATTTTAGTTGAAAAAGTCATAATTCACATCCAACAGTCATTTAGAGTCTAAAGATTAAATGTTAAAATTTCATCCATATTGACCATTTTGTGAACGTTCGACAGGTCCGGAGTCATCATTTTTCATCAGAAAATGGATTTTTGGGACTGTACCAAAAATGATTCAAAATGTCAAATGGATCGTGCCTCATGTTGAATAACCACTTTTTAACCCCTCAGAGTGACCAAAATGGCCATTTCTACAGAGTTTTGCTTACTCAAAAGCTTCAATTTTGACCAATTTCAGGCACATAAATGACTTTAAACACACTTATTTTAGTTGAAAAAGTCATAATTCCCATCCAACAGTCATTTGGAGTCAAAAGATTAAATGTTAAAATTTCATCCATATTGACCATTTTGGGAACGTTCGACAGGTCCGGAGTCATCGTTTTTCATCAGAAAATGGATTTTTGGGACTGTACCAAAAATGATTCAAAATGTCAAATGGATCGTGCCTCATGTTGAATAACCACTTTTTAACCCCTCAGATTGACCAAAATTGCCATTTTTACAGAGTTTTGCTTACTCAAAAGCTTCAATTTTGACCAATTTCAGGCACATAAATGACTTTAAACACACTTATTTTAGTTGAAAAAGTCATAATTCACATCCAACAGACATTTAGAGTCAAAAGATTAAATGTTAAAATTTCATCCATATTGACCATTTTGGAATCGTTCGACAGGTCCGGAGTCATCGTTTTTCATCAGAAAATGGATTTTTGGGACTGTACCAAAAATGATTCGAAATGTCAATTGGATCGTGCCTCATGTTGAATAACCACTTTTTAACCCCTCAGAGTGACCAAAATGGCCATTTTTACAGAGTTTTTGCTTATTCAAAAGCTTTAATTTTGACCAATTTCAGGCACATAAATGACTTTAAACACACTTATTTTAGTTGAAAAAGTCATATTTCACATCCAACAGTCATTTAGAGTCTAAAGATTAAATGTTAAAATTTCATCCATATTGACCATTTTGGGAACGTTCGACAGGTCCGGAGTCATCGTTTTTCATCAGAAAATTGATTTTTGGGACTGTACCAAAAATGATTCAAAATGTCAAATGGATCGTGCCTTATGTTGAATAACCACTTTTTAACCCCTCAGAGTGACCAAAATGGCCATTTTTACAGAGTTTTGCTTACTCAAAAGCTTCAATTTTGACCAATGTCAGGCACATAAATGACTTTAAACACACTTATTTTAGTTGAAAAAGTCATAATTCCCATCCAACAGTCATTTAGAGTCAAAAGATTAAATGTTAAAATTTCATCCATATTGACCATTTTGGAAACGTTCGACAGGTCCGTAGTCATCGTTTTTCATCAGAAAATGGATTTTTGGGACTGTACCAAAAATGATTCAAAATGTCAAATGGATCGTGCCTCATGTTGAATAACCACTTTTTAACCCCTCAGAGTGACCAACATTGCCATTTTTACAGAGTTTCGCTTACTCAAAAGCTTCAATTTTGACCAATTTCAGGCACAGAAATGACTTTAAACACACTTATTTTAGTCGAAAAGGTCATAATTCACATCCAACAGTCATTTGGAGTCAAAAGATTAAATGTTAAAATTTCATCCATATTGACCATTTTGGGAACGTTCGACAGGTCCGGAGTCATCGTTTTTCATCAGAAAATGGATTTTTGGGACTGTACCAAAAATGATTCAAAATGTCAATTGGATCGTGCCTCATGTTGAATAACCACTTTTTAACCCCTCAGAGTGACCAAAATGGCCATTTTTACAGAGTTTTGCTTACTCAAAAGCTTCAATTGTGACCAATTTCAGGCATATAAATGACTTTAAACACACTTGATTTAGTTGAAAAAGTCATAATTCACATCCAACAGGCATTTAGAGTCAAAAGATTAAATGTTAAAATTTCATCCATATTGACCATTTTGGAAACGTTCGACAGGTCCGGAGTCATCGTTTTTCATCAGAAAATTGATTTTTGGGACTGTACCAAAAATGATTCAAAATGTCAAATGGATCGTGCCTCATGTTGAATAACCACTTTTTAACCCCTCAGAGTGACCAAAATTGCCATTTTTACAGAGTTTTTGCTTATTCAAAAGCTTTAATTTTGACCAATTTCAGGCACATAAATGACTTTAAACACACTTATTTTAGTTGAAAAAGTCATAATTCACATCCAACAGTCATTTAGAGTCAAAAGATTAAATGTTAAAATTTCATCCATATTGACCATTTTGGAATCGTTCGACAGGTCCGGAGTCATCGTTTTTCATCAGAAAATGGATTTTTGGGACTGTACCAAAAATGATTCAAAATGTCAATTGGATCGTGCCTCATGTTGAATAACCACTTTTTAACCCCTCAGAGTGACCAAAATGGCCATTTTTACAGAGTTTTGCTTACTCAAAAGCTTTAATTTTGACCAATTTCAGGCGCATAAATGATTTTAAACACACTTATTTTAGTTGAAAAAGTCATAATTCACATCCAACAGTCATTTAGAGTCAAAAGATTAAATGTTAAAATTTCATCCATATTGACCATTTTGGAAACGTTCGACAGGTCCGTAGTCATCGTTTTTCATCAGAAAATGGATTTTTGGGACTGTACCAAAAATGATTCAAAATGTCAAATGGATCGTGCCTCATGTTGAATAACCACTTTTTAACCCCTCAGAGTGACCAACATTGCCATTTTTACAGAGTTTCGCTTACTCAAAAGCTTCAATTTTGACCAATTTCAGGCACAGAAATGACTTTAAACACACTTATTTTAGTCGAAAAGGTCATAATTCACATCCAACAGTCATTTGGAGTCAAAAGATTAAATGTTAAAATTTCATCCATATTGACCATTTTGGGAACGTTCGACAGGTCCGGAGTCATCGTTTTTCATCAGAAAATGGATTTTTGGGACTGTACCAAAAATGATTCAAAATGTCAATTGGATCGTGCCTCATGTTGTATAACCACTTTTTAACCCCTCAGAGTGACCAAAATGGCCATTTTTACAGAGTTTTGCTTACTCAAAAGCTTCAATTTTGACCAATTTCAGGCACATAAATGACTTTAAACACACTTATTTTAGTTGAAAAAGTAATAATTCACATCCAACAGTCATTTAGAGTCAAAAGATTAAATGTTAAAATTTCATCCATGTTGACCATTTTGGAATCGTTCGACAGGTCCGGAGTCATCGTTTTTCATCAGAAAATGGATTTTTGGGACTGTACCAAAAATGATTCAAAATGTCAATTGGATCGTGCCTCATGTTGAATAACCACTTTGTAACCCCTCAGAGTGACCAAAATGGCCATTTTTACTGAGTTTTGCTTACTCAAAAGCTTCAATTTTGACCAATTTCAGGCACATAAATGACTTTAAACACACTTGATTTAGTTGAAAAAGTCATAATTCACATCCAACAGTCATTTGGAGTCAAAAGATTAAATGTTAAAATTTCATCCATATTGACCATTTTCGGAACGTTCGACAGGTCCGGAGTCATCGTTTTTCATCAGAAAATGGATTTTTGGGACTGTACCAAAAATGATTCAAAATGTCAATTGGATCGTGCCTCTTGTTGAATAACCACTTTTTAACCCCTCAGAGTGACCAAAATGGCCATTTTTACAGAGTTTTGCTTACTCAAAAGCTTTAATTTTGACCAATTTCAGGCGCATAAATGATTTTAAACACACTTATTTTAGTTGAAAAAGTCATAATTCACATCCAACAGTCATTTAGAGTCAAAAGATTACATGTTAAAATTTCATCCATATTGACCATTTTGGAATCGTTCGACAGGTCCGGAGTCATCGTTTTTCATCAGAAAATGGATTTTTGGGACTGTACCAAAAATGATTCAAAATGTCAATTGGATCGTGCCTCATGTTGAATAACCACTATTTAACCCCTCAGAGTGACCAAAATTGCCATTTTTACAGTTTTTGCTTATTCAAAAGCTTTAATTTTGACCAATTTCAGGCACATAAATGACTTTAAACACACTTATTTTAGTTGAAAAAGTCATAATTCCCATCCAACAGTCATTTGGAGTCAAAAGATTAAATGTTAAAATTTCATCCATATTGACCATTTTGGGAACGTTCGACAGGTCCGGAGTCATCGTTTTTCATCAGAAAATGGATTTTTGGGACTGTACCAAAAATGATTCAAAATGTCAATTGGATCGTGCCTCATGTTGAATAACCACTTTTTAACCCCTCAGAGTGACCAAAATGGCCATTTTTACAGAGTTTTGCTTACTCAAAAGCTTCAATTGTGACCAATTTCAGGCATATAAATGACTTTAAACACACTTGATTTAGTTGAAAAAGTCATAATTCACATCCAACAGTCATTTAGAGTCAAAAGATTAAATGTTAAAATTTCATCCATATTGACCATTTTGGAAACGTTCGACAGGTCCGGAGTCATCGTTTTTCATCAGAAAATTGATTTTTGGGACTGTACCAAAAATGATTCAAAATGTCAAATGGATCGTGCCTCATGTTGAATAACCACTTTTTAACCCCTCAGAGTGACCAACATTGCCATTTTTACAGAGTTTCGCTTACTCAAAAGCTTCAATTTTGACCAATTTCAGGCACAGAAATGACTTTAAACACACTTATTTTAGTCGAAAAGGTCATAATTCACATCCAACAGTCATTTGGAGTCAAAAGATTAAATGTTAAAATTTCATCCATATTGACCATTTTGGGAACGTTCGACAGGTCCGGAGTCATCGTTTTTCATCAGAAAATGGATTTTTGGGACTGTACCAAAAATGATTCAAAATGTCAATTGGATCGTGCCTCAGGTTGTATAACCACTTTTTAACCCCTCAGAGTGACCAAAATGGCCATTTTTACAGAGTTTTGCTTACTCAAAAGCTTCAATTTTGACCAATTTCAGGCACATAAATGACTTTAAACACACTTATTTTAGTTGAAAAAGTCATAATTCACATCCAACAGTCATTTAGAGTCAAAAGATTAAATGTTAAAATTTCATCCATATTGACCATTTTGGAATCGTTCGACAGGTCCGGAGTCATCGTTTTTCATCAGAAAATGGAATTTTGGGACTGTACCAAAAATGATTCAAAATGTCAAATGGATCGTGCCTCATGTTGAATAACCACTTTTTAACCCCTCAGAGTGACCAAAATGGCCATTTTTACAGAGTTTTGCTTATTCAAAAGCTTTAATTTTGACCAATTTCAGGCGCATAAATGATTTTAAACACACTTATTTTAGTTGAAAAAGTCATAATTCACATCCAACAGTCATTTAGAGTCAAAAGATTAAATGTTAAAATTTCATCCATGTTGACCATTTTGGAATCGTTCGACAGGTCCGGAGTCATCGTTTTTCATCAGAAAATGGATTTTTGGGACTGTACCAAAAATGATTCAAAATGTCAATTGGATCGTGCCTCATGTTGAATAACCACTTTGTAACCCCTCAGAGTGACCAAAATGGCCATTTTTACAGAGTTTTGCTTACTCAAAAGCTTCAATTTTGACCAATTTCAGGCACATAAATGACTTTAAACACACTTATTTTAGTTGAAAAAGTCATAATTCCCATCCAACAGTCATTTGGAGTCAAAAGATTAAATGTTAAAATTTCATCCATATTGACCATTTTGGGAACGTTCGACAGGTCCGGAGTCATCGTTTTTCATCAGAAAATGGATTTTTGGGACTGTACCAAAAATGATTCAAAATGTCAATTGGATCGTGCCTCATGTTGAATAACCACTTTTTAACCCCTCAGAGTGACCAAAATGGCCATTTTTACAGAGTTTTGCTTACTCAAAAGCTTCAATTGTGACCAATTTCAGGCATATAAATGACTTTAAACACACTTGATTTAGTTGAAAAAGTCATAATTCACATCCAACAGTCATTTAGAGTCAAAAGATTAAATGTTAAAATTTCATCCATATTGACCATTTTGGAAACGTTCGACAGGTCCGGAGTCATCGTTTTTCATCAGAAAATTGATTTTTGGGACTGTACCAAAAATGATTCAAAATGTCAAATGGATCGTGCCTCATGTTGAATAACCACTTTTTAACCCCTCAGAGTGACCAACATTGCCATTTTTACAGAGTTTCGCTTACTCAAAAGCTTCAATTTTGACCAATTTCAGGCACAGAAATGACTTTAAACACACTTATTTTAGTCGAAAAGGTCATAATTCACATCCAACAGTCATTTGGAGTCAAAAGATTAAATGTTAAAATTTCATCCATATTGACCATTTTGGGAACGTTCGACAGGTCCGGAGTCATCGTTTTTCATCAGAAAATGGATTTTTGGGACTGTACCAAAAATGATTCAAAATGTCAATTGGATCGTGCCTCAGGTTGTATAACCACTTTTTAACCCCTCAGAGTGACCAAAATGGCCATTTTTACAGAGTTTTGCTTACTCAAAAGCTTCAATTTTGACCAATTTCAGGCACATAAATGACTTTAAACACACTTATTTTAGTTGAAAAAGTCATAATTCACATCCAACAGTCATTTAGAGTCAAAAGATTAAATGTTAAAATTTCATCCATATTGACCATTTTGGAATCGTTCGACAGGTCCGGAGTCATCGTTTTTCATCAGAAAATGGAATTTTGGGACTGTACCAAAAATGATTCAAAATGTCAAATGGATCGTGCCTCATGTTGAATAACCACTTTTTAACCCCTCAGAGTGACCAAAATGGCCATTTTTACAGAGTTTTGCTTATTCAAAAGCTTTAATTTTGACCAATTTCAGGCGCATAAATGATTTTAAACACACTTATTTTAGTTGAAAAAGTCATAATTCACATCCAACAGTCATTTAGAGTCAAAAGATTAAATGTTAAAATTTCATCCATGTTGACCATTTTGGAATCGTTCGACAGGTCCGGAGTCATCGTTTTTCATCAGAAAATGGATTTTTGGGACTGTACCAAAAATGATTCAAAATGTCAATTGGATCGTGCTTCTTGTTGAATAACCACTTTTTAACCCCTCAGAGTGACCAAAATGGCCATTTTTACAGAGTTTTGCTTACTCAAAAGCTTTAATTTTGACCAATTTCAGGCGCATAAATGATTTTAAACACACTTATTTTAGTTGAAAAAGTCATAATTCACATCCAACAGTCATTTAGAGTCAAAAGATTACATGTTAAAATTTCATCCATATTGACCATTTTGGAATCGTTCGACAGGTCCGGAGTCATCGTTTTTCATCAGAAAATGGATTTTTGGGACTGTACCAAAAATGATTCAAAATGTCAATTGGATCGTGCCTCATGTTGAATAACCACTATTTAACCCCTCAGAGTGACCAAAATGGCCATTTTTACAGAGTTTTGCTTACTCAAAAGCTTCAATTTTGACCAATTTCAGGCACATAAATGACTTTAAACACACTTGATTTAGTTGAAAAAGTCATAATTCACATCCAACAGTCATTTAGAGTCAAAAGATTAAATGTTAAAATTTCATCCATATTGACCATTTTGGAATCGTTCGACAGGTCCGGAGTCATCGTTTTTCATCAGAAAATGGATTTTTGGGACTGTACCAAAAATGATTCAAAATGTCAAATGGATCGTGCCTCATGTTGAATAACCACTTTTTAACCCCTCAGAGTGACCAAAATTGCCATTTTTACAGAGTTTTTGCTTATTCAAAAGCTTTAATTGTGACCAATTTCAGGCACATAAATGACTTTAAACACACTTATTTTAGTTGAAAAAGTCATAATTCACATCCAACAGTCATTTAGAGTCTAAAGATTAAATGTTAAAATTTCATCCATATTGACCATTTTGGAAACGTTCGACAGGTCCGGAGTCATCGTTTTTCATCAGAAAATGGATTTTTGGGACTGTACCAAAAATGATTCAAAATGTCAAATGGATCGTGCCTCATGTTGAATAACCACTTTTTAACCCCTCAGAGTGACCAACATTGCCATTTTTACAGAGTTTTGCTTACTCAAAAGCTTCAATTTTGACCAATTTCAGGCACATAAATGACTTTAAACACACTTATTTTAGTTGAAAAAGTCATAATTCCCATCCAACAGTCATTTGGAGTCAAAAGATTAAATGTTAAAATTTCATCCATATTGACCATTTTGGGAACGTTCGACAGGTCCGGAGTCATCGTTTTTCATCAGAAAATGGATTTTTGGGACTGTACCAAAAATTATTCAAAATGTCAAATGGATCGTTCCTCATGTTGAATAACCACTTTTTAACCCCTCAGAGTGACCAACATTGCCATTTTTACAGAGTTTTGCTTACTCAAAAGCTTCAATTTTGACCAATTTCAGGCACATAAATGACTTTAAACACACTTATTTTAGTTGAAAAAGTCATAATTCCCATCCAACAGTCATTTGGAGTCAAAAGATTAAATGTTAAAATTTCATCCATATTGACCATTTTGGGAACGTTCGACAGGTCCGGAGTCATCGTTTTTCATCAGAAAATGGATTTTTGGGACTGTACCAAAAATTATTCAAAATGTCAAATGGATCGTTCCTCATGTTGAATAACCACTTTTTAACCCCTCAGAGTGACCAACATTGCCATTTTTACAGAGTTTTGCTTACTCAAAAGCTTCAATTTTGACCAATTTCAGGCACAGAAATGCCTTTAAAGACACTTATTTTAGTTGAAAAGGTCATAATTCAATTCCAACAGTCATTTGGAGTCAAAAGATTAAATGTTAAAATTTCATCCATATTGACCATTTTGGGAACGTTCGACAGGTCCGGAGTCATCGTTTTTCATCAGAAAATGGATTTTTGGGACTGTACCAAAAATGATTCAAAATGTCAAATGGATCGTGCCTCATGTTGAATAACCAATTTTTAACCCCTCAGACTGACCAACATTGCCATTTTTACAGAGTTTCGCTTACTCAAAAGCTTCAATTTTGACCAATTTCAGGCACAGAAATGACTTTAAACGCACTTATTTTAGTCAAAAAGGTCATAATTCACATCCAACAGTCATTTGGAGTCAAAAGATTAAATGTTAAAATTTCATCCATATTGACCATTTTGGGAACGTTCGACAGGTCCGGAGTCATCGTTTTTCATCAGAAAATGGATTTTTGGGACTGTACCAAAAATGATTCAAAATGTCAAATGGATCGTGCCTCATGTTGAATAACCACTTTTTAACTCCTCAGAGTGACCAAAATGGCCATTTTTACAGAGTTTTGCTTACTCAAAAGCTTTAATTTTGACCAATTTCAGGCGCATAAATGATTTTAAACAAACTTATTTTAGTTGAAAAAGTCATAATTCACATCCAACAGTCATTTAGAGTCAAAAGATTACATGTTAAAATTTCATCCATATTGACCATTTTGGAAACGTTCGACAGGTCCGGAGTCATCGTTTTTCATCAGAAAATGGATTTTTGGGACTGTACCAAAAATGATTCAAAATGTCAAATGGATCGTGCCTCATGTTGAATAACCACTTTTTAACCCCTCAGAGTGACCAACATTGCCATTTTTACAGAGTTTTGCTTACTCAAGAGCTTCAATTTTGACCAATTTCAGGCACATAAATGACTTTAAACACACTTATTTTAGTTGAAAAAGTCATAATTCCCATCCAAAAGTCATTTGGAGTCAAAAGATTAAATGTTAAAATTTCATCCATATTGACCATTTTGGGAACGTTCGACAGGTCCGGAGTCATCGTTTTTCATCAGAAAATGGATGTTTGGGACTGTACAAAAATGATTCAAAATGTCAAATGGATCGTGCCTCATGTTGAATAACCACTTTTTAACCCCTCAGAGTGACCAAAATTGCCATTTTTACAGAGTTTTTGCTTATTCAAAAGCTTTAATTTTGACCAATTTCAGGCACATAAATGACTTTAAACACACTTATTTTAGTTGAAAAAGTCATAATTCACATCCAACAGTCATTTAGAGTCAAAAGATTAAATGTTAAAATTTCATCCATATTGACCATTTTGGAATCGTTCGACAGGTCCGGAGTCATCGTTTTTCATCAGAAAATGGATTTTTGGGACTGTACCAAAAATGATTCAAAATGTCAATTGGATCGTGCCTCATGTTGAATAACCACTTTTTAACCCCTCAGAGTGACCAACATTGCCATTTTTACAGAGTTTTGCTTACTCAAAAGCTTCAATTTTGACCAATTTCAGGCACATAAATGACTTTAAACACACTTATTTTAGTTGAAAAAGTCATAATTCCCATCCAACAGTCATTTGGAGTCAAAAGAATAAATGTTAAAATTTCATCCATATTGACCATTTTGGAAACGTACGACAGGTCCGGAGTCATCGTTTTTCATCAGAAAATGGATTTTTGGGACTGTACCAAAAATGATTCAAAATGTCAAATGGATCGTGCCTCATGTTGAATAACCACTTTTTAACCCCTCAGAGTGACCAACATTGCCATTTTTACAGAGTTTTGCTTACTCAAAAGCTTCAATTTTGACCAATTTCAGGCACAGAAATGACTTTAAACGCACTTATTTTAGTCAAAAAGGTCATAATTCACATCCAACAGTCATTTGGAGTCAAAAGATTAAATGTTAAAATTTCATCCATATTGACCATTTTGGGAACGTTCGACAGGTCCGGAGTCATCGTTTTTCATCAGAAAATGGATTTTTGGGACTGTACCAAAAATGATTCAAAATGTCAAATGGATCGTGCCTCATGTTGAATAACCACTTTAAAACCCCTCAGAGTGACCAACATTGCCATTTTTACAGAGTTTTGCTTACTCAAGAGCTTCAATTTTGACCAATTTCAGGCACATAAATGACTTTAAACACACTTATTTTAGTTGAAAAAGTCATAATTCCCATCCAAAAGTCATTTGGAGTCAAAAGATTAAATGTTAAAATTTCATCCATATTGACCATTTTGGGAACGTTCGACAGGTCCGGAGTCATCGTTTTTCATCAGAAAATGGATGTTTGGGACTGTACAAAAATGATTCAAAATGTCAAATGGATCGTGCCTCATGTTGAATAACCATTTTTTAACCCCTCAGAGTGACCAACATTGCCATTTTTACAGAGTTTTGCTTACTCAAAAGCTTCAATTTTGACCAATTTCAGGCACATAAATGACTTTAAACACACTTATTTTAGTTGAAAAAGTCATAATTCCCATCCAACAGTCATTTGGAGTCAAAAGATTAAATGTTAAAATTTCATCCATATTGACCATTTTGGAAACGTACGACAGGTCCGGAGTCATCGTTTTTCATCAGAAAATTGATTTTTGGGACTGTACCAAAAATGATTCAAAATGTCAAATGGATCGTGCCTCATGTTGAATAACCACTTTTTAACCCCTCAGAGTGACCAACATTGCCATTTTTACAGAGTTTTGCTTACTCAAGAGCTTCAATTTTGACCAATTTCAGGCACATAAATGACTTTAAACACACTTATTTTAGTTGAAAAAGTCATAATTCCCATCCAACAGTCATTTGGAGTCAAAAGATTAAATGTTAAAATTTCATCCATATTGACCATTTTGGGAACGTTCGACAGGTCCGGAGTCATCGTTTTTCATCAGAAAATGGATGTTTGGGACTGTACAAAAATGATTCAAAATGTCAAATGGATCATGCCTCTTGTTGAATAACCACTTTTTAACCCCTCAGAGTGACCAAAATTGCCATTTTTACAGAGTTTTTGATTATTCAAAAGCTTTAATTTTGACCAATTTCAGGCACATAAATGACTTTAAACACACTTATTTTAGTTGAGAAAGTCATAATTCCCATCCAACAGTCATTTGGAGTCAAAAGATTAAATGTTAAAATTTCATCCATATTGACCATTTTGGGAACGTTCGACAGGTCCGGAATCATCGTTTTTCATCAGAAAATGGATTTTTGGGACTGTACCAAAAATGATTCAAAATGTCAAATGGATCGTGCCTCATGTTGAATAACCACTTTTTAACCCCTCAGAGTGACCAACATTGCCATTTTTACAGAGTTTCGCTTACTCAAAAGCTTCAATTTTTTGACCAATTTCAGGCACAGAAATGACTTTAAACACACTTATTTTAGTCGAAAAGGTCATAATTCACATCCAACAGTCATTTGGAGTCAAAAGATTAAATGTTAAAATTTCATCCATATTGACCATTTTGGGAACGTTCGACAGGTCCGGAGTCATCGTTTTTCATCAGAAAATGGATTTTTGGGACTGTACCAAAAATGATTCAAAATGTCAAATGGAGCGTGCCTCATGTTGAATAACCACTTTTTAACCCCTCAGAGTGACCAACATTGCCATTTTTACAGAGTTTTGCTTACTCAAGAGCTTCAATTTTGACCAATTTCAGGCACATAAATGACTTTAAACACACTTATTTTAGTTGAAAAAGTCATAATTCACATCCAACAGTCATTTAGAGTCTAAAGATTAAATGTTAAAATTTCATCCATATTGACCATTTTGGGAACGTTCGACAGGTCCTGAGTCATCGTTTTTCATTAGAAAATGGATTTTTGGGACTGTACCAAAGATGATTCAAAATGTCAAATGGATCGTGCCTCATGTTGAATAACCACTTTTTAACCCCTCAGAGTGACTAAAATGGCCATTTTTACAGAGTTTTGCTTACTCAAAAGCTTCAATTTTGACCAATTTCAGGCACATAAATGACTTTAAACACACTTATTTTAGTTGAAAAAGTCATAATTCCCATCCAACAGTCATTTGGAGTCAAAAGATTAAATGTTAAAATTTCATCCATATTGACCATTTTGGGAACGTTCGACAGGTCCGGAGTCATCGTTTTTCATCAGAAAATGGATGTTTGGGACTGTACAAAAATGATTCAAAATGTCAAATGGATCATGCCTCATGTTGAATAACCACTTTTTAACCCCTCAGAGTGACCAAAATTGCCATTTTTACAGAGTTTTTGCTTATTCAAAAGCTTTAATTTTGACCAATTTCAGGCACATAAATGACTTTAAACACACTTATTTTAGTTGAAAAAGTCATAATTCACATCCAACAGTCATTTAGAGTCAAAAGATTAAATGTTGAAATTTCATCCATATTGACCATTTTGGAATCGTTCGACAGGTCCGGAGTCATCGTTTTTCATCAGAAAATGGATTTTTGGGACTGTACCAAAAATGATTCAAAATGTCAATTGGATCGTGCCTCATGTTGAATAACCACTTTTTAACCCCTCAGAGTGACCAAAATGGCCATTTTTACAGAGTTTTGCTTACTCAAAAGCTTCGATTTTGACCAATTTCAGGCACATAAATGACTTTAAACACACTTATTTTAGTTGAAAAAGTCATAATTCACATCCAACAGTCATTTAGAGTCAAAAGATTAAATGTTAAAATTTCATCCATATTGACCATTTTGGAAACGTTCGACAGGTCCGGAGTCATCGTTTTTCATCAGAAAATTGTTTTTTGGGACTGTACCAAAAATGATTCAAAATGTCAAATGGATCGTGCCTCATGTTGAATAACCACTTTTTAACCCCTCAGAGTGACCAACATTGCCATTTTTACAGAGTTTTGCTTACTCAAAAGCTTCAATTTTGACCAATTTCAGGCACATAAATGACTTTAAACACACTTATTTTAGTTGAAAAAGTCATAATTCCCATCCAACAGTCATTTGGAGTCAAAAGATAAAATGTTAAAATTTCATCCATATTGACCATTTTGGGAACGTTCGACAGGTCCGGAGTCATCGTTTTTCATCAGAAAATGGATTTTTGGGACTGTACCAAAAATGATTCAAAATGTCAAATGGATCGTGCCTCATGTTGTATAACCACTTTTTAACCCCTCAGAGTGACCAAAATTGCAATTTTTACAGAGTTTTTGCTTATTTAAAAGCTTTAATTTTGACCAATTTCAGGCACATAAATGACTTTAAACACACTTATTTTAGTTGAAAAAGTCATAATTCACATCCAACAGTCATTTAGAGTCTAAAGATTAAATGTTAAAATTTCATCCATATTGACCATTTTGGGAACGTTCGACAGGTCCTGAGTCATCGTTTTTCATCAGAAAATGGATTTTTGGGACTGTACCAAAAATGATTCAAAATGTCAAATGGATCGTGCCTCATGTTGAATAACCACTTTTTAACCCCTCAGAGTGACCAAAATGGCCATTTTTACAGAGTTTTGCTTACTCAAAAGCTTCAATTTTGACCAATTTCAGGCGCATAAATGACTTGAAACACACTTATTTTAGTTGAAAAAGTCATAATTCACATCCAACAGTCATTTAGAGTCAAAAGATTAAATGTTAAAATTTCATCCATATTGACCATTTTGGAAACGTTCGACAGGTCCGGAGTCATCGTTTTTCATCAGAAAATGGATTTTTGGGACTGTACCAAAAATGATTCAAAATGTCAAATGGATCGTGCCTCATGTTGAATAACCACTTTTTAACCCCTCAGAGTGACCAACATTGCCATTTTTACAGAGTTTTGCTTACTCAAAAGCTTCAATTTTGACCAATTTCAGGCACATAAATGACTTTAAACACACTTATTTTAGTTGAAAAAGTCATAATTCCCATCCAACAGTCATTTGGAGTCAAAAGATTAAATGTTAAAATTTCATCCATATTGACCATTTTGGGAACGTTCGACAGGTCCGGAGTCATCGTTTTTCATCAGAAAATGGATTTTTGGGACTGTACCAAAAATGATTCAAAATGTCAAATGGATCGTGCCTCATGTTGAATAACCACTTTTTAACCCCTCAGAGTGACCAAAATTGCCATTATTACAGAGTTTTTGCTTATTCAAAAGCTTTAATTTTGACCAATTTCAGGCACATAAATGACTTTAAACACATTTATTTTAGTTGAAAAAGTCATATTTCACATCCAACAGTCATTTAGAGTCAAAAGATTAAATGTTAAAATTTCATCCATATTGACTATTTTGGAATCGTTCGACAGGTCCGGAGTCATCGTTTTTCATCAGAAAATGGATTTTTGGGACTGTACCAAAAATGATTCAAAATGTCAATTGGATCGTGCCTCATGTTGAATAACCACTTTTTAACCCCTCAGAGTGACCAAAATGGCCATTTTTACAGAGTTTTGCTTACTCAAAAGCTTCAATTTTGACCAATTTCAGGCACATAAATGACTTTAAACACACTTATTTTAGTTGAAAAAGTCATAATTCACATCCAACAGTCATTTAGAGTCAAAAGATTAAATGTTAAAATTTCATCCATATTGACCATTTTGGAAACGTTCGACAGGTCCGGAGTCATCGTTTTTCATCAGAAAATGGATTTTTGGGACTGTACCAAAAATGATTCAAAATGTCAAATGGATCGTGCCTCATGTTGAATAACCACTTTTTAACCCCTCAGAGTGACCAACATTGCCATTTTTACAGAGTTTTGCTTACTCAAAAGCTTCAATTGTGACCAATTTCAGGCACATAAATGACTTTAAACACACTTATTTTAGTTGAAAAAGTCATAATTCCCATCCAACAGTCATTTGGAGTCAAAAGATTAAATGTTAAAATTTCATCCATATTGACCATTTTGGGAACGTTCGACAGGTCCGGAGTCATCGTTTTTCATCAGAAAATGGATTTTTGGGACTGTACCAAAAATTATTCAAAATGTCAAATGGATCGTTCCTCATGTTGAATAACCACTTTTTAACCCCTCAGAGTGACCAACATTGCCATTTTTACAGAGTTTTGCTTACTCAAAAGCTTCAATTTTGACCAATTTCAGGCACAGAAATGCCTTTAAACACACTTATTTTAGTTGAAAAGGTCATAATTCAATTCCAACAGTCATTTGGAGTCAAAAGATTAAATGTTAAAATTTCATCCATATTGACCATTTTGGGAACGTTCGACAGGTCCGGAGTCATCGTTTTTCATCAGAAAATGGATTTTTGGGACTGTACCAAAAATGATTCAAAATGTCAAATGGATCGTGCCTCATGTTGAATAACCACTTTTTAACTCCTCAGAGTGACCAAAATGGCCATTTTTACAGAGTTTTGCTTACTCAAAAGCTTTAATTTTGACCAATTTCAGGCGCATAAATGATTTTAAACAAACTTATTTTTGTTGAAAAAGTCATAATTCACATCCAACAGTCATTTAGAGTCAAAAGATTACATGTTAAAATTTCATCCATATTGACCATTTTGGAAACGTTCGACAGGTCCGGAGTCATCGTTTTTCATCAGAAAATGGATTTTTGGGACTGTACCAAAAATGATTCAAAATGTCAAATGGATCGTGCCTCATGTTGAATAACCACTTTTTAACCCCTCAGACTGACCAACATTGCCATTTTTACAGAGTTTCGCTTACTCAAAAGCTTCAATTTTGACCAATTTCAGGCACAGAAATGACTTTAAACGCACTTATTTTAGTCAAAAAGGTCATAATTCACATCCAATAGTCATTTGGAGTCAAAAGATTAAATGTTAAAATTTCATCCATATTGACCATTTTGGGAACGTTCGACAGGTCCGGAGTCATCGTTTTTCATCAGAAAATGGATTTTTGGGACTGTACCAAAAATGATTCAAAATGTCAAATGGATCGTGCCTCATGTTGAATAACCACTTTTTAACTCCTCAGAGTGACCAAAATGGCCATTTTTACAGAGTTTTGCTTACTCAAAAGCTTTAATTTTGACCAATTTCAGGCGCATAAATGATTTTAAACAAACTTATTTTTGTTGAAAAAGTCATAATTCACATCCAACAGTCATTTAGAGTCAAAAGATTACATGTTAAAATTTCATCCATATTGACCATTTTGGAAACGTTCGACAGGTCCGGAGTCATCGTTTTTCATCAGAAAATGGATTTTTGGGACTGTACCAAAAATGATTCAAAATGTCAAATGGATCGTGCCTCATGTTGAATAACCACTTTTTAACCCCTCAGACTGACCAACATTGCCATTTTTACAGAGTTTCGCTTACTCAAAAGCTTCAATTTTGACCAATTTCAGGCACAGAAATGACTTTAAACGCACTTATTTTAGTCAAAAAGGTCATAATTCACATCCAATAGTCATTTGGAGTCAAAAGATTAAATGTTAAAATTTCATCCATATTGACCATTTTGGGAACGTTCGACAGGTCCGGAGTCATCGTTTTTCATCAGAAAATGGATTTTTGGGACTGTACCAAAAATGATTCAAAATGTCAAATGGATCGTGCCTCATGTTAAATAACCACTTTTTAACCCCTCAGACTGACCAACATTGCCATTTTTACAGAGTTTCGCTTACTCAAAAGCTTCAATTTTGACCAATTTCAGGCACAGAAATGACTTTAAACGCACTTATTTTAGTCAAAAAGGTCATAATTCACATCCAACAGTCATTTGGAGTCAAAAGATTAAATGTTAAAATTTCATCCATATTGACCATTTTGGGAACGTTCGACAGGTCCGGAGTCATCGTTTTTCATCAGAAAATGGATTTTTGGGACTGTACCAAAAATGATTCAAAATGTCAAATGGATCGTGCCTCATGTTGAATAACCACTTTTTAACTCCTCAGAGTGACCAAAATGGCCATTTTTACAGAGTTTTGCCTACTCAAAAGCTTTAATTTTGACCAATTTCAGGCGCATAAATGATTTTAAACAAACTTATTTTAGTTGAAAAAGTCATAATTCACATCCAACAGTCATTTAGAGTCAAAAGATTACATGTTAAAATTTCATCCATATTGACCATTTTGGAAACGTTCGACAGGTCCGGAGTCATCGTTTTTCATCAGAAAATGGATTTTTGGGACTGTACCAAAAATGATTCAAAATGTCAAATGGATCGTGCCTCATGTTGAATAACCACTTTTTAACCCCTCAGAGTGACCAACATTGCCATTTTTACAGAGTTTTGCTTACTCAAGAGCTTCAATTTTGACCAATTTCAGGCACATAAATGACTTTAAACACACTTATTTTAGTTGAAAAAGTCATAATTCCCATCCAAAAGTCATTTGGAGTCAAAAGATTAAATGTTAAAATTTCATCCATATTGACCATTTTGGGAACGTTCGACAGGTCCGGAGTCATCGTTTTTCATCAGAAAATGGATGTTTGGGACTGTACAAAAATGATTCAAAATGTCAAATGGATCATGCCTCATGTTGAATAACCACTTTTTAACCCCTCAGAGTGACCAAAATTGCCATTTTTACAGAGTTTTTGCTTATTCAAAAGCTTTAATTTTGACCAATTTCAGGCACATAAATGACTTTAAACACACTTATTTTAGTTGAAAAAGTCATAATTCACATCCAACAGTCATTTAGAGTCAAAAGATTAAATGTTGAAATTTCATCCATATTGACCATTTTGGAATCGTTCGACAGGTCCGGAGTCATCGTTTTTCATCAGAAAATGGATTTTTGGGACTGTACCAAAAATGATTCAAAATGTCAATTGGATCGTGCCTCATGTTGAATAACCACTTTTTAACCCCTCAGAGTGACCAAAATGGCCATTTTTACAGAGTTTTGCTTACTCAAAAGCTTCGATTTTGACCAATTTCAGGCACATAAATGACTTTAAACACACTTATTTTAGTTGAAAAAGTCATAATTCACATCCAACAGTCATTTAGAGTCAAAAGATTAAATGTTAAAATTTCATCCATATTGACCATTTTGGAAACGTTCGACAGGTCCGGAGTCATCGTTTTTCATCAGAAAATTGTTTTTTGGGACTGTACCAAAAATGATTCAAAATGTCAAATGGATCGTGCCTCATGTTGAATAACCACTTTTTAACCCCTCAGAGTGACCAACATTGCCATTTTTACAGAGTTTTGCTTACTCAAAAGCTTCAATTTTGACCAATTTCAGGCACATAAATGACTTTAAACACACTTATTTTAGTTGAAAAAGTCATAATTCCCATCCAACAGTCATTTGGAGTCAAAAGATAAAATGTTAAAATTTCATCCATATTGACCATTTTGGGAACGTTCGACAGGTCCGGAGTCATCGTTTTTCATCAGAAAATGGATTTTTGGGACTGTACCAAAAATGATTCAAAATGTCAAATGGATCGTGCCTCATGTTGTATAACCACTTTTTAACCCCTCAGAGTGACCAAAATTGCAATTTTTACAGAGTTTTTGCTTATTTAAAAGCTTTAATTTTGACCAATTTCAGGCACATAAATGACTTTAAACACACTTATTTTAGTTGAAAAAGTCATAATTCACATCCAACAGTCATTTAGAGTCTAAAGATTAAATGTTAAAATTTCATCCATATTGACCATTTTGGGAACGTTCGACAGGTCCTGAGTCATCGTTTTTCATCAGAAAATGGATTTTTGGGACTGTACCAAAAATGATTCAAAATGTCAAATGGATCGTGCCTCATGTTGAATAACCACTTTTTAACCCCTCAGAGTGACCAAAATGGCCATTTTTACAGAGTTTTGCTTACTCAAAAGCTTCAATTTTGACCAATTTCAGGCGCATAAATGACTTGAAACACACTTATTTTAGTTGAAAAAGTCATAATTCACATCCAACAGTCATTTAGAGTCAAAAGATTAAATGTTAAAATTTCATCCATATTGACCATTTTGGAAACGTTCGACAGGTCCGGAGTCATCGTTTTTCATCAGAAAATGGATTTTTGGGACTGTACCAAAAATGATTCAAAATGTCAAATGGATCGTGCCTCATGTTGAATAACCACTTTTTAACCCCTCAGAGTGACCAACATTGCCATTTTTACAGAGTTTTGCTTACTCAAAAGCTTCAATTTTGACCAATTTCAGGCACATAAATGACTTTAAACACACTTATTTTAGTTGAAAAAGTCATAATTCCCATCCAACAGTCATTTGGAGTCAAAAGATTAAATGTTAAAATTTCATCCATATTGACCATTTTGGGAACGTTCGACAGGTCCGGAGTCATCGTTTTTCATCAGAAAATGGATTTTTGGGACTGTACCAAAAATGATTCAAAATGTCAAATGGATCGTGCCTCATGTTGAATAACCACTTTTTAACCCCTCAGAGTGACCAAAATTGCCATTATTACAGAGTTTTTGCTTATTCAAAAGCTTTAATTTTGACCAATTTCAGGCACATAAATGACTTTAAACACATTTATTTTAGTTGAAAAAGTCATATTTCACATCCAACAGTCATTTAGAGTCAAAAGATTAAATGTTAAAATTTCATCCATATTGACTATTTTGGAATCGTTCGACAGGTCCGGAGTCATCGTTTTTCATCAGAAAATGGATTTTTGGGACTGTACCAAAAATGATTCAAAATGTCAATTGGATCGTGCCTCATGTTGAATAACCACTTTTTAACCCCTCAGAGTGACCAAAATGGCCATTTTTACAGAGTTTTGCTTACTCAAAAGCTTCAATTTTGACCAATTTCAGGCACATAAATGACTTTAAACACACTTATTTTAGTTGAAAAAGTCATAATTCACATCCAACAGTCATTTAGAGTCAAAAGATTAAATGTTAAAATTTCATCCATATTGACCATTTTGGAAACGTTCGACAGGTCCGGAGTCATCGTTTTTCATCAGAAAATGGATTTTTGGGACTGTACCAAAAATGATTCAAAATGTCAAATGGATCGTGCCTCATGTTGAATAACCACTTTTTAACCCCTCAGAGTGACCAACATTGCCATTTTTACAGAGTTTTGCTTACTCAAAAGCTTCAATTGTGACCAATTTCAGGCACATAAATGACTTTAAACACACTTATTTTAGTTGAAAAAGTCATAATTCCCATCCAACAGTCATTTGGAGTCAAAAGATTAAATGTTAAAATTTCATCCATATTGACCATTTTGGGAACGTTCGACAGGTCCGGAGTCATCGTTTTTCATCAGAAAATGGATTTTTGGGACTGTACCAAAAATTATTCAAAATGTCAAATGGATCGTTCCTCATGTTGAATAACCACTTTTTAACCCCTCAGAGTGACCAACATTGCCATTTTTACAGAGTTTTGCTTACTCAAAAGCTTCAATTTTGACCAATTTCAGGCACAGAAATGCCTTTAAACACACTTATTTTAGTTGAAAAGGTCATAATTCAATTCCAACAGTCATTTGGAGTCAAAAGATTAAATGTTAAAATTTCATCCATATTGACCATTTTGGGAACGTTCGACAGGTCCGGAGTCATCGTTTTTCATCAGAAAATGGATTTTTGGGACTGTACCAAAAATGATTCAAAATGTCAAATGGATCGTGCCTCATGTTGAATAACCACTTTTTAACTCCTCAGAGTGACCAAAATGGCCATTTTTACAGAGTTTTGCTTACTCAAAAGCTTTAATTTTGACCAATTTCAGGCGCATAAATGATTTTAAACAAACTTATTTTTGTTGAAAAAGTCATAATTCACATCCAACAGTCATTTAGAGTCAAAAGATTACATGTTAAAATTTCATCCATATTGACCATTTTGGAAACGTTCGACAGGTCCGGAGTCATCGTTTTTCATCAGAAAATGGATTTTTGGGACTGTACCAAAAATGATTCAAAATGTCAAATGGATCGTGCCTCATGTTGAATAACCACTTTTTAACCCCTCAGACTGACCAACATTGCCATTTTTACAGAGTTTCGCTTACTCAAAAGCTTCAATTTTGACCAATTTCAGGCACAGAAATGACTTTAAACGCACTTATTTTAGTCAAAAAGGTCATAATTCACATCCAATAGTCATTTGGAGTCAAAAGATTAAATGTTAAAATTTCATCCATATTGACCATTTTGGGAACGTTCGACAGGTCCGGAGTCATCGTTTTTCATCAGAAAATGGATTTTTGGGACTGTACCAAAAATGATTCAAAATGTCAAATGGATCGTGCCTCATGTTGAATAACCACTTTTTAACTCCTCAGAGTGACCAAAATGGCCATTTTTACAGAGTTTTGCTTACTCAAAAGCTTTAATTTTGACCAATTTCAGGCGCATAAATGATTTTAAACAAACTTATTTTTGTTGAAAAAGTCATAATTCACATCCAACAGTCATTTAGAGTCAAAAGATTACATGTTAAAATTTCATCCATATTGACCATTTTGGAAACGTTCGACAGGTCCGGAGTCATCGTTTTTCATCAGAAAATGGATTTTTGGGACTGTACCAAAAATGATTCAAAATGTCAAATGGATCGTGCCTCATGTTGAATAACCACTTTTTAACCCCTCAGACTGACCAACATTGCCATTTTTACAGAGTTTCGCTTACTCAAAAGCTTCAATTTTGACCAATTTCAGGCACAGAAATGACTTTAAACGCACTTATTTTAGTCAAAAAGGTCATAATTCACATCCAATAGTCATTTGGAGTCAAAAGATTAAATGTTAAAATTTCATCCATATTGACCATTTTGGGAACGTTCGACAGGTCCGGAGTCATCGTTTTTCATCAGAAAATGGATTTTTGGGACTGTACCAAAAATGATTCAAAATGTCAAATGGATCGTGCCTCATGTTAAATAACCACTTTTTAACCCCTCAGACTGACCAACATTGCCATTTTTACAGAGTTTCGCTTACTCAAAAGCTTCAATTTTGACCAATTTCAGGCACAGAAATGACTTTAAACGCACTTATTTTAGTCAAAAAGGTCATAATTCACATCCAACAGTCATTTGGAGTCAAAAGATTAAATGTTAAAATTTCATCCATATTGACCATTTTGGGAACGTTCGACAGGTCCGGAGTCATCGTTTTTCATCAGAAAATGGATTTTTGGGACTGTACCAAAAATGATTCAAAATGTCAAATGGATCGTGCCTCATGTTGAATAACCACTTTTTAACTCCTCAGAGTGACCAAAATGGCCATTTTTACAGAGTTTTGCCTACTCAAAAGCTTTAATTTTGACCAATTTCAGGCGCATAAATGATTTTAAACAAACTTATTTTAGTTGAAAAAGTCATAATTCACATCCAACAGTCATTTAGAGTCAAAAGATTACATGTTAAAATTTCATCCATATTGACCATTTTGGAAACGTTCGACAGGTCCGGAGTCATCGTTTTTCATCAGAAAATGGATTTTTGGGACTGTACCAAAAATGATTCAAAATGTCAAATGGATCGTGCCTCATGTTGAATAACCACTTTTTAACCCCTCAGAGTGACCAACATTGCCATTTTTACAGAGTTTTGCTTACTCAAGAGCTTCAATTTTGACCAATTTCAGGCACATAAATGACTTTAAACACACTTATTTTAGTTGAAAAAGTCATAATTCCCATCCAAAAGTCATTTGGAGTCAAAAGATTAAATGTTAAAATTTCATCCATATTGACCATTTTGGGAACGTTCGACAGGTCCGGAGTCATCGTTTTTCATCAGAAAATGGATGTTTGGGACTGTACAAAAATGATTCAAAATGTCAAATGGATCATGCCTCATGTTGAATAACCACTTTTTAACCCCTCAGAGTGACCAAAATTGCCATTTTTACAGAGTTTTTGCTTATTCAAAAGCTTTAATTTTGACCAATTTCAGGCACATAAATGACTTTAAACACACTTATTTTAGTTGAAAAAGTCATAATTCACATCCAACAGTCATTTAGAGTCAAAAGATTAAATGTTGAAATTTCATCCATATTGACCATTTTGGAATCGTTCGACAGGTCCGGAGTCATCGTTTTTCATCAGAAAATGGATTTTTGGGACTGTACCAAAAATGATTCAAAATGTCAATTGGATCGTGCCTCATGTTGAATAACCACTTTTTAACCCCTCAGAGTGACCAAAATGGCCATTTTTACAGAGTTTTGCTTACTCAAAAGCTTCGATTTTGACCAATTTCAGGCACATAAATGACTTTAAACACACTTATTTTAGTTGAAAAAGTCATAATTCACATCCAACAGTCATTTAGAGTCAAAAGATTAAATGTTAAAATTTCATCCATATTGACCATTTTGGAAACGTTCGACAGGTCCGGAGTCATCGTTTTTCATCAGAAAATTGTTTTTTGGGACTGTACCAAAAATGATTCAAAATGTCAAATGGATCGTGCCTCATGTTGAATAACCACTTTTTAACCCCTCAGAGTGACCAACATTGCCATTTTTACAGAGTTTTGCTTACTCAAAAGCTTCAATTTTGACCAATTTCAGGCACATAAATGACTTTAAACACACTTATTTTAGTTGAAAAAGTCATAATTCCCATCCAACAGTCATTTGGAGTCAAAAGATAAAATGTTAAAATTTCATCCATATTGACCATTTTGGGAACGTTCGACAGGTCCGGAGTCATCGTTTTTCATCAGAAAATGGATTTTTGGGACTGTACCAAAAATGATTCAAAATGTCAAATGGATCGTGCCTCATGTTGTATAACCACTTTTTAACCCCTCAGAGTGACCAAAATTGCAATTTTTACAGAGTTTTTGCTTATTTAAAAGCTTTAATTTTGACCAATTTCAGGCACATAAATGACTTTAAACACACTTATTTTAGTTGAAAAAGTCATAATTCACATCCAACAGTCATTTAGAGTCTAAAGATTAAATGTTAAAATTTCATCCATATTGACCATTTTGGGAACGTTCGACAGGTCCTGAGTCATCGTTTTTCATCAGAAAATGGATTTTTGGGACTGTACCAAAAATGATTCAAAATGTCAAATGGATCGTGCCTCATGTTGAATAACCACTTTTTAACCCCTCAGAGTGACCAAAATGGCCATTTTTACAGAGTTTTGCTTACTCAAAAGCTTCAATTTTGACCAATTTCAGGCGCATAAATGACTTGAAACACACTTATTTTAGTTGAAAAAGTCATAATTCACATCCAACAGTCATTTAGAGTCAAAAGATTAAATGTTAAAATTTCATCCATATTGACCATTTTGGAAACGTTCGACAGGTCCGGAGTCATCGTTTTTCATCAGAAAATGGATTTTTGGGACTGTACCAAAAATGATTCAAAATGTCAAATGGATCGTGCCTCATGTTGAATAACCACTTTTTAACCCCTCAGAGTGACCAACATTGCCATTTTTACAGAGTTTTGCTTACTCAAAAGCTTCAATTTTGACCAATTTCAGGCACATAAATGACTTTAAACACACTTATTTTAGTTGAAAAAGTCATAATTCCCATCCAACAGTCATTTGGAGTCAAAAGATTAAATGTTAAAATTTCATCCATATTGACCATTTTGGGAACGTTCGACAGGTCCGGAGTCATCGTTTTTCATCAGAAAATGGATTTTTGGGACTGTACCAAAAATGATTCAAAATGTCAAATGGATCGTGCCTCATGTTGAATAACCACTTTTTAACCCCTCAGAGTGACCAAAATTGCCATTATTACAGAGTTTTTGCTTATTCAAAAGCTTTAATTTTGACCAATTTCAGGCACATAAATGACTTTAAACACATTTATTTTAGTTGAAAAAGTCATATTTCACATCCAACAGTCATTTAGAGTCAAAAGATTAAATGTTAAAATTTCATCCATATTGACTATTTTGGAATCGTTCGACAGGTCCGGAGTCATCGTTTTTCATCAGAAAATGGATTTTTGGGACTGTACCAAAAATGATTCAAAATGTCAATTGGATCGTGCCTCATGTTGAATAACCACTTTTTAACCCCTCAGAGTGACCAAAATGGCCATTTTTACAGAGTTTTGCTTACTCAAAAGCTTCAATTTTGACCAATTTCAGGCACATAAATGACTTTAAACACACTTATTTTAGTTGAAAAAGTCATAATTCACATCCAACAGTCATTTAGAGTCAAAAGATTAAATGTTAAAATTTCATCCATATTGACCATTTTGGAAACGTTCGACAGGTCCGGAGTCATCGTTTTTCATCAGAAAATGGATTTTTGGGACTGTACCAAAAATGATTCAAAATGTCAAATGGATCGTGCCTCATGTTGAATAACCACTTTTTAACCCCTCAGAGTGACCAACATTGCCATTTTTACAGAGTTTTGCTTACTCAAAAGCTTCAATTGTGACCAATTTCAGGCACATAAATGACTTTAAACACACTTATTTTAGTTGAAAAAGTCATAATTCCCATCCAACAGTCATTTGGAGTCAAAAGATTAAATGTTAAAATTTCATCCATATTGACCATTTTGGGAACGTTCGACAGGTCCGGAGTCATCGTTTTTCATCAGAAAATGGATTTTTGGGACTGTACCAAAAATTATTCAAAATGTCAAATGGATCGTTCCTCATGTTGAATAACCACTTTTTAACCCCTCAGAGTGACCAACATTGCCATTTTTACAGAGTTTTGCTTACTCAAAAGCTTCAATTTTGACCAATTTCAGGCACAGAAATGCCTTTAAACACACTTATTTTAGTTGAAAAGGTCATAATTCAATTCCAACAGTCATTTGGAGTCAAAAGATTAAATGTTAAAATTTCATCCATATTGACCATTTTGGGAACGTTCGACAGGTCCGGAGTCATCGTTTTTCATCAGAAAATGGATTTTTGGGACTGTACCAAAAATGATTCAAAATGTCAAATGGATCGTGCCTCATGTTGAATAACCACTTTTTAACTCCTCAGAGTGACCAAAATGGCCATTTTTACAGAGTTTTGCTTACTCAAAAGCTTTAATTTTGACCAATTTCAGGCGCATAAATGATTTTAAACAAACTTATTTTTGTTGAAAAAGTCATAATTCACATCCAACAGTCATTTAGAGTCAAAAGATTACATGTTAAAATTTCATCCATATTGACCATTTTGGAAACGTTCGACAGGTCCGGAGTCATCGTTTTTCATCAGAAAATGGATTTTTGGGACTGTACCAAAAATGATTCAAAATGTCAAATGGATCGTGCCTCATGTTGAATAACCACTTTTTAACCCCTCAGACTGACCAACATTGCCATTTTTACAGAGTTTCGCTTACTCAAAAGCTTCAATTTTGACCAATTTCAGGCACAGAAATGACTTTAAACGCACTTATTTTAGTCAAAAAGGTCATAATTCACATCCAATAGTCATTTGGAGTCAAAAGATTAAATGTTAAAATTTCATCCATATTGACCATTTTGGGAACGTTCGACAGGTCCGGAGTCATCGTTTTTCATCAGAAAATGGATTTTTGGGACTGTACCAAAAATGATTCAAAATGTCAAATGGATCGTGCCTCATGTTGAATAACCACTTTTTAACTCCTCAGAGTGACCAAAATGGCCATTTTTACAGAGTTTTGCTTACTCAAAAGCTTTAATTTTGACCAATTTCAGGCGCATAAATGATTTTAAACAAACTTATTTTTGTTGAAAAAGTCATAATTCACATCCAACAGTCATTTAGAGTCAAAAGATTACATGTTAAAATTTCATCCATATTGACCATTTTGGAAACGTTCGACAGGTCCGGAGTCATCGTTTTTCATCAGAAAATGGATTTTTGGGACTGTACCAAAAATGATTCAAAATGTCAAATGGATCGTGCCTCATGTTGAATAACCACTTTTTAACCCCTCAGACTGACCAACATTGCCATTTTTACAGAGTTTCGCTTACTCAAAAGCTTCAATTTTGACCAATTTCAGGCACAGAAATGACTTTAAACGCACTTATTTTAGTCAAAAAGGTCATAATTCACATCCAATAGTCATTTGGAGTCAAAAGATTAAATGTTAAAATTTCATCCATATTGACCATTTTGGGAACGTTCGACAGGTCCGGAGTCATCGTTTTTCATCAGAAAATGGATTTTTGGGACTGTACCAAAAATGATTCAAAATGTCAAATGGATCGTGCCTCATGTTAAATAACCACTTTTTAACCCCTCAGACTGACCAACATTGCCATTTTTACAGAGTTTCGCTTACTCAAAAGCTTCAATTTTGACCAATTTCAGGCACAGAAATGACTTTAAACGCACTTATTTTAGTCAAAAAGGTCATAATTCACATCCAACAGTCATTTGGAGTCAAAAGATTAAATGTTAAAATTTCATCCATATTGACCATTTTGGGAACGTTCGACAGGTCCGGAGTCATCGTTTTTCATCAGAAAATGGATTTTTGGGACTGTACCAAAAATGATTCAAAATGTCAAATGGATCGTGCCTCATGTTGAATAACCACTTTTTAACTCCTCAGAGTGACCAAAATGGCCATTTTTACAGAGTTTTGCCTACTCAAAAGCTTTAATTTTGACCAATTTCAGGCGCATAAATGATTTTAAACAAACTTATTTTAGTTGAAAAAGTCATAATTCACATCCAACAGTCATTTAGAGTCAAAAGATTACATGTTAAAATTTCATCCATATTGACCATTTTGGAAACGTTCGACAGGTCCGGAGTCATCGTTTTTCATCAGAAAATGGATTTTTGGGACTGTACCAAAAATGATTCAAAATGTCAAATGGATCGTGCCTCATGTTGAATAACCACTTTTTAACCCCTCAGAGTGACCAACATTGCCATTTTTACAGAGTTTTGCTTACTCAAGAGCTTCAATTTTGACCAATTTCAGGCACATAAATGACTTTAAACACACTTATTTTAGTTGAAAAAGTCATAATTCCCATCCAAAAGTCATTTGGAGTCAAAAGATTAAATGTTAAAATTTCATCCATATTGACCATTTTGGGAACGTTCGACAGGTCCGGAGTCATCGTTTTTCATCAGAAAATGGATGTTTGGGACTGTACAAAAATGATTCAAAATGTCAAATGGATCATGCCTCATGTTGAATAACCACTTTTTAACCCCTCAGAGTGACCAAAATTGCCATTTTTACAGAGTTTTTGCTTATTCAAAAGCTTTAATTTTGACCAATTTCAGGCACATAAATGACTTTAAACACACTTATTTTAGTTGAAAAAGTCATAATTCACATCCAACAGTCATTTAGAGTCAAAAGATTAAATGTTGAAATTTCATCCATATTGACCATTTTGGAATCGTTCGACAGGTCCGGAGTCATCGTTTTTCATCAGAAAATGGATTTTTGGGACTGTACCAAAAATGATTCAAAATGTCAATTGGATCGTGCCTCATGTTGAATAACCACTTTTTAACCCCTCAGAGTGACCAAAATGGCCATTTTTACAGAGTTTTGCTTACTCAAAAGCTTCGATTTTGACCAATTTCAGGCACATAAATGACTTTAAACACACTTATTTTAGTTGAAAAAGTCATAATTCACATCCAACAGTCATTTAGAGTCAAAAGATTAAATGTTAAAATTTCATCCATATTGACCATTTTGGAAACGTTCGACAGGTCCGGAGTCATCGTTTTTCATCAGAAAATTGTTTTTTGGGACTGTACCAAAAATGATTCAAAATGTCAAATGGATCGTGCCTCATGTTGAATAACCACTTTTTAACCCCTCAGAGTGACCAACATTGCCATTTTTACAGAGTTTTGCTTACTCAAAAGCTTCAATTTTGACCAATTTCAGGCACATAAATGACTTTAAACACACTTATTTTAGTTGAAAAAGTCATAATTCCCATCCAACAGTCATTTGGAGTCAAAAGATAAAATGTTAAAATTTCATCCATATTGACCATTTTGGGAACGTTCGACAGGTCCGGAGTCATCGTTTTTCATCAGAAAATGGATTTTTGGGACTGTACCAAAAATGATTCAAAATGTCAAATGGATCGTGCCTCATGTTGTATAACCACTTTTTAACCCCTCAGAGTGACCAAAATTGCAATTTTTACAGAGTTTTTGCTTATTTAAAAGCTTTAATTTTGACCAATTTCAGGCACATAAATGACTTTAAACACACTTATTTTAGTTGAAAAAGTCATAATTCACATCCAACAGTCATTTAGAGTCTAAAGATTAAATGTTAAAATTTCATCCATATTGACCATTTTGGGAACGTTCGACAGGTCCTGAGTCATCGTTTTTCATCAGAAAATGGATTTTTGGGACTGTACCAAAAATGATTCAAAATGTCAAATGGATCGTGCCTCATGTTGAATAACCACTTTTTAACCCCTCAGAGTGACCAAAATGGCCATTTTTACAGAGTTTTGCTTACTCAAAAGCTTCAATTTTGACCAATTTCAGGCGCATAAATGACTTGAAACACACTTATTTTAGTTGAAAAAGTCATAATTCACATCCAACAGTCATTTAGAGTCAAAAGATTAAATGTTAAAATTTCATCCATATTGACCATTTTGGAAACGTTCGACAGGTCCGGAGTCATCGTTTTTCATCAGAAAATGGATTTTTGGGACTGTACCAAAAATGGTTCAAAATGTCAAATGGATCGTGCCTCATGTTGAATAACCACTTTTTAACCCCTCAGAGTGACCAACATTGCCATTTTTACAGAGTTTTGCTTACTCAAAAGCTTCAATTTTGACCAATTTCAGGCACATAAATGACTTTAAACACACTTATTTTAGTTGAAAAAGTCATAATTCCCATCCAACAGTCATTTGGAGTCAAAAGATTAAATGTTAAAATTTCATCCATATTGACCATTTTGGGAACGTTCGACAGGTCCGGAGTCATCGTTTTTCATCAGAAAATGGATTTTTGGGACTGTACCAAAAATGATTCAAAATGTCAAATGGATCGTGCCTCATGTTGAATAACCACTTTTTAACCCCTCAGAGTGACCAAAATTGCCATTATTACAGAGTTTTTGCTTATTCAAAAGCTTTAATTTTGACCAATTTCAGGCACATAAATGACTTTAAACACATTTATTTTAGTTGAAAAAGTCATATTTCACATCCAACAGTCATTTAGAGTCAAAAGATTAAATGTTAAAATTTCATCCATATTGACTATTTTGGAATCGTTCGACAGGTCCGGAGTCATCGTTTTTCATCAGAAAATGGATTTTTGGGACTGTACCAAAAATGATTCAAAATGTCAATTGGATCGTGCCTCATGTTGAATAACCACTTTTTAACCCCTCAGAGTGACCAAAATGGCCATTTTTACAGAGTTTTGCTTACTCAAAAGCTTCAATTTTGACCAATTTCAGGCACATAAATGACTTTAAACACACTTATTTTAGTTGAAAAAGTCATAATTCACATCCAACAGTCATTTAGAGTCAAAAGATTAAATGTTAAAATTTCATCCATATTGACCATTTTGGAAACGTTCGACAGGTCCGGAGTCATCGTTTTTCATCAGAAAATGGATTTTTGGGACTGTACCAAAAATGATTCAAAATGTCAAATGGATCGTGCCTCATGTTGAATAACCACTTTTTAACCCCTCAGAGTGACCAACATTGCCATTTTTACAGAGTTTTGCTTACTCAAAAGCTTCAATTGTGACCAATTTCAGGCACATAAATGACTTTAAACACACTTATTTTAGTTGAAAAAGTCATAATTCCCATCCAACAGTCATTTGGAGTCAAAAGATTAAATGTTAAAATTTCATCCATATTGACCATTTTGGGAACGTTCGACAGGTCCGGAGTCATCGTTTTTCATCAGAAAATGGATTTTTGGGACTGTACCAAAAATTATTCAAAATGTCAAATGGATCGTTCCTCATGTTGAATAACCACTTTTTAACCCCTCAGAGTGACCAACATTGCCATTTTTACAGAGTTTTGCTTACTCAAAAGCTTCAATTTTGACCAATTTCAGGCACAGAAATGCCTTTAAACACACTTATTTTAGTTGAAAAGGTCATAATTCAATTCCAACAGTCATTTGGAGTCAAAAGATTAAATGTTAAAATTTCATCCATATTGACCATTTTGGGAACGTTCGACAGGTCCGGAGTCATCGTTTTTCATCAGAAAATGGATTTTTGGGACTGTACCAAAAATGATTCAAAATGTCAAATGGATCGTGCCTCATGTTGAATAACCACTTTTTAACTCCTCAGAGTGACCAAAATGGCCATTTTTACAGAGTTTTGCTTACTCAAAAGCTTTAATTTTGACCAATTTCAGGCGCATAAATGATTTTAAACAAACTTATTTTTGTTGAAAAAGTCATAATTCACATCCAACAGTCATTTAGAGTCAAAAGATTACATGTTAAAATTTCATCCATATTGACCATTTTGGAAACGTTCGACAGGTCCGGAGTCATCGTTTTTCATCAGAAAATGGATTTTTGGGACTGTACCAAAAATGATTCAAAATGTCAAATGGATCGTGCCTCATGTTGAATAACCACTTTTTAACCCCTCAGACTGACCAACATTGCCATTTTTACAGAGTTTCGCTTACTCAAAAGCTTCAATTTTGACCAATTTCAGGCACAGAAATGACTTTAAACGCACTTATTTTAGTCAAAAAGGTCATAATTCACATCCAATAGTCATTTGGAGTCAAAAGATTAAATGTTAAAATTTCATCCATATTGACCATTTTGGGAACGTTCGACAGGTCCGGAGTCATCGTTTTTCATCAGAAAATGGATTTTTGGGACTGTACCAAAAATGATTCAAAATGTCAAATGGATCGTGCCTCATGTTAAATAACCACTTTTTAACCCCTCAGACTGACCAACATTGCCATTTTTACAGAGTTTCGCTTACTCAAAAGCTTCAATTTTGACCAATTTCAGGCACAGAAATGACTTTAAACGCACTTATTTTAGTCAAAAAGGTCATAATTCACATCCAACAGTCATTTGGAGTCAAAAGATTAAATGTTAAAATTTCATCCATATTGACCATTTTGGGAACGTTCGACAGGTCCGGAGTCATCGTTTTTCATCAGAAAATGGATTTTTGGGACTGTACCAAAAATGATTCAAAATGTCAAATGGATCGTGCCTCATGTTGAATAACCACTTTTTAACTCCTCAGAGTGACCAAAATGGCCATTTTTACAGAGTTTTGCCTACTCAAAAGCTTTAATTTTGACCAATTTCAGGCGCATAAATGATTTTAAACAAACTTATTTTAGTTGAAAAAGTCATAATTCACATCCAACAGTCATTTAGAGTCAAAAGATTACATGTTAAAATTTCATCCATATTGACCATTTTGGAAACGTTCGACAGGTCCGGAGTCATCGTTTTTCATCAGAAAATGGATTTTTGGGACTGTACCAAAAATGATTCAAAATGTCAAATGGATCGTGCCTCATGTTGAATAACCACTTTTTAACCCCTCAGAGTGACCAACATTGCCATTTTTACAGAGTTTTGCTTACTCAAGAGCTTCAATTTTGACCAATTTCAGGCACATAAATGACTTTAAACACACTTATTTTAGTTGAAAAAGTCATAATTCCCATCCAAAAGTCATTTGGAGTCAAAAGATTAAATGTTAAAATTTCATCCATATTGACCATTTTGGGAACGTTCGACAGGTCCGGAGTCATCGTTTTTCATCAGAAAATGGATGTTTGGGACTGTACAAAAATGATTCAAAATGTCAAATGGATCATGCCTCATGTTGAATAACCACTTTTTAACCCCTCAGAGTGACCAAAATTGCCATTTTTACAGAGTTTTTGCTTATTCAAAAGCTTTAATTTTGACCAATTTCAGGCACATAAATGACTTTAAACAGACTTATTTTAGTTGAAAAAGTCATAATTCACATCCAACAGTCATTTAGAGTCAAAAGATTAAATGTTAAAATTTCATCCATATTGACCATTTTGGAATCGTTCGACAGGTCCGGAGTCATCGTTTTTCATCAGAAAATGGATTTTTGGGACTGTACCAAAAATGATTCAAAATGTCAAATGGATCGTGCCTCATGTTGAATAACCACTTTTTAACCCCTCAGAGTGACCAAAATGGCTATTTTTACAGAGTTTTTGCTTATTCAAAAGCTTTAATTTTGACCAATTTCAGGCACATAAATGACTTTAAACACACTTATTTTAGTTGAAAAAGTCATAATTCACATCCAACAGTCATTTAGAGTCAAAAGATTAAATGTTAAAATTTCATCCATATTGACCATTTTGGGAATGTTCGACTGGTCCGGAGTCATCGTTTTTCATCAGAAAATGGATTTTTGGGACTGTACCAAAAATGATTCAAAATGTCAAATGGATCGTGCCTCATGTTGAATAACCACTTTTTAACCCCTCAGAGTGACCAACATTGCCATTTTTACAGAGTTTCGCTTACTCAAAAGCTTCAATTTTTTGACCAATTTCAGGCACAGAAATGACTTTAAACACACTTATTTTAGTCGAAAAGGTCATAATTCACATTCAACAGTCATTTGGAGTCAAAAGATTAAATGTTAAAATTTCATCCATATTGACCATTTTGGGAACGTTCGACAGGTCCGGAGTCATCGTTTTTCATCAGAAAATGGATTTTTGGGACTGTACCAAAAATGATTCAAAATGTCAAATGGATCGTGCCTCATGTTGAATAACCACTTTTTAACCCCTCAGAGTGACCAACATTTCCATTTTTACAGAGTTTTGCTTACTCAAGAGCTTCAATTTTGACCAATTTCAGGCACATAAATGACTTTAAACACACTTATTTTAGTTGAAAAAGTCATAATTCCCATCCAAAAGTCATTTGGAGTCAAAAGATTAAATGTTAAAATTTCAGCCATATTGACCATTTTGGGAACGTTTGACAGGTCCGGAGTCATCGTTTTTCATCAGAAAATGGATGTTTGGGACTGTACAAAAATGATTCAAAATGTCAAATGGATCGTGCCTCATGTTGAATAACCACTTTTTAACCCCTCAGAGTGACCAAAATTGCCATTTTTACAGAGTTTTTGCTTATTCAAAAGCTTTAATTTTGACCAATTTCAGGCACATAAATGACTTTAAACACATTTATTTTAGTTGAAAAAGTCATAATTCACATCCAACAGTCATTTAGAGTCAAAAGATTAAATGTTAAAATTTCATCCATATTGACCATTTTGGAATCGTTCGACAGGTCCGGAGTCATCGTTTTTCATCAGAAAATGGATTTTTGGGACTGTACCAAAAATGATTCAAAATGTCAATTGGATCGTGCCTCATGTTGAATAACCACTTTTTAACCCCTCAGAGTGACCAAAATTGCCATTTTTACAGAGCTTTTGCTTATTCAAAAGCTTTAATTTTGACCAATTTCAGGCACATAAATGACTTTAAACACACTTATTTTAGTTGAAAAAGTCATAATTCACATCCAACAGTCATTTAGAGTCAAAAGATTAAATGTTAAAATTTCATCCATATTGACCATTTTGGAATCGTTCGACAGGTCCGGAGTCATCGTTTTTCATCAGAAAATGGATTTTTGGGACTGTACCAAAAATGATTCAAAATGTCAAATGGATCGTGCCTCATGTTGAATAACCACTTTTTAACCCCTCAGAGTGACCAAAATTGCCATTTTTACAGAGTTTTTGCTTATTCAAAAGCTTTAATTTTGACCAATTTCAGGCACAGAAATGACGTTAAACACACTTATTTTAGTTGAAAAAGTCATACTTCACATCCAACAGTCATTTAGAGTCAAAAGATTAAATGTTAAAATTTCATCCATATTGACCATTTTGGGAACGTTCGACAGGTCCGGAGTCATCGTTTTTCATCAGAAAATGGATTTTTGGGACTGTACCAAAAATGATTCAAAATGTCAAATGGATCGTGCCTCATGTTGAATAACCACTTTAAAACCCCTCAGAGTGACCAACATTGCCATTTTTACAGAGTTTTGCTTACTCAAGAGCTTCAATTTTGACCAATTTCAGGCACATAAATGACTTTAAACACACTTATTTTAGTTGAAAAAGTCATAATTCCCATCCAAAAGTCATTTGGAGTCAAAAGATTAAATGTTAAAATTTCATCCATATTGACCATTTTGGGAACGTTCGACAGGTCCGGAGTCATCGTTTTTCATCAGAAAATGGATGTTTGGGACTGTACAAAAATGATTCAAAATGTCAAATGGATCGTGCCTCATGTTGAATAACCATTTTTTAACCCCTCAGAGTGACCAAAAATTGCCATTTTTACAGAGTTTTTGCTTATTCAAAAGCTTTAATTTTGACCAATTTCAGGCACATAAATGACTTTAAACACATTTATTTTAGTTGAAAAAGTCATAATTCACATCCAACAGTCATTTAGAGTCAAAAGATTAAATGTTAAAATTTCATTCATATTGACCATTTTGGATTTGTTCGACAGGTCCGGAGTCATCGTTTTTCATCAGAAAATGGATTTTTGGGACTGTACCAAAAATGATTCAAAATGTCAATTGGATCGTGCCTCATGTTGAATAACCACTTTTTAACCCCTCAGAGTGACCAACATTGCCATTTTTACAGAGTTTTGCTTACTCAAAAGCTTCAATTTTGACCAATTTCAGGCACATAAATGACTTTAAACACACTTATTTTAGTTGAAAAAGTCATAATTCCCATCCAACAGTCATTTGGAGTCAAAAGATTAAATGTTAAAATTTCATCCATATTGACCATTTTGGAAACGTACGACAGGTCCGGAGTCATCGTTTTTCATCAGAAAATTGATTTTTGGGACTGTACCAAAAATGATTCAAAATGTCAAATGGATCGTGCCTCATGTTGAATACATGTTGAATAACCACTTTTTAACCCCTCAGAGTGACCAACATTGCCATTTTTACAGAGTTTTGCTTACTCAAGAGCTTCAATTTTGACCAATTTCAGGCACATAAATGACTTTAAACACACTTATTTTAGTTGAAAAAGTCATAATTCCAATCCAACAGTCATTTGGAGTCAAAAGATTAAATGTTAAAATTTCATCCATATTGACCATTTTGGGAACGTTCGACAGGTCCGGAGTCATCGTTTTTCATCAGAAAATGGATGTTTGGGACTGTACAAAAATGATTCAAAATGTCAAATGGATCATGCCTCTTGTTGAATAACCACTTTTTAACCCCTCAGAGTGACCAAAATTGCCATTTTTACAGAGTTTTTGATTATTCAAAAGCTTTAATTTTGACCAATTTCAGGCACATAAATGACTTTAAACACACTTATTTTAGTTGAGAAAGTCATAATTCCCATCAAACAGTCATTTGGAGTCAAAAGATTAAATGTTAAAATTTCATCCATATTGACCATTTTGGGAACGTTCGACAGGTCCGGAATCATCGTTTTTCATCAGAAAATGGATTTTTGGGACTGTACCAAAAATGATTCAAAATGTCAAATGGATCGTGCCTCATGTTGAATAACCACTTTTTAACCCCTCAGAGTGACCAACATTGCCATTTTTACAGAGTTTTGCTTACTCAAGAGCTTCAATTTTGACCAATTTCAGGCACATAAATGACTTTAAACACACTTATTTTAGTTGAAAAAGTCATAATTCACATCCAACAGTCATTTAGAGTCTAAAGATTAAATGTTAAAATTTCATCCATATTGACCATTTTGGGAACGTTCGACAGGTCCTGAGTCATCGTTTTTCATTAGAAAATGGATTTTTGGGACTGTACCAAAGATGATTCAAAATGTCAAATGGATCGTGCCTCATGTTGAATAACCACTTTTTAACCCCTCAGAGTGACTAAAATGGCCATTTTTACAGAGTTTTGCTTACTCAAAAGCTTCAATTTTGACCAATTTCAGGCACATAAATGACTTTAAACACACTTATTTTAGTTGAAAAAGTCATAATTCCCATCCAACAGTCATTTGGAGTCAAAAGATTAAATGTTAAAATTTCATCCATATTGACCATTTTGGAATCGTTCGACAGGTCCGGAGTCATCGTTTTTCATCAGAAAATGGATTTTTGGGACTGTACCAAAAATGATTCAAAATGTCAATTGGATCGTGCCTCATGTTGAATAACCACTTTTTAACCCCTCAGAGTGACCAAAATGGCCATTTTTACAGAGTTTTGCTTACTCAAAAGCTTCAATTTTGACCAATTTCAGGCACATAAATGACTTTAAACACACTTGATTTAGTTGAAAAAGTCATAATTCACATCCAACAGTCATTTAGAGTCAAAAGATTAAATGTTAAAATTTCATCCATATTGACCATTTTGGAAACGTTCGACAGGTCCGGAGTCATCGTTTTTCATCAGAAAATGGATTTTTGGGACTGTACCAAAAATGATTCAAAATGTCAAATGGATCGTGCCTCATGTTGAATAACCACTTTTTAACCCCTCAGAGTGACCAACATTGCCATTTTTACAGAGTTTCGCTTACTCAAGAGCTTCAATTTTGACCAATTTCAGGCACATAAATGACTTTAAACACACTTATTTTAGTTGAAAAAGTCATAATTCCCATCCAAAAGTCATTTGGAGTCAAAAGATTAAATGTTAAAATTTCATCCATATTGACCATTTTGGGAACGTTCGACAGGTCCGGAGTCATCGTTTTTCATCAGAAAATGGATGTTTGGGACTGTACAAAAATGATTCAAAATGTCAAATGGATCATGCCTCATGTTGAATAACCACTTTTTAACCCCTCAGAGTGACCAAAATTGCCATTTTTACAGAGTTTTTGCTTATTCAAAAGCTTTAATTTTGACCAATTTCAGGCACATAAATGACTTTAAACAGACTTATTTTAGTTGAAAAAGTCATAATTCACATCCAACAGTCATTTAGAGTCAAAAGATTAAATGTTAAAATTTCATCCATATTGACCATTTTGGAATCGTTCGACAGGTCCGGAGTCATCGTTTTTCATCAGAAAATGGATTTTTGGGACTGTACCAAAAATGATTCAAAATGTCAAATGGATCGTGCCTCATGTTGAATAACCACTTTTTAACCCCTCAGAGTGACCAAAATGGCTATTTTTACAGAGTTTTTGCTTATTCAAAAGCTTTAATTTTGACCAATTTCAGGCACATAAATGACTTTAAACACACTTATTTTAGTTGAAAAAGTCATAATTCACATCCAACAGTCATTTAGAGTCAAAAGATTAAATGTTAAAATTTCATCCATATTGACCATTTTGGGAATGTTCGACTGGTCCGGAGTCATCGTTTTTCATCAGAAAATGGATTTTTGGGACTGTACCAAAAATGATTCAAAATGTCAAATGGATCGTGCCTCATGTTGAATAACCACTTTTTAACCCCTCAGAGTGACCAACATTGCCATTTTTACAGAGTTTCGCTTACTCAAAAGCTTCAATTTTTTGACCAATTTCAGGCACAGAAATGACTTTAAACACACTTATTTTAGTCGAAAAGGTCATAATTCACATTCAACAGTCATTTGGAGTCAAAAGATTAAATGTTAAAATTTCATCCATATTGACCATTTTGGGAACGTTCGACAGGTCCGGAGTCATCGTTTTTCATCAGAAAATGGATTTTTGGGACTGTACCAAAAATGATTCAAAATGTCAAATGGATCGTGCCTCATGTTGAATAACCACTTTTTAACCCCTCAGAGTGACCAACATTTCCATTTTTACAGAGTTTTGCTTACTCAAGAGCTTCAATTTTGACCAATTTCAGGCACATAAATGACTTTAAACACACTTATTTTAGTTGAAAAAGTCATAATTCCCATCCAAAAGTCATTTGGAGTCAAAAGATTAAATGTTAAAATTTCAGCCATATTGACCATTTTGGGAACGTTTGACAGGTCCGGAGTCATCGTTTTTCATCAGAAAATGGATGTTTGGGACTGTACAAAAATGATTCAAAATGTCAAATGGATCGTGCCTCATGTTGAATAACCACTTTTTAACCCCTCAGAGTGACCAAAATTGCCATTTTTACAGAGTTTTTGCTTATTCAAAAGCTTTAATTTTGACCAATTTCAGGCACATAAATGACTTTAAACACATTTATTTTAGTTGAAAAAGTCATAATTCACATCCAACAGTCATTTAGAGTCAAAAGATTAAATGTTAAAATTTCATCCATATTGACCATTTTGGAATCGTTCGACAGGTCCGGAGTCATCGTTTTTCATCAGAAAATGGATTTTTGGGACTGTACCAAAAATGATTCAAAATGTCAATTGGATCGTGCCTCATGTTGAATAACCACTTTTTAACCCCTCAGAGTGACCAACATTGCCATTTTTACAGAGTTTTGCTTACTCAAAAGCTTCAATTTTGACCAATTTCAGGCACATAAATGACTTTAAACACACTTATTTTAGTTGAAAAAGTCATAATTCCCATCCAACAGTCATTTGGAGTCAAAAGAATAAATGTTAAAATTTCATCCATATTGACCATTTTGGAAACGTACGACAGGTCCGGAGTCATCGTTTTTCATCAGAAAATGGATTTTTGGGACTGTACCAAAAATGATTCAAAATGTCAAATGGATCGTGCCTCATGTTGAATAACCACTTTTTAACCCCTCAGAGTGACCAACATTGCCATTTTTACAGAGTTTTGCTTACTCAAAAGCTTCAATTTTGACCAATTTCAGGCACAGAAATGACTTTAAACGCACTTATTTTAGTCAAAAAGGTCATAATTCACATCCAACAGTCATTTGGAGTCAAAAGATTAAATGTTAAAATTTCATCCATATTGACCATTTTGGGAACGTTCGACAGGTCCGGAGTCATCGTTTTTCATCAGAAAATGGATTTTTGGGACTGTACCAAAAATGATTCAAATGTCAAATGGATCGTGCCTCATGTTGAATAACCACTTTAAAACCCCTCAGAGTGACCAACATTGCCATTTTTACAGAGTTTTGCTTACTCAAGAGCTTCAATTTTGACCAATTTCAGGCACATAAATGACTTTAAACACACTTATTTTAGTTGAAAAAGTCATAATTCCCATCCAAAAGTCATTTGGAGTCAAAAGATTAAATGTTAAAATTTCATCCATATTGACCATTTTGGGAACGTTCGACAGGTCCGGAGTCATCGTTTTTCATCAGAAAATGGATGTTTGGGACTGTACAAAAATGATTCAAAATGTCAAATGGATCGTGCCTCATGTTGAATAACCATTTTTTAACCCCTCAGAGTGACCAAAATTGCCATTTTTACAGAGTTTTTGCTTATTCAAAAGCTTTAATTTTGACCAATTTCAGGCACATAAATGACTTTAAACACATTTATTTTAGTTGAAAAAGTCATAATTCACATCCAACAGTCATTTAGAGTCAAAAGATTAAATGTTAAAATTTCATTCATATTGACCATTTTGGATTTGTTCGACAGGTCCGGAGTCATCGTTTTTCATCAGAAAATGGATTTTTGGGACTGTACCAAAAATGATTCAAAATGTCAATTGGATCGTGCCTCATGTTGAATAACCACTTTTTAACCCCTCAGAGTGACCAACATTGCCATTTTTACAGAGTTTTGCTTACTCAAAAGCTTCAATTTTGACCAATTTCAGGCACATAAATGACTTTAAACACACTTATTTTAGTTGAAAAAGTCATAATTCCCATCCAACAGTCATTTCGAGTCAAAAGATTAAATGTTAAAATTTCATCCATATTGACCATTTTGGAAACGTACGACAGGTCCGGAGTCATCGTTTTTCATCAGAAAATTGATTTTTGGGACTGTACCAAAAATGATTCAAAATGTCAAATGGATCGTGCCTCATGTTGAATAACCACTTTTTAACCCCTCAGAGTGACCAACATTGCCATTTTTACAGAGTTTTGCTTACTCAAGAGCTTCAATTTTGACCAATTTCAGGCACATAAATGACTTTAAACACACTTATTTTAGTTGAAAAAGTCATAATTCCCATCCAACAGTCATTTGGAGTCAAAAGATTAAATGTTAAAATTTCATCCATATTGACCATTTTGGGAACGTTCGACAGGTCCGGAGTCATCGTTTTTCATCAGAAATGGATGTTTGGGACTGTACAAAAATGATTCAAAATGTCAAATGGATCATGCCTCTTGTTGAATAACCACTTTTTAACCCCTCAGAGTGACCAAAATTGCCATTTTTACAGAGTTTTTGATTATTCAAAAGCTTTAATTTTGACCAATTTCAGGCACATAAATGACTTTAAACACACTTATTTTAGTTGAGAAAGTCATAATTCCCATCCAACAGTCATTTGGAGTCAAAAGATTAAATGTTAAAATTTCATCCATATTGACCATTTTGGGAACGTTCGACAGGTCCGGAATCATCGTTTTTCATCAGAAAATGGATTTTTGGGACTGTACCAAAAATGATTCAAAATGTCAAATGGATCGTGCCTCATGTTGAATAACCACTTTTTAACCCCTCAGAGTGACCAACATTGCCATTTTTACAGAGTTTCGCTTACTCAAAAGCTTCAATTTTTTGACCAATTTCAGGCACAGAAATGACTTTAAACACACTTATTTTAGTCGAAAAGGTCATAATTCACATCCAACAGTCATTTGGAGTCAAAAGATTAAATGTTAAAATTTCATCCATATTGACCATTTTGGGAACGTTCGACAGGTCCGGAGTCATCGTTTTTCATCAGAAAATGGATTTTTGGGACTGTACCAAAAATGATTCAAAATGTCAAATGGATCGTGCCTCATGTTGAATAACCACTTTTTAACCCCTCAGAGTGACCAACATTGCCATTTTTACAGAGTTTTGCTTACTCAAGAGCTTCAATTTTGACCAATTTCAGGCACATAAATGACTTTAAACACACTTATTTTAGTTGAAAAAGTCATAATTCACATCCAACAGTCATTTAGAGTCTAAAGATTAAATGTTAAAATTTCATCCATATTGACCATTTTGGGAACGTTCGACAGGTCCTGAGTCATCGTTTTTCATTAGAAAATGGATTTTTGGGACTGTACCAAAGATGATTCAAAATGTCAAATGGATCGTGCCTCATGTTGAATAACCACTTTTTAACCCCTCAGAGTGACTAAAATGGCCATTTTTACAGAGTTTTGCTTACTCAAAAGCTTCAATTTTGACCAATTTCAGGCACATAAATGACTTTAAACACACTTATTTTAGTTGAAAAAGTCATAATTCCCATCCAACAGTCATTTGGAGTCAAAAGATTAAATGTTAAAATTTCATCCATATTGACCATTTTGGAATCGTTCGACAGGTCCGGAGTCATCGTTTTTCATCAGAAAATGGATTTTTGGGACTGTACCAAAAATGATTCAAAATGTCAATTGGATCGTGCCTCATGTTGAATAACCACTTTTTAACCCCTCAGAGTGACCAAAATGGCCATTTTTACAGAGTTTTGCTTACTCAAAAGCTTCAATTTTGACCAATTTCAGGCACATAAATGACTTTAAACACACTTGATTTAGTTGAAAAAGTCATAATTCACATCCAACAGTCATTTAGAGTCAAAAGATTAAATGTTAAAATTTCATCCATATTGACCATTTTGGAAACGTTCGACAGGTCCGGAGTCATCGTTTTTCATCAGAAAATGGATTTTTGGGACTGTACCAAAAATGATTCAAAATGTCAAATGGATCGTGCCTCATGTTGAATAACCACTTTTTAACCCCTCAGAGTGACCAACATTGCCATTTTTACAGAGTTTCGCTTACTCAAAAGCTTCAATTTTGACCAATTTCAGGCACAGAAATGACTTTAAACACACTTCTTTTAGTCGAAAAGGTCATAATTCCCATCCAACAGTCATTTGGAGTCAAAAGATTAAATGTTAAAATTTCATCCATATTGACCATTTTGGGAACGTTCGACAGGTCCAGAGTCATCGTTTTTCATCAGAAAATGGATTTTTGGGACTGTACCAAAAATGATTCAAAATGTCAAATGGATCGTGCCTCATGTTGAATAACCACTTTTTAACCCCTCAGAGTGACCAAAATTGCCATTTTTACAGAGTTTTTGCTTATTCAAAAGCTTTAATTTTGACCAATTTCAGGCACATAAATGACTTTAAACACACTTATTTTAGTTGAAAAAGTCATAATTCCCATCCAACAGTCATTTGGAGTCAAAAGATAAAATGTTAAAATTTCATCCATATTGACCATTTTGGGAACGTTCGACAGGTCCGGAGTCATCGTTTTTCATCAGAAAATGGATTTTTGGAACTGTACCAAAAATGATTCAAAATGTCAAATGGATCGTGCCTCATGTTGAATAACCACTTTTTAACCCCTCAGAGTGACCAACATTGCCATTTTTACAGAGTTTCGCTTACTCAAAAGCTTCAATTTTGACCAATTTCAGGCACAGAAATGACTTTAAACACACTTATTTTAGTCGAAAAGGTCATAATTCCCATCCAACAGTCATTTGGAGTCAAAAGATTAAATGTTAAAATTTCATCCATATTGACCATTTTGGGAACGTTCGACAGGTCCGGAGTCATCGTTTTTCATCAGAAAATGGATTTTTGGGACTGTACCAAAAATGATTCAAAATGTCAAATGGATCGTGCCTCATGTTGAATAACCACTTTTTAACCCCTCAGAGTGACCAAAATTGCCATTTTTACAGAGTTTTTGCTTATTCAAAAGCTTTAATTTTGACCAATTTCAGGCACATAAATGACTTTAAACACACTTATTTTAGTTGAAAAAGTCATAATTCACATCCAACAGTCATTTAGAGTCAAAAGATTAAATGTTGAAATTTCATCCATATTGACCATTTTGGAATCGTTCGACAGGTCCGGAGTCATCGTTTTTCATCAGAAAATGGATTTTTGGGACTGTACCAAAAATGATTCAAAATGTCAATTGGATCGTGCCTCATGTTGAATAACCACTTTTTAACCCCTCAGAGTGACCAAAATGGCCATTTTTAGAGTTTTGCTTACTCAAAAGCTTCGATTTTGACCAATTTCAGGCACATAAATGACTTTAAACACACTTATTTTAGTTGAAAAAAGTCATAATTCACATCCAACAGTCATTTAGAGTCAAAAGATTAAATGTTAAAATTTCATCCATATTGACCATTTTGGAAACGTTCGACAGGTCCGGAGTCATCGTTTTTCATCAGAAAATTGTTTTTTGGGACTGTACCAAAAATGATTCAAAATGTCAAATGGATCGTGCCTCATGTTGAATAACCACTTTTTAACCCCTCAGAGTGACCAACATTGCCATTTTTACAGAGTTTTGCTTACTCAAAAGCTTCAATTTTGACCAATTTCAGGCACATAAATGACTTTAAACACACTTATTTTAGTTGAAAAAGTCATAATTCCCATCCAACAGTCATTTGGAGTCAAAAGATAAAATGTTAAAATTTCATCCATATTGACCATTTTGGGAACGTTCGACAGGTCCGGAGTCATCGTTTTTCATCAGAAAATGGATTTTTGGGACTGTACCAAAAATGATTCAAAATGTCAAATGGATCGTGCCTCATGTTGTATAACCACTTTTTAACTCCTCAGAGTGACCAAAATTGCCATTTTTACAGAGTTTTTGCTTATTTAAAAGCTTTAATTTTGACCAATTTCAGGCACATAAATGACTTTAAACACACTTATTTTAGTTGAAAAAGTCATAATTCACATCCAACAGTCATTTAGAGTCTAAAGATTAAATGTTAAAATTTCATCCATATTGACCATTTTGGGAACATTCGACAGGTCCTGAGTCATCGTTTTTCATCAGAAAATGGATTTTTGGGACTGTACCAAAAATGATTCAAAATGTCAAATGGATCGTGCCTCATGTTGAATAACCACTTTTTAACCCCTCAGAGTGACCAAAATGGCCATTTTTACAGAGTTTTGCTTACTCAAAAGCTTCAATTTTGACCAATTTCAGGCACATAAATGACTTTAAACACACTTATTTTAGTTGAAAAAGTCATAATTCACATCCAACAGTCATTTAGAGTCAAAAGATTAAATGTTAAAATTTCATCCATATTGACCATTTTGGAATCGTTCGACAGGTCCGGAGTCATCGTTTTTCATCAGAAAATGGATTTTTGGGACTGTACCAAAAATGATTCAAAATGTCAAATGGATCGTGCCTCATGTTGAATAACCACTTTTTAACTCCTCAGAGTGACCAAAATTGCCATTTTTACAGAGTTTTTGCTTATTCAAAAGCTTTAATTTTGACCAATTTCAGGCACATAAATGACTTTAAACACACTTATTTTAGTTGAAAAAGTCATATTTCACATCCAACAGTCATTTAGAGTCAAAAGATTAAAAGTTAAAATTTCATCCATATTGACCATTTTGGAATCGTTCGACAGGTCCGGAGACATCGTTTTTCATCAGAAAATGGATTTTTGGGACTGTACCAAAAATGATTCAAAATGTCAAATGGATCGTGCCTCATGTTGAATAACCACTTTTTAACCCCTCAGAGTGACCAAAATTGCCATTTTTACAGAGTTTTTGCTTATTCAAAAGCTTTAATGTTGACCAATTTCAGGCACATAAATGACTTTAAACACACTTATTTTAGTTGAAAAAGTCATAATTCACATCCAACAGTCATTTAGAGTCAAAAGATTAAATGTTAAAATTTCATCCATATTGACCATTTTGGGATTGTTCGACAGGTCCGGAGTCATCGTTTTTCATCAGAAAATGGATTTTTGGGACTGTACCAAAAATGATTCAAAATGTCAAATGGATCGTGCCTCATGTTGAATAACCACTTTTTAACCCCTCAGGGTGACCAAAATGGCCATTTTTACAGAGTTTTGCTTACTCAAAAGCTTCAATTTTGACCAATTTCAGGCACATAAATGACTTTAAACACACTTATTTTAGTTGAAAAAGTCATAATTCCCATCCAACAGTCATTTGGAGTCAAAAGATTAAATGTTAAAATTTCATCCATATTGACCATTTTGGAATCGTTCGACAGGTCCGGAGTCATCGTTTTTCATCAGAAAATGGATTTTTGGGACTGTACCAAAAATGATTCAAAATGTCAATTGGATCGTGCCTCATGTTGAATAACCACTTTTTAACCCCTCAGAGTGACCAACATTGCCATTTTTACAGAGTTTTTGCTTATTCAAAAGCTTTAATTTTGACCAATTTCAGGCACATAAATGACTTTAAACACACTTATTTTAGTTGAAAAAGTCATAATTCACATCCAACAGTCATTTAGAGTCTAAAGATTAAATGTTAAAATTTCATCCATATTGACCATTTTGGGAACGTTCAACAGGTCCTGAGTCATCGTTTTTCATCAGAAAATGGATTTTTGGGACTGTACCAAAGATGATTCAAAATGTCAAATGGGTCGTGCCTCATGTTGAATAACCACTTTTTAACCCTTCAGAGTGACCAAAATGGCCATTTTTACAGAGTTTTGCTTACTCAAAAGCTTCCATTTTGACCAATTTCAGGCACATAAATGACTTTAAACACACTTATTTTAGTTGAAAAAGTCATAATTCCCATCCAACAGTCATTTGGAGTCAAAAGATTAAATGTTAAAATTTCATCAATATTGACCATTTTGGGAACGTTCGACAGGTCCGGAGTCATCGTTTTTCATCAGAAAATGGATTTTTGGGACTGTACCAAAAATGATTCAAAATGTCAAATGGATCGTGCCTCATGTTGAATAACCACTTTTTAACCCCTCAGAGTGACCAAAATTGCCATTTTTACAGAGTTTTTGCTTATTCAAAAGCTTTAATTTTGACCAATTTCAGGCACATAAATGACTTTAAACACACTTATTTTAGTTGAAAAAGTCATAATTCCCATCCAACAGTCATTTGGAGTCAAAAGATTAAATGTTAAAATTTCATCCATATTGACCATTTTGGGAACGTTCGACAGGTCCGGAGTCATCGTTTTTCATCAGAAAATGGATTTTTGGGACTGTACCAAAAATGATTCAAAATGTCAAATGGATCGTGCCTCATGTTGAATAACCACTTTTTAACTCCTCAGAGTGACCAAAATTGCCATTTTTACAGAGTTTTTGCTTATTCAAAAGCTTTAAATTTGACCAATTTCAGGCACATAAATGACTTTAAACACACTTATTTTAGTTGAAAAAGTCATAATTCACATCCAACAGTCATTTAGAGTCAAAAGATTAAATGTTAAAATTTCATCCATATTGACCATTTTGGAATCGTTCGACAGGTCCGGAGTCATCGTTTTTCATCAGAAAATGGATTTTTGGGACTGTACTAAAAATGATTCAAAATGTCAAATGGATCGTGCCTCATGTTGAATAACCACTTTTTAACCCCTCAGAGTGACCAACATTGCCATTTTTACAGAGTTTTGCTTACTCAAAAGCTTCAATTTTGACCAATTTCAGGCACATAAATGACTTTAAACACACTTATTTTAGTTGAAAAAGTCATAATTCCCATCCAACAGTCATTTGGAGTCAAAAGATTAAATGTTAAAATTTCATCCATATTGACCATTTTGGAAACGTACGACAGGTCCGGAGTCATCGTTTTTCATCAGAAAATTGATTTTTGGGACTGTACCAAAAATGATTCAAAATGTCAAATGGATCGTGCCTCATGTTGAATAACCACTTTTTAACCCCTCAGAGTGACCAACATTGCCATTTTTACAGAGTTTTGCTTACTCAAGAGCTTCAATTTTGACCAATTTCAGGCACATAAATGACTTTAAACACACTTATTTTAGTTGAAAAAGTCATAATTCCCATCCAACAGTCATTTGGAGTCAAAAGATTAAATGTTAAAATTTCATCCATATTGACCATTTTGGGAACGTTCGACAGGTCCGGAGTCATCGTTTTTCATCAGAAAATGGATGTTTGGGACTGTACAAAAATGATTCAAAATGTCAAATGGATCATGCCTCTTGTTGAATAACCACTTTTTAACCCCTCAGAGTGACCAAAATTGCCATTTTTACAGAGTTTTTGATTATTCAAAAGCTTTAATTTTGACCAATTTCAGGCACATAAATGACTTTAAACACACTTATTTTAGTTGAGAAAGTCATAATTCCCATCCAACAGTCATTTGGAGTCAAAAGATTAAATGTTAAAATTTCATCCATATTGACCATTTTGGGAACGTTCGACAGGTCCGGAATCATCGTTTTTCATCAGAAAATGGATTTTTGGGACTGTACCAAAAATGATTCAAAATGTCAAATGGATCGTGCCTCATGTTGAATAACCACTTTTTAACCCCTCAGAGTGACCAACATTGCCATTTTTACAGAGTTTCGCTTACTCAAAAGCTTCAATTTTTTGACCAATTTCAGGCACAGAAATGACTTTAAACACACTTATTTTAGTCGAAAAGGTCATAATTCACATCCAACAGTCATTTGGAGTCAAAAGATTAAATGTTAAAATTTTATCCATATTGACCATTTTGGGAACGTTCGACAGGTCCGGAGTCATCGTTTTTCATCAGAAAATGGATTTTTGGGACTGTACCAAAAATGATTCAAAATGTCAAATGGATCGTGCCTCATGTTGAATAACGACTTTTTAACCCCTCAGAGTGACCAACATTGCCATTTTTACAGAGTTTTGCTTACTCAAGAGCTTCAATTTTGACCAATTTCAGGCACATAAATGACTTTAAACACACTTATTTTAGTTGAAAAAGTCATAATTCACATCCAACAGTCATTTAGAGTCTAAAGATTAAATGTTAAAATTTCATCCATATTGACCATTTTGGGAACGTTCGACAGGTCCTGAGTCATCGTTTTTCATCAGAAAATGGATTTTTGGGACTGTACCAAAGATGATTCAAAATGTCAAATGGATCGTGCCTCATGTTGAATAACCACTTTTTAACCCCTCAGAGTGACCAAAATGGCCATTTTTACAGAGTTTTGCTTACTCAAAAGCTTCAATTTTGACCAATTTCAGGCACATAAATGACTTTAAACACACTTATTTTAGTTGAAAAAGTCATAATTCCCATCCAACAGTCATTTGGAGTCAAAAGATTAAATGTTAAAATTTCATCCATATTGACCATTTTGGAATCGTTCGACAGGTCCGGAGTCATCGTTTTTCATCAGAAAATGGATTTTTGGGACTGTACCAAAAATGATTCAAAATGTCAATTGGATCGTGCCTCATGTTGAATAACCACTTTTTAACCCCTCAGAGTGACCAAAATGGCCATTTTTACAGAGTTTTGCTTACTCAAAAGCTTCAATTTTGACCAATTTCAGGCACATAAATGACTTTAAACACACTTGATTTAGTTGAAAAAGTCATAATTCACATCCAACAGTCATTTAGAGTCAAAAGATTAAATGTTAAAATTTCATCCATATTGACCATTTTGGAAACGTTCGACAGGTCCGGAGTCATCGTTTTTCATCAGAAAATGGATTTTTGGGACTGTACCAAAAATGATTCAAAATGTCAAATGGATCGTGCCTCATGTTGAATAACCACTTTTTAACCCCTCAGAGTGACCAACATTGCCATTTTTACAGAGTTTCGCTTACTCAAAAGCTTCAATTTTGACCAATTTCAGGCACAGAAATGACTTTAAACACACTTCTTTTAGTCGAAAAGGTCATAATTCCCATCCAACAGTCATTTGGAGTCAAAAGATTAAATGTTAAAATTTCATCCATATTGACCATTTTGGGAACGTTCGACAGGTCCAGAGTCATCGTTTTTCATCAGAAAATGGATTTTTGGGACTGTACCAAAAATGATTCAAAATGTCAAATGGATCGTGCCTCATGTTGAATAACCACTTTTTAACCCCTCAGAGTGACCAAAATTGCCATTTTTACAGAGTTTTTGCTTATTCAAAAGCTTTAATTTTGACCAATTTCAGGCACATAAATGACTTTAAACACACTTATTTTAGTTGAAAAAGTCATAATTCCCATCCAACAGTCATTTGGAGTCAAAAGATAAAATGTTAAAATTTCATCCATATTGACCATTTTGGGAACGTTCGACAGGTCCGGAGTCATCGTTTTTCATCAGAAAATGGATTTTTGGAACTGTACCAAAAATGATTCAAAATGTCAAATGGATCGTGCCTCATGTTGAATAACCACTTTTTAACCCCTCAGAGTGACCAACATTGCCATTTTTACAGAGTTTCGCTTACTCAAAAGCTTCAATTTTGACCAATTTCAGGCACAGAAATGACTTTAAACACACTTATTTTAGTCGAAAAGGTCATAATTCCCATCCAACAGTCATTTGGAGTCAAAAGATTAAATGTTAAAATTTCATCCATATTGACCATTTTGGGAACGTTCGACAGGTCCGGAGTCATCGTTTTTCATCAGAAAATGGATTTTTGGGACTGTACCAAAAATGATTCAAAATGTCAAATGGATCGTGCCTCATGTTGAATAACCACTTTTTAACCCCTCAGAGTGACCAACATTGCCATTTTTACAGAGTTTTGCTTACTCAAAAGCTTCAATTTTGACCAATTTCAGGCACAGAAATGACTTTAAACACACTTCTTTTAGTCGAAAAGGTCATAATTCCCATCCAACAGTCATTTGGAGTCAAAAGATTAAATGTTAAAATTTCATCCATATTGACCATTTTGGGAACGTTCGACAGGTCCAGAGTCATCGTTTTTCATCAGAAAATGGATTTTTGGGACTGTACCAAAAATGATTCAAAATGTCAAATGGATCGTGCCTCATGTTGAATAACCACTTTTTAACCCCTCAGAGTGACCAAAATTGCCATTTTTACAGAGTTTTTGCTTATTCAAAAGCTTTAATTTTGACCAATTTCAGGCACATAAATGACTTTAAACACACTTATTTTAGTTGAAAAAGTCATAATTCCCATCCAACAGTCATTTGGAGTCAAAAGATAAAATGTTAAAATTTCATCCATATTGACCATTTTGGGAACGTTCGACAGGTCCGGAGTCATCGTTTTTCATCAGAAAATGGATTTTTGGAACTGTACCAAAAATGATTCAAAATGTCAAATGGATCGTGCCTCATGTTGAATAACCACTTTTTAACCCCTCAGAGTGACCAACATTGCCATTTTTACAGAGTTTCGCTTACTCAAAAGCTTCAATTTTGACCAATTTCAGGCACAGAAATGACTTTAAACACACTTATTTTAGTCAAAAAGGTCATAATTCCCATCCAACAGTCATTTGGAGTCAAAAGATTAAATGTTAAAATTTCATCCATATTGACCATTTTGGGAACGTTCGACAGGTCCGGAGTCATCGTTTTTCATCAGAAAATGGATTTTTGGGACTGTACCAAAAATGATTCAAAATGTCAAATGGATCGTGCCTCATGTTGAATAACCACTTTTTAACCCCTCAGAGTGACCAAAATTGCCATTTTTACAGAGTTTTTGCTTATTCAAAAGCTTTAATTTTGACCAATTTCAGGCACATAAATGACTTTAAACACACTTATTTTAGTTGAAAAAGTCATAATTCACATCCAACAGTCTAATAGAGTCAAAAGATTAAATGTTGAAATTTCATCCATATTGACCATTTTGGGAACGTTCGACAGGTCCAGAGTCATCGTTTTTCATCAGAAAATGGATTTTTGGAACTGTACCAAAAATGATTCAAAATGTCAAATGGATCGTGCCTCATGTTGAATAACCACTTTTTAACCCCTCAGAGTGACCAACATTGCCATTTTTACAGAGTTTCGCTTACTCAAAAGCTTCAATTTTGACCAATTTCAGGCACAGAAATGACTTTAAACACACTTATTTTAGTCGAAAAGGTCATAATTCCCATCCAACAGTCATTTGGAGTCAAAAGATTAAATGTTAAAATTTCATCCATATTGACCATTGTGGGAACGTTCGACAGGTCCGGAGTCATCGTTTTTCATCAGAAAATGGATTTTTGGGACTGTACCAAAAATGATTCAAAATGTCAAATGGATCGTGCCTCATGTTGAATAACCACTTTTTAACCCCTCAGAGTGACCAAAATTGCCATTTTTACAGAGTTTTTGCTTATTCAAAAGCTTTAATTTTGACCAATTTCAGGCACATAAATGACTTTAAACACACTTATTTTAGTTGAAAAAGTCATAATTCACATCCAACAGTCTAATAGAGTCAAAAGATTAAATGTTGAAATTTCATCCATATTGACCATTTTGGAATCGTTCGACAGGTCCGGAGTCATCGTTTTTCATCAGAAAATGGATTTTTGGGACTGTACCAAAAATGATTCAAAATGTCAATTGGATCGTGCCTCATGTTGAATAACCACTTTTTAACCCCTCAGAGTGACCAAAATGGCCATTTTTACAGAGTTTTGCTTACTCAAAAGCTTCGATTTTGACCAATTTCAGGCACATAAATGACTTTAAACACACTTATTTTAGTTGAAAAAGTCATAATTCACATCCAACAGTCATTTAGAGTCAAAAGATTAAATGTTAAAATTTCATCCATATTGACCATTTTGGAAACGTTCGACAGGTCCGGAGTCATCGTTTTTCATCAGAAAATTGTTTTTTGGGACTGTACCAAAAATGATTCAAAATGTCAAATGGATCGTGCCTCATGTTGAATAACCACTTTTTAACCCCTCAGAGTGACCAACATTGCCATTTTTACAGAGTTTTGCTTACTCAAAAGCTTCAATTTTGACCAATTTCAGGCACATAAATGACTTTAAACACACTTATTTTAGTTGAAAAAGTCATAATTCCCATCCAACAGTCATTTGGAGTCAAAAGATAAAATGTTAAAATTTCATCCATATTGACCATTTTGGGAACGTTCGACAGGTCCGGAGTCATCGTTTTTCATCAGAAAATGGATTTTTGGGACTGTACCAAAAATGATTCAAAATGTCAAATGGATCGTGCCTCATGTTGTATAACCACTTTTTAACCCCTCAGAGTGACCAAAATTGCCATTTTTACAGAGTTTTTGCTTATTCAAAAGCTTTAATTTTGACCAATTTCAGGCACATAAATGACTTTAAACACACTTATTTTAGTTGAAAAAGTCATAATTCACATCCAACAGTCATTTAGAGTCTAAAGATTAAATGTTAAAATTTCATATATATTGACCATTTTGGGAACGTTCGACAGGTCCTGAGTCATCGTTTTTCATCAGAAAATGGATTTTTGGGACTGTACCAAAAATGATTCAAAATGTCAAATGGATCGTGCCTCATGTTGAATAACCACTTTTTAACCCCTCAGAGTGACCAAAATGGCCATTTTTACAGAGTTTTGCTTACTCAAAAGCTTCAATTTTGACCAATTTCAGGCACATAAATGACTTTAAACACACTTATTTTAGTTGAAAAAGTCATAATTCACATCCAACAGTCATTTAGAGTCAAAAGATTAAATGTTAAAATTTCATCCATATTGACCATTTTGGGATTGTTCGACAGGTCCGGAGTCATCGTTTTTCATCAGAAAATGGATTTTTGGGACTGTACCAAAAATGATTCAAAATGTCAAATGGATCGTGCCTCATGTTGAATAACCACTTTTTAACCCCTCAGGGTGACCAAAATGGCCATTTTTACAGAGTTTTGCTTACTCAAAAGCTTCAATTTTGACCAATTTCAGGCACATAAATGACTTTAAACACACTTATTTTAGTTGAAAAAGTCATAATTCCCATCCAACAGTCATTTGGAGTCAAAAGATTAAATGTTAAAATTTCATCCATATTGACCATTTTGGAATCGTTCGACAGGTCCGGAGTCATCGTTTTTCATCAGAAAATGGATTTTTGGGACTGTACCAAAAATGATTCAAAATGTCAATTGGATCGTGCCTCATGTTGAATAACCACTTTTTAACCCCTCAGAGTGACCAACATTGCCATTTTTACAGAGTTTTTGCTTATTCAAAAGCTTTAATTTTGACCAATTTCAGGCACATAAATGACTTTAAACACACTTATTTTAGTTGAAAAAGTCATAATTCACATCCAACAGTCATTTAGAGTCTAAAGATTAAATGTTAAAATTTCATCCATATTGACCATTTTGGGAACGTTCAACAGGTCCTGAGTCATCGTTTTTCATCAGAAAATGGATTTTTGGGACTGTACCAAAGATGATTCAAAATGTCAAATGGATCGTGCCTCATGTTGAATAACCACTTTTTAACCCCTCAGAGTGACCAAAATGGCCATTTTTACAGAGTTTTGCTTACTCAAAAGCTTCAATTTTGACCAATTTCAGGCACATAAATGACTTTAAACACACTTATTTTAGTTGAAAAAGTCATAATTCCCATCCAACAGTCATTTGGAGTTAGAAGATTAAATGTTAAAATTTCATCAATATTGACCATTTTGGGAACGTTCGACAGGTCCGGAGTCATCGTTTTTCATCAGAAAATGGATTTTTGGGACTGTACCAAAAATGATTCAAAATGTCAAATGGATCGTGCCTCATGTTGAATAACCACTTTTTAACCCCTCAGAGTGACCAAAATTGCCATTTTTACAGAGTTTTTGCTTATTCAAAAGCTTTAATTTTGACCAATTTCAGGCACATAAATGACTTTAAACACACTTATTTTAGTTGAAAAAGTCATAATTCCCATCCAACAGTCATTTGGAGTCAAAAGATTAAATGTTAAAATTTCATCCATATTGACCATTTTGGGAACGTTCGACAGGTCCGGAGTCATCGTTTTTCATCAGAAAATGGATTTTTGGGACTGTACCAAAAATGATTCAAAATGTCAAATGGATCGTGCCTCATGTTGAATAACCACTTTTTAACTCCTCAGAGTGACCAAAATTGCCATTTTTACAGAGTTTTTGCTTATTCAAAAGCTTTAAATTTGACCAATTTCAGGCACATAAATGACTTTAAACACACTTATTTTAGTTGAAAAAGTCATAATTCACATCCAACAGTCATTTAGAGTCAAAAGATTAAATGTTAAAATTTCATCCATATTGACCATTTTGGAATCGTTCGACAGGTCCGGAGTCATCGTTTTTCATCAGAAAATGGATTTTTGGGACTGTACTAAAAATGATTCAAAATGTCAAATGGATCGTGCCTCATGTTGAATAACCACTTTTTAACTCCTCAGAGTGACCAAAATTGCCATTTTTACAGAGTTTTTGCTTATTCAAAAGCTTTAATTTTGACCAATTTCAGGCACATAAATGACTTTAAACACACTTATTTTAGTTCAAAAAGTCATATTTCACATCCAAGAGTCATTTAGAGTCAAAAGATTAAAAGTTAAAATTTCATCCATATTGACCATTTTGGAATCGTTCGACAGGTCCGGAGACATCGTTTTTCATCAGAAAATGGATTTTTGGGACTGTACCAAAAATGATTCAAAATGTCAAATGGATCGTGCCTCATGTTGAATAACCACTTTTTAACCCCTCAGAGTGACCAAAATTGCCATTTTTACAGAGTTTTTGCTTATTCAAAAGCTTTAATGTTGACCAATTTCAGGCACATAAATGACTTTAAACACACTTATTTTAGTTGAAAAAGTCATAATTCACATCCAACAGTCATTTAGAGTCAAAAGATTAAATGTTAAAATTTCATCCATATTGACCATTTTGGGATTGTTCGACAGGTCCGGAGTCATCGTTTTTCATCAGAAAATGGATTTTTGGGACTGTACCAAAAATGATTCAAAATGTCAAATGGATCGTGCCTCATGTTGAATAACCACTTTTTAACCCCTCAGGGTGACCAAAATGGCCATTTTTACAGAGTTTTGCTTACTCAAAAGCTTCAATTTTGACCAATTTCAGGCACATAAATGACTTTAAACACACTTATTTTAGTTGAAAAAGTCATAATTCCCATCCAACAGTCATTTGGAGTCAAAAGATTAAATGTTAAAATTTCATCCATATTGACCATTTTGGAATCGTTCGACAGGTCCGGAGTCATCGTTTTTCATCAGAAAATGGATTTTTGGGACTGTACCAAAAATGATTCAAAATGTCAATTGGATCGTGCCTCATGTTGAATAACCACTTTTTAACCCCTCAGAGTGACCAACATTGCCATTTTTACAGAGTTTTTGCTTATTCAAAAGCTTTAATTTTGACCAATTTCAGGCACATAAATGACTTTAAACACACTTATTTTAGTTGAAAAAGTCATAATTCACATCCAACAGTCATTTAGAGTCTAAAGATTAAATGTTAAAATTTCATCCATATTGACCATTTTGGGAACGTTCGACAGGTCCTGAGTCATCGTTTTTCATCAGAAAATGGATTTTTGGGACTGTACCAAAGATGATTCAAAATGTCAAATGGATCGTGCCTCATGTTGAATAACCACTTTTTAACCCCTCAGAGTGACCAAAATGGCCATTTTTACAGAGTTTTGCTTACTTAAAAGCTTCAATTTTGACCAATTTCAGGCACATAAATGACTTTAAACACACTTATTTTAGTTGAAAAAGTCATAATTCCCATCCAACAGTCATTTGGAGTCAAAAGATTAAATGTTAAAATTTCATCCATATTGACCATTTTGGGAACGTTCGACAGGTCCGGAGTCATCGTTTTTCATCAGAAAATGGATTTTTGGGACTGTACCAAAAATGATTCAAAATGTCAAATGGATCGTGCCTCATGTTGAATAACCACTTTTTAACCCCTCAGAGTGACCAAAATTGCCATTTTTACAGAGTTTTTGCTTATTCAAAAGCTTTAATTTTGACCAATTTCAGGCACATAAATGACTTTAAACACACTTATTTTAGTTGAAAAAGTCATAATTCCCATCCAACAGTCATTTGGAGTCAAAAGATTAAATGTTAAAATTTCATCCATATTGACCATTTTGGGAACGTTCGACAGGTCCGGAGTCATCGTTTTTCATCAGAAAATGGATTTTTGGGACTGTACCAAAAATGATTCAAAATGTCAAATGGATCGTGCCTCATGTTGAATAACCACTTTTTAACTCCTCAGAGTGACCAAAATTGCCATTTTTACAGAGTTTTTGCTTATTCAAAAGCTTTAATTTTGACCAATTTCAGGCACATAAATGACTTTAAACACACTTATTTTAGTTGAAAAAGTCATATTTCACATCCAACAGTCATTTAGAGTCAAAAGATTAAATGTTAAAATTTCATCCATATTGACCATTTTGGAATCGTTCGACAGGTCCGGAGTCATCGTTTTTCATCAGAAAATGGATTTTTGGGACTGTACCAAAAATGATTCAAAATGTCAAATGGATCGTGCCTCATGTTGAATAACCACTTTTTAACCCCTCAGAGTGACCAAAATTGCCATTTTTACAGAGTTTTTGCTTATTCAAAAGCTTTAATTTTGACCAATTTCAGGCACATAAATGACTTTAAACACACTTATTTTAGTTGAAAAAGTCATAATTCACATCCAACAGTCATTTAGAGTCAAAAGATTAAATGTTAAAATTTCATCCATATTGACCATTTTGGGATTGTTCGACAGGTCCGGAGTCATCGTTTTTCATCAGAAAATGGATTTTTGGGACTGTACCAAAAATGATTCAAAATGTCAAATGGATCGTGCCTCATGTTGAATAACCACTTTTTAACCCCTCAGAGTGACCAAAATGGCCATTTTTACAGAGTTTTGCTTACTCAAAAGCTTCAATTTTGACCAATTTCAGGCACATAAATGACTTTAAACACACTTATTTTAGTTGAAAAAGTCATAATTCCCATCCAACAGTCATTTGGAGTCAAAAGATTAAATGTTAAAATTTCATCCATATTGACCATTTTGGAATCGTTCGACAGGTCCGGAGTCATCGTTTTTCATCAGAAAATGGATTTTTGGGACTGTACCAAAAATGATTCAAAATGTCAATTGGATCGTGCCTCATGTTGAATAACCACTTTTTAACCCCTCAGAGTGACCAAAATGGCCATTTTTACAGAGTTTTGCTTACTCAAAAGCTTTAATTTTGACCAATTTCAGGCACATAAATGACTTTAAACACACTTATTTTAGTTGAAAAAGTCATAATTCACATCCAACAGTCATTTAGAGTCAAAAGATTAAATGTTAAAATTTCATCCATATTGACCATTTTGGGATTGTTCGACAGGTCCGGAGTCATCGTTTTTCATCAGAAAAGGGATTTTTGGGACTGTACCAAAAATGATTCAAAATGTCAAATGGATCGTGCCTCATGTTGAATAACCACTTTTTAACCCCTCAGAGTGACCAACATTGCAATTTTTACAGAGTTTTGCTTACTCAAAAGCTTCAGTTTTGACCAATTTCAGGCACATAAATGACTTTAAACACACTTATTTTAGTTGAAAAAGTCATAATTCCCATCCAACAGTCATTTGGAGTCAAAAGAATAAATGTTAAAATTTCATCCATATTGACCATTTTGGGAACGTTCGACAGGTCCGGAGTCATCGTTTTTCATCAGAAAATGGATTTTTGGGACTGTACCAAAAATGATTCAAAATGTCAAATGGATCGTGCCTCATGTTGAATAACCACTTTTTAACCCCTCAGAGTGACCAAAATTGCCATTTTTACAGAGTTTTTGCTTATTCAAAAGCTTTAATTTTGACCAATTTCAGGCACATAAATGACTTTAAACACACTTATTTTAGTTGAAAAAGTCATAATTCACATCCAACAGTCATTTAGAGTCAAAAGATTAAATGTTAAAATTTCATCCATATTGACCATTTTGGGATTGTTCGACAGGTCCGGAGTCATCGTTTTTCATCAGAAAATGGATTTTTGGGACTGTACCAAAAATGATTCAAAATGTCAAATGGATCGTGCCTCATGTTGAATAACCACTTTTTAACCCCTCAGAGTGACCAAAATGGCCATTTTTACAGAGTTTTGCTTACTCAAAAGCTTCAATTTTGACCAATTTCAGGCACATAAATGACTTTAAACACACTTATTTTAGTTGAAAAAGTCATAATTCCCATCCAACAGTCATTTGGAGTCAAAAGATTAAATGTTAAAATTTCATCCATATTGACCATTTTGGAATCGTTCGACAGGTCCGGAGTCATCGTTTTTCATCAGAAAATGGATTTTTGGGACTGTACCAAAAATGATTCAAAATGTCAATTGGATCGTGCCTCATGTTGAATAACCACTTTTTAACCCCTCAGAGTGACCAAAATTGCCATTTTTACAGAGTTTTTGTTGATTCAAAAGCTTTCATTTTGACCAATTTCAGGCACATAAATGACTTTAAACACACTTGTTTTAGTTGAAAAAGTCATAATTCCCATCCAACAGTCATTTGGAGTCAAAAGATTAAATGTTAAAATTTCATCCATATTGACCATTTTGGGAACGTTCGACAGGTCCGGAGTCATCGTTTTTCATCAGAAAATGGATTTTTGGGACTGTACCAAAAAGGATTCAAAATGTCAAATGGATCGTGCCTCATGTTGAATAACCACTTTTTAACCCCTCAGAGTGACCAAAATTGCCATTTTTACAGAGTTTTTGCTTATTCAAAAGCTTTAATTTTGACCAATTTCAGGCACATAAATGACTTTAAACACACTTATTTTAGTTGAAAAAGTCATAATTCCCATCCAACAGTCATTTGGAGTCAAAAGATTAAATGTTAAAATTTCATCCATATTGACCATTTTGGGAACGTTCGACAGGTCCGGAGTCATCGTTTTTCATCAGAAAATGGATTTTTGGGACTGTACCAAAAATGATTCAAAATGTCAAATGGATCGTGCCTCATGTTGAATAACCACTTTTTAACCCCTCAGAGTGACCAAAATTGCCATTTTTACAGAGTTTTTGCTTATTCAAAAGCTTTAATTTTGACCAATTTCAGGCACATAAATGACTTTAAACACACTTATTTTAGTTGAAAAAGTCATAATTCACATCCAACAGTCATTTAGAGTCAAAAGATTAAATGTTAAAATTTCATCCATATTGACCATTTTGGAATCGTTCGACAGGTCCGGAGTCATCGTTTTTCATCAGAAAATGGATTTTTGGGACTGTACCAAAAATGATTCAAAATGTCAATTGGATCGTGCCTCATGTTGAATAACCACTTTTTAACCCCTCAGAGTAACCAACATTGCCATTTTTACAGAGTTTTTGCTTATTCAAAAGCTTTAATTTTGACCAATTTCAGGCACATAAATGACTTTAAACACACTTATTTTAGTTGAAAAAGTCATAATTCACATCCAACAGTCATTTAGAGTCTAAAGATTAAATGTTAAAATTTCATCCATATTGACCATTTTGGGAACGTTCGACAGGTCCGGAGTCATCGTTTTTCATCAGAAAATTGATTTTTGGGACTGTACCAAAAATGATTCAAAATGTCAAATGGATCGTGCCTCATGTTGAATAACCACTTTTTAACTCCTCAGAGTGACCAAAATTGCCATTTTTACAGAGTTTTTGCTTATTCAAAAGCTTTAATGTTGACCAATTTCAGGCACATAAATGACTTTAAACACACTTATTTTAGTTGAAAAAGTCATAATTCACATCCAACAGTCATTTAGAGTCTAAAGATTAAATATTAAAATTTCATCCATATTGACCATTTTGGGAACGTTCGACAGGTCCTGAGTCATCGTTTTTCATCAGAAAATGGATTTTTGGGACTGTACCAAAGATGATTCAAAATGTCAAATGGATCGTGCCTCATGTTGAATAACCACTTTTTAACCCCTCAGAGTGACCAAAATGGCCATTTTTACAGAGTTTTGCTTACTCAAAAGCTTCAATTTTGACCAATTTCAGGCACATAAATGACTTTAAACACACTTATTTTAGTTGAAAAAGTCATAATTCACATCCAACAGTCATTTGGAGTCAAAAGATTAAATGTTAAAATTTCATCCATATTGACCATTTTGGGAACGTTCGACAGGTCCGGAGTCATCGTTTTTCATCAGAAAATGGATTTTTGGGACTGTACCAAAAATGATTCAAAATGTCAAATGGATCGTGCCTCATGTTGAATAACCACTTTTTAACTCCTCAGAGTGACCAAAATTGCCATTTTTACAGAGTTTTTGCTTATTCAAAAGCTTTAAATTTGACCAATTTCAGGCACATAAATGACTTTAAACACACTTATTTTAGTTGAAAAAGTCATAATTCACATCCAACAGTCATTTAGAGTCAAAAGATTAAATGTTAAAATTTCATCCATATTGGCCATTTTGGAATCGTTCGACAGGTCCGGAGTCATCGTTTTTCATCAGAAAATGGATTTTTGGGACTGTACCAAAAATGATTCAAAATGTCAAATGGATCGTGCCTCATGTTGAATAACCACTTTTTAACTCCTCAGAGTGACCAAAATTGCCATTTTTACAGAGTTTTTGCTTATTCAAAAGCTTTAATTTTGACCAATTTCAGGCACATAAATGACTTTAAACACACTTATTTTAGTTGAAAAAGTCATATTTCACATCCAACAGTCATTTAGAGTCAAAAGATTAAATGTTAAAATTTCATCCATATTGACCATTTTGGAATCGTTCGACAGGTCCGGAGTCATCGTTTTTCATCAGAAAATAGATTTTTGGGACTGTACCAAAAATGATTCAAAATGTCAAATGGATCGTGCCTCATGTTGAATAACCACTTTTAACCCCTCAGAGTGACCAAAATTGCCATTTTTACAGAGTTTTTGCTTATTCAAAAGCTTTAATTTTGACCAATTTCAGGCACATAAATGACTTTAAACACACTTATTTTAGTTGAAAAAGTCATAATTCACATCCAACAGTCATTTAGAGTCAAAAGATTAAATGTTAAAATTTCATCCATATTGACCATTTTGGGATTGTTCGACAGGTCCGGAGTCATCGTTTTTCATCAGAAAATGGATTTTTGGGACTGTACCAAAAATGATTCAAAATGTCAAATGGATCGTGCCTCATGTTGAATAACCACTTTTTAACCCCTCAGAGTGACCAAAATGGCCATTTTTACAGAGTTTTGCTTACTCAAAAGCTTCAATTTTGACCAATTTCAGGCACATAAATGACTTTAAACACACTTATTTTAGTTGAAAAAGTCATAATTCCCATCCAACAGTCATTTGGAGTCAAAAGATTAAATGTTAAAATTTCATCCATATTGACCATTTTGGAATCGTTCGACAGGTCCGGAGTCATCGTTTTTCATCAGAAAATGGATTTTTGGGACTGTACCAAAAATGATTCAAAATGTCAATTGGATCGTGCCTCATTTTGAATAACCACTTTTTAACCCCTCAGAGTGACCAAAATTGCCATTTTTACAGAGTTTTTGCTTATTCAAAAGCTTTAATTTTGACCAATTTCAGGCACATAAATGACTTTAAACACACTTATTTTAGTTGAAAAAGTCATAATTCACATCCAACAGTCATTTAGAGTCAAAAGATTAAATGTTAAAATTTCATCCATATTGACCATTTTGGGATTGTTCGACAGGTCCGGAGTCATCGTTTTTCATCAGAAAAGGGATTTTTGGGACTGTACCAAAAATGATTCAAAATGTCAAATGGATCGTGCCTCATGTTGAATAACCACTTTTTAACCCCTCAGAGTGACCAACATTGCAATTTTTACAGAGTTTTGCTTACTCAAAAGCTTCAATTTTGACAAATTTCAGGCACATAAATGACTTTAAACACACTTATTTTAGTTGAAAAAGTCATAATTCCCATCCAACAGTCATTTGGAGTCAAAAGATTAAATGTTAAAATTTCATCCATATTGACCATTTTGGGAACGTTCGACAGGTCCGGAGTCATCGTTTTTCATCAGAAAATGGATTTTTGGGACTGTACCAAAAATGATTCAAAATGTCAAATGGATCGTGCCTCATGTTGAATAACCACTTTTTAACTCCTCAGAGTGACCAAAATTGCCATTTTTACAGAGTTTTTGCTTATTCAAAAGCTTTAATTTTGACCAATTTCAGGCACATAAATGACTTTAAACACACTTATTTTAGTTGAAAAAGTCATATTTCACATCCAACAGTCATTTAGAGTCAAAAGATTAAATGTTAAAATTTCATCCATATTGACCATTTTGGAATCGTTCGACAGGTCCGGAGTCATCGTTTTTCATCAGAAAATAGATTTTTGGGACTGTACCAAAAATGATTCAAAATGTCAAATGGATCGTGCCTCATGTTGAATAACCACTTTTTAACCCCTCAGAGTGACCAAAATTGCCATTTTTACAGAGTTTTTGCTTATTCAAAAGCTTTAATTTTGACCAATTTCAGGCACATAAATGACTTTAAACACACTTATTTTAGTTGAAAAAGTCATAATTCACATCCAACAGTCATTTAGAGTAAAAAGATTAAATGTTAAAATTTCATCCATATTGACCATTTTGGAATCGTTCGACAGGTCCGGAGTCATCGTTTTTCATCAGAAAATGGATTTTTGGGACTGTACCAAAAATGATTCAAAATGTCAAATGGATCGTGCCTCATGTTGAATAACCACTTTTTAACCCCTCAGAGTGACCAAAATGGCCATTTTTACAGAGTTTTGCTTACTCAAAAGCTTCAATTTTGACCAATTTCAGGCACATAAATGACTTTAAACACACTTATTTTAGTTGAAAAAGTCATAATTCACATCCAACAGTCATTTGGAGTCAAAAGATTAAATGTTAAAATTTCATCCATATTGACCATTTTGGGAACGTTCGACAGGTCCGGAGTCATCGTTTTTCATCAGAAAATGGATTTTTGGGACTGTACCAAAAATGATTCAAAATGTCAAATGGATCGTGCCTCATGTTGAATAACCACTTTTTAACTCCTCAGAGTGACCAAAATTGCCATTTTTACAGAGTTTTTGCTTATTCAAAAGCTTTAAATTTGACCAATTTCAGGCACATAAATGACTTTAAACACACTTATTTTAGTTGAAAAAGTCATAATTCACATCCAACAGTCATTTAGAGTCAAAAGATTAAATGTTAAAATTTCATCCATATTGGCCATTTTGGAATCGTTCGACAGGTCCGGAGTCATCGTTTTTCATCAGAAAATGGATTTTTGGGACTGTACCAAAAATGATTCAAAATGTCAAATGGATCGTGCCTCATGTTGAATAACCACTTTTTAACTCCTCAGAGTGACCAAAATTGCCATTTTTACAGAGTTTTTGCTTATTGAAAAGCTTTAATTTTGACCAATTTCAGGCACATAAATGACTTTAAACACACTTATTTTAGTTGAAAAAGTCATATTTCACATCCAACAGTCATTTAGAGTCAAAAGATTAAATGTTAAAATTTCATCCATATTGACCATTTTGGAATCGTTCGACAGGTCCGGAGTCATCGTTTTTCATCAGAAAATAGATTTTTGGGACTGTACCAAAAATGATTCAAAATGTCAAATGGATCGTGCCTCATGTTGAATAACCACTTTTAACCCCTCAGAGTGACCAAAATTGCCATTTTTACAGAGTTTTTGCTTATTCAAAAGCTTTAATTTTGACCAATTTCAGGCACATAAATGACTTTAAACACACTTATTTTAGTTGAAAAAGTCATAATTCACATCCAACAGTCATTTAGAGTCAAAAGATTAAATGTTAAAATTTCATCCATATTGACCATTTTGGGATTGTTCGACAGGTCCGGAGTCATCGTTTTTCATCAGAAAATGGATTTTTGGGACTGTACCAAAAATGATTCAAAATGTCAAATGGATCGTGCCTCATGTTGAATAACCACTTTTTAACCCCTCAGAGTGACCAAAATGGCCATTTTTACAGAGTTTTGCTTACTCAAAAGCTTCAATTTTGACCAATTTCAGGCACATAAATGACTTTAAACACACTTATTTTAGTTGAAAAAGTCATAATTCCCATCCAACAGTCATTTGGAGTCAAAAGATTAAATGTTAAAATTTCATCCATATTGACCATTTTGGAATCGTTCGACAGGTCCGGAGTCATCGTTTTTCATCAGAAAATGGATTTTTGGGACTGTACCAAAAATGATTCAAAATGTCAATTGGATCGTGCCTCATGTTGAATAACCACTTTTTAACCCCTCAGAGTGACCAAATTGCCATTTTTACAGAGTTTTTGCTTATTCAAACGCTTTAATTTTGACCAATTTCAGGCACATAAATGACTTTAAACACACTTATTTTTAGTTGAAAAAGTCATAATTCACATCCAACAGTCATTTAGAGTCAAAAGATTAAATGTTAAAATTTCATCCATATTGACCATTTTGGGATTGTTCGACAGGTCCGGAGTCATCGTTTTTCATCAGAAAAGGGATTTTTGGGACTGTACCAAAAATGATTCAAAATGTCAAATGGATCGTGCCTCATGTTGAATAACCACTTTTTAACCCCTCAGAGTGACCAACATTGCAATTTTACAGAGTTTTGCTTACTCAAAAGCTTCAATTTTGACCAATTTCAGGCACATAAATGACTTTAAACACACTTATTTTAGTTGAAAAAGTCATAATTCCCATCCAACAGTCATTTGGAGTCAAAAGATTAAATGTTAAAATTTCATCCATATTGACCATTTTGGGAACGTTCGACAGGTCCGGAGTCATCGTTTTTCATCAGAAAATGGATTTTTGGGACTGTACCAAAAATGATTCAAAATGTCAAATGGATCGTGCCTCATGTTGAATAACCACTTTTTAACTCCTCAGAGTGACCAAAATTGCCATTTTTACAGAGTTTTTGCTTATTCAAAAGCTTTAATTTTGACCAATTTCAGGCACATAAATGACTTTAAACACACTTATTTTAGTTGAAAAAGTCATATTTCACATCCAACAGTCATTTAGAGTCAAAAGATTAAATGTTAAAATTTCATCCATATTGACCATTTTGGAATCGTTCGACAGGTCCGGAGTCATCGTTTTTCATCAGAAAATGGATTTTTGGGACTGTACCAAAAATGATTCAAAATGTCAAATGGATCGTGCCTCATGTTGAATAACCACTTTTTAACCCCTCAGAGTGACCAAAATTGCCATTTTTACAGAGTTTTTGCTTATTCAAAAGCTTTAATTTTGACCAATTTCAGGCACATAAATGACTTTAAACACACTTATTTTAGTTGAAAAAGTCATAATTCACATCCAACAGTCATTTAGAGTCAAAAGATTAAATGTTAAAATTTCATCCATATTGACCATTTTGGAATCGTTCGACAGGTCCGGAGTCATCGTTTTTCATCAGAAAATGGATTTTTGGGACTGTACCAAAAATGATTCAAAATGTCAATTGGATCGTGCCTCATGTTGAATAACCACTTTTTAACCCCTCAGAGTGACCAACATTGCCATTTTTACAGAGTTTTTGCTTATTCAAAAGCTTTAATTTTGACCAATTTCAGGCACATAAATGACTTTAAACACACTTATTTTAGTTGAAAAAGTCATAATTCACATCCAACAGTCATTTAGAGTCTAAAGATTAAATGTTAAAATTTCATCCATATTGACCATTTTGGGAACGTTCGACAGGTCCGGAGTCATCGTTTTTCATCAGAAAATTGATTTTTGGGACTGTACCAAAAATGATTCAAAATGTCAAATGGATCGTGCCTCATGTTGAATAACCACTTTTTAACTCCTCAGAGTGACCAAAATTGCCATTTTTACAGAGTTTTTGCTTATTCAAAAGCTTTAATGTTGACCAATTTCAGGCACATAAATGACTTTAAACACACTTATTTTAGTTGAAAAAGTCATAATTCACATCCAACAGTCATTTAGAGTCTAAAGATTAAATATTAAAATTTCATCCATATTGACCATTTTGGGAACGTTCGACAGGTCCTGAGTCATCGTTTTTCATCAGAAAATGGATTTTTGGGACTGTACCAAAGATGATTCAAAATGTCAAATGGATCGTGCCTCATGTTGAATAACCACTTTTTAACCCCTCAGAGTGACCAAAATGGCCATTTTTACAGAGTTTTGCTTACTCAAAAGCTTCAATTTTGACCAATTTCAGGCACATAAATGACTTTAAACACACTTATTTTAGTTGAAAAAGTCATAATTCACATCCAACAGTCATTTGGAGTCAAAAGATTAAATGTTAAAATTTCATCCATATTGACCATTTTGGGAACGTTCGACAGGTCCGGAGTCATCGTTTTTCATCAGAAAATGGATTTTTGGGACTGTACCAAAAATGATTCAAAATGTCAAATGGATCGTGCCTCATGTTGAATAACCACTTTTTAACTCCTCAGAGTGACCAAAATTGCCATTTTTACAGAGTTTTTGCTTATTCAAAAGCTTTAAATTTGACCAATTTCAGGCACATAAATGACTTTAAACACACTTATTTTAGTTGAAAAAGTCATAATTCACATCCAACAGTCATTTAGAGTCAAAAGATTAAATGTTAAAATTTCATCCATATTGGCCATTTTGGAATCGTTCGACAGGTCCGGAGTCATCGTTTTTCATCAGAAAATGGATTTTTGGGACTGTACCAAAAATGATTCAAAATGTCAAATGGATCGTGCCTCATGTTGAATAACCACTTTTTAACTCCTCAGAGTGACCAAAATTGCCATTTTTACAGAGTTTTTGCTTATTCAAAAGCTTTAATTTTGACCAATTTCAGGCACATAAATGACTTTAAACACACTTATTTTAGTTGAAAAAGTCATATTTCACATCCAACAGTCATTTAGAGTCAAAAGATTAAATGTTAAAATTTCATCCATATTGACCATTTTGGAATCGTTCGACAGGTCCGGAGTCATCGTTTTTCATCAGAAAATAGATTTTTGGGACTGTACCAAAAATGATTCAAAATGTCAAATGGATCGTGCCTCATGTTGAATAACCACTTTTAACCCCTCAGAGTGACCAAAATTGCCATTTTTACAGAGTTTTTGCTTATTCAAAAGCTTTAATTTTGACCAATTTCAGGCACATAAATGACTTTAAACACACTTATTTTAGTTGAAAAAGTCATAATTCACATCCAACAGTCATTTAGAGTCAAAAGATTAAATGTTAAAATTTCATCCATATTGACCATTTTGGGATTGTTCGACAGGTCCGGAGTCATCGTTTTTCATCAGAAAATGGATTTTTGGGACTGTACCAAAAATGATTCAAAATGTCAAATGGATCGTGCCTCATGTTGAATAACCACTTTTTAACCCCTCAGAGTGACCAAAATGGCCATTTTTACAGAGTTTTGCTTACTCAAAAGCTTCAATTTTGACCAATTTCAGGCACATAAATGACTTTAAACACACTTATTTTAGTTGAAAAAGTCATAATTCCCATCCAACAGTCATTTGGAGTCAAAAGATTAAATGTTAAAATTTCATCCATATTGACCATTTTGGAATCGTTCGACAGGTCCGGAGTCATCGTTTTTCATCAGAAAATGGATTTTTGGGACTGTACCAAAAATGATTCAAAATGTCAATTGGATCGTGCCTCATGTTGAATAACCACTTTTTAACCCCTCAGAGTGACCAAAATTGCCATTTTTACAGAGTTTTTGCTTATTCAAAAGCTTTAATTTTGACCAATTTCAGGCACATAAATGACTTTAAACACACTTATTTTAGTTGAAAAAGTCATAATTCACATCCAACAGTCATTTAGAGTCAAAAGATTAAATGTTAAAATTTCATCCATATTGACCATTTTGGGATTGTTCGACAGGTCCGGAGTCATCGTTTTTCATCAGAAAAGGGATTTTTGGGACTGTACCAAAAATGATTCAAAATGTCAAATGGATCGTGCCTCATGTTGAATAACCACTTTTTAACCCCTCAGAGTGACCAACATTGCAATTTTTACAGAGTTTTGCTTACTCAAAAGCTTCAATTTTGACCAATTTCAGGCACATAAATGACTTTAAACACACTTATTTTAGTTGAAAAAGTCATAATTCCCATCCAACAGTCATTTGGAGTCAAAAGAATAAATGTTAAAATTTCATCCATATTGACCATTTTGGGAACGTTCGACAGGTCCGGAGTCATCGTTTTTCATCAGAAAATGGATTTTTGGGACTGTACCAAAAATGATTCAAAATGTCAAATGGATCGTGCCTCATGTTGAATAACCACTTTTTAACCCCTCAGAGTGACCAAAATTGCCATTTTTACAGAGTTTTTGCTTATTCAAAAGCTTTAATTTTGACCAATTTCAGGCACATAAATGACTTTAAACACACTTATTTTAGTTGAAAAAGTCATAATTCCCATCCAACAGTCATTTGGAGTCAAAAGATTAAATGTTAAAATTTCATCCATATTGACCATTTTGGGAACGTTCGACAGGTCCGGAGTCATCGTTTTTCATCAGAAAATGGATTTTTGCGACTGTACCAAAAATGATTCAAAATGTCAAATGGATCGTGCCTCATGTTGAATAACCACTTTTTAACTCCTCAGAGTGACCAAAATTGCCATTTTTACAGAGTTTTTGCTTATTCAAAAGCTTTAATTTTGACCAATTTCAGGCACATAAATGACTTTAAACACACTTATTTCAGTTGAAAAAGTCATAATTCACATCCAACAGTCACTTAGAGTCAAAAGATTAAATGTTAAAATTTCATCCATATTGACCATTTTGGAATCGTTCGACAGGTCCGGAGTCATCGTTTTTCATCTGAAAATGGATTTTTGGGACTGTACCAAAAATGATTCAAAATGTCAAATGGATCGTGCCTCATGTTGAATAACCACTTTTTAACCCCTCAGAGTGACCAAAATTGCCATTTTTACAGAGTTTTTGCTTATTCAATAGCTTTAATTTTGACCAATTTCAGGCACATAAATGACTTTAAACACACTTATTTTAGTTGAAAAAGTCATAATTCACATCCATTAGTCATTTAGAGTCAAAAGATTAAATGTTGAAATTTCATCCATATTGACCATTTTGGAATCGTTCGACAGGTCCGGAGTCATCGTTTTTCATCAGAAAATGGATTTTTGGGACTGTACCAAAAATGATTCAAAATGTCAATTGGATCGTGCCTCATGTTGAATAACCACTTTTTAACCCCTCAGAGTGACCAAAATGGCCATTTTTACAGAGTTTTGCTTACTCAAAAGCTTCAATTTTGACCAATTTCAGGCACATAAGTGACTTTAAACACACTTATTTTATTTGAAAAAGTCATAATTCCCATCCAACAGTCATTTGGAGTCAAAAGATTAAATGTTAAAATTTCATCCATATTGACCATTTTGGGAACGTTCGACAGGTCCGGAGTCATCGTTTTTCATCAGAAAATGGATTTTTGCGACTGTACCAAAAATGATTCAAAATGTCAAATGGATCGTGCCTCATGTTGAATAACCACTTTTTAACTCCTCAGAGTGACCAAAATTGCCATTTTTACAGAGTTTTTGCTTATTCAAAAGCTTTAATTTTGACCAATTTCAGGCACATAAATGACTTTAAACACACTTATTTTAGTTGAAAAAGTCATAATTCACATCCAACAGTCACTTAGAGTCAAAAGATTAAATGTTAAAATTTCATCCATATTGACCATTTTGGAATCGTTCGACAGGTCCGGAGTCATCGTTTTTCATCTGAAAATGGATTTTTGGGACTGTACCAAAAATGATTCAAAATGTCAAATGGATCGTGCCTTATGTTGAATAACCACTTTTTAACTCCTCAGAGTGACCAAAATTGCAATTTTTACAGAGTTTTTGCTTATTCAAAAGCATTAATTTTGACCAATTTCAGGCACATAAATGACTTTAAACACACTTGATTTAGTTGAAAAAGTCATAATTCACATCCAACAGTCATTTAGAGTCAAAAGATTAAATGTTAAAATTTCATCCATATTGACCATTTTGGAATCGTTCGACAGGTCCGGAGTCATCGTTTTTCATCAGAAAATGGATTTTTGGGACTGTACCAAAAATGATTCAAAATGTCAAATGGATCGTGCCTCATGTTGAATAACCACTTTTTAACCCCTCAGAGTGACCAAAATTGCCATTTTTACAGAGTTTCGCTTACTCAAAAGCTTCAATTTTGACCAATTTCAGGCACAGAAATGACTTTAAACACACTTATTTTAGTCGAAAAGGTCATAATTCACATCCAACAGTCATTTGGAGTCAAAAGATTAAATGTTAAAATTTCATCCATATTGACCATTTTGGGAACGTTCGACAGGTCCGGAGTCATCGTTTTTCATCAGAAAATGGATTTTTGGGACTGTACCAAAAATGATTCAAAATGTCAAATGGATCGTGCCTCATGTTGAATAACCACTTTTTAACCCCTCAGAGTGACCAAAATTGCCATTTTTACAGAGTTTTTGCTTATTCAAAAGCTTTAATTTTGACCAATTTCAGGCACATAAATGACTTTAAACACACTTATTTTAGTTGAAAAAGTCATAATTCACATCCAACAGTCATTTAGAGTCAAAAGATTAAATGTTGAAATTTCATCCATATTGACCATTTTGGAATCGTTCGACAGGTCCGAAGTCATCGTTTTTCATCAGAAAATAGATTTTTGGGACTGTACCAAAAATGATTCAAAATGTCAATTGGATCGTGCCTCATGTTGAATAACCACTTTTTAACCCCTCAGAGTGACCAAAATGGCCATTTTTACAGAGTTTTGCTTACTCAAAAGCTTCAATTTTGACCAATTTCAGGCACATAAATGACTTTAAACACACTTGATTTAGTTGAAAAAGTAATAATTCACATCCAACAGTCATTTAGAGTCAAAAGATTAAATGTTAAAATTTCATCCATATTGACCATTTTGGAAACGTTCGACAGGTCCGGAGTCATCGTTTTTCATCAGAAAATGGATTTTTGGGACTGTACCAAAAATGATTCAAAATGTCAAATGGATCGTGCCTCATGTTGAATAACCACTTTTTAACCCCTCAGAGTGACCAACATTGCCATTTTTACAGAGTTTTGCTTACTCAAAAGCTTCAATTTTGACCAATTTCAGGCACAGAAATGACTTTAAACACACTTATTTTAGTCGAAAAGGTCATAATTCACATCCAACAGTCATTTGGAGTCAAAAGATTAAATGTTAAAATTTCATCCATATTGACCATTTTGGGAACGTTCGACAGGTCCAGAGTCATCGTTTTTCATCAGAAAATGGATTTTTGGGACTGTACCAAAAATGATTCAAAATGTCAAATGGATCGTGCCTCATGTTGAATAACCACTTTTTAACCCCTCAGAGTAACCAACATTGCCATTTTTACAGAGTTTCGCTTACTCAAAAGCTTCAATTTTGACCAATTTCAGGCACAGAAATGACTTTAAACACACTTATTTTAGTTGAAAAAGTCATAATTCACATCCAACAGTCATTTAGAGTCAAAAGATTAAATGTTAAAATTTCATCCATATTGACCATTTTGGAATCGTTCGACAGGTCCGGAGTCATCGTTTTTCATCAGAAAATTAATTTTTGGGACTGTACCAAAAATGATTCAAAATGTCAATTGGATCGTGCCTCATGTTGAATAACCACTTTTTAACCCCCTCAGAGTGACCAAAATGGCAATTTTTACAGAGTTTTGCTTACTCAAAAGCTTTAATTTTGACCAATTTCAGGCGCATAAATGATTTTAAACACATTTATTTTAGTTGAAAAAGTCATAATTCACATCCAACAGTCATTTAGAGTCAAAAGATTAAATGTTAAAATTTCATCCATATTGACCATTTTGGAATCGTTCGACAGGTCCGGAGTCATCGTTTTTCATCAGAAAATGGATTTTTGGGACTGTACCAAAAATGATTCAAAATGTCAATTGGATCGTGCCTCATGTTGAATAACCACTTTTTAACCCCTCAGAGTGACCAAAATGGCCATTTTTACAGAGTTTTGCTTACTCAAAAGCTTTAATTTTGACCAATTTCAGGCACATAAATGACTTTAAACACACTTATTTTAGTTGAAAAAGTTATAATTCCCATCCAACAGTCATTTGGAGTCAAAAGATTAAATGTTAAAATTTCATCCATATTGACCATTTTGGGACCGTTCGACAGGTCCGGAGTCCTCGTTTTTCATCAGAAAATGGATTTTTGGGACTGTACCAAAAATGATTCAAAATGTCAAATGGATCGTGCCTCATGTTGAATAACCACTTTTTAACCCCTCAGAGTGACCAAAATTGCGATTTTTACAGAGTTTTTGCTTATTCAAAAGCTTTAATTTTGACCAATTTCAGGCACATAAATGACTTTAAACACACTTATTTTAGTTGAAAAAGTCATAATTCACATCCAACAGTCATTTAGAGTCAAAAGATTAAATGTTAAAATTTCATCCATATTGACCATTTTGGGATTGTTCGACAGGTCCGGAGTCATCGTTTTTCATCAGAAAAGGGATTTTTGGGACTGTACCAAAAATGATTCAAAATATCAAATGGATCGTGCCTCATGTTGAATAACCACTTTTTAACCCCTCAGAGTGACCAAAATGGCCATTTTTACAGAGTTTTGCTTACTCAAAAGCTTCAATTTTGACCAATTTCAGGCACAGAAATGACTTTAAACACACTTATTTTAGTTGAAAAAGTCATAATTCACATCCAACAGTCATTTAGAGTCAAAAGATTAAATGTTAAAATTTCATCCATATTGACCATTTTGGAAACGTTCGACAGGTCCGGAGTCATCGTTTTTCATCAGAAAATGGATTTTTGGGACTGTACCAAAAATGATTCAAAATGTCAAATGGATCGTGCCTCATGTTGAATAACCACTTTTTAACCCCTCAGAGTGACCAACATTGCCATTTTTACAGAGTTTCGCTTACTCAAAAGCTTCAATTTTGACCAATTTCAGGCACAGAAATGACTTTAAACACACTTATTTTAGTCGAAAAGGTCATAATTCACATCCAACAGTCATTTGGAGTCAAAAGATTAAATGTTAAAATTTCATCCATATTGACCATTTTGGGAACGTTCGACAGGTCCAGAGTCATCGTTTTTCATCAGAAAATGGATTTTTGGGACTGTACCAAAAATGATTCAAAATGTCAATTGGATCGTGCCTCATGTTGAATAACCACTTTTTAACCCCTCAGAGTGACCAAAATGGCCATTTTTACAGAGTTTTGCTTACTCAAAAGCTTCAATTTTGACCAATTTCAGGCACATAAATGACTTTAAACACACTTGATTTAGCTGAAAAAGTCATAATTCACATCCAACAGTCATTTGGAGTCAAAAGATTAAATGTTAAAATTTCATCCATATTGACCATTTTGGGAACGTTCGACAGGTCCAGAGTCATCGTTTTTCATCAGAAAATGGATTTTTGGGACTGTACCAAAAATGATTCAAAATGTCAATTGGATCGTGCCTCATGTTGAATAACCACTTTTTAACCCCTCAGAGTGACCAAAATTGCCATTTTTACAGAGTTTTTGCTTATTCAAAAGCTTTAATTTTGACCAATTTCAGGCACATAAATGACTTTAAACACACTTATTTTAGTTGAAAAAGTCAGAATTCACATCCAACAGTCATTTAGAGTCAAAAGATTAAATGTTAAAATTTCATCCATATTGACCATTTTGGGAACGTTCGACAGGTCCGGAGTCATCGTTTTTCATCAGAAAATGGATTTTTGGGACTGTACCAAAAATGATTCAAAATGTCAAATGGATCGTGCCTCATGTTGAATAACCACTTTTTAACCCCTCAGAGTAACCAACATTGCCATTTTTACAGAGTTTCGCTTACTCAAAAGCTTCAATTTTGACCAATTTCAGGCACAGAAATGACTTTAAACACACTTATTTTAGTTGAAAAAGTCATAATTCACATCCAACAGTCATTTAGAGTCAAAAGATTAAATGTTAAAATTTCATCCATATTGACCATTTTGGAATCGTTCGACAGGTCCGGAGTCATCGTTTTTCATCAGAAAATTAATTTTTGGGACTGTACCAAAAATGATTCAAAATGTCAATTGGATCGTGCCTCATGTTGAATAACCACTTTTTAACCCCCTCAGAGTGACCAAAATGGCAATTTTTACAGAGTTTTGCTTACTCAAAAGCTTTAATTTTGACCAATTTCAGGCGCATAAATGATTTTAAACACATTTATTTTAGTTGAAAAAGTCATAATTCACATCCAACAGTCATTTAGAGTCAAAAGATTAAATGTTAAAATTTCATCCATATTGACCATTTTGGAATCGTTCGACAGGTCCGGAGTCATCGTTTTTCATCAGAAAATGGATTTTTGGGACTGTACCAAAAATGATTCAAAATGTCAATTGGATCGTGCCTCATGTTGAATAACCACTTTTTAACCCCTCAGAGTGACCAAAATGGCCATTTTTACAGAGTTTTGCTTACTCAAAAGCTTTAATTTTGACCAATTTCAGGCACATAAATGACTTTAAACACACTTATTTTAGTTGAAAAAGTTATAATTCCCATCCAACAGTCATTTGGAGTCAAAAGATTAAATGTTAAAATTTCATCCATATTGACCATTTTGGGACCGTTCGACAGGTCCGGAGTCCTCGTTTTTCATCAGAAAATGGATTTTTGGGACTGTACCAAAAATGATTCAAAATGTCAAATGGATCGTGCCTCATGTTGAATAACCACTTTTTAACCCCTCAGAGTGACCGAAATTGCGATTTTTACAGAGTTTTTGCTTATTCAAAAGCTTTAATTTTGACCAATTTCAGGCACATAAATGACTTTAAACACACTTATTTTAGTTGAAAAAGTCATAATTCACATCCAACAGTCATTTAGAGTCAAAAGATTAAATGTTAAAATTTCATCCATATTGACCATTTTGGGATTGTTCGACAGGTCCGGAGTCATCGTTTTTCATCAGAAAAGGGATTTTTGGGACTGTACCAAAAATGATTCAAAATATCAAATGGATCGTGCCTCATGTTGAATAACCACTTTTTAACCCCTCAGAGTGACCAAAATGGCCATTTTTACAGAGTTTTGCTTACTCAAAAGCTTCAATTTTGACCAATTTCAGGCACAGAAATGACTTTAAACACACTTATTTTAGTTGAAAAAGTCATAATTCACATCCAACAGTCATTTAGAGTCAAAAGATTAAATGTTAAAATTTCATCCATATTGACCATTTTGGAAACGTTCGACAGGTCCGGAGTCATCGTTTTTCATCAGAAAATGGATTTTTGGGACTGTACCAAAAATGATTCAAAATGTCAAATGGATCGTGCCTCATGTTGAATAACCACTTTTTAACCCCTCAGAGTGACCAACATTGCCATTTTTACAGAGTTTCGCTTACTCAAAAGCTTCAATTTTGACCAATTTCAGGCACAGAAATGACTTTAAACACACTTATTTTAGTCGAAAAGGTCATAATTCACATCCAACAGTCATTTGGAGTCAAAAGATTAAATGTTAAAATTTCATCCATATTGACCATTTTGGAAACGTTCGACAGGTCCGGAGTCATCGTTTTTCATCAGAAAATGGATTTTTGGGACTTTACCAAAAATGATTCAAAATGTCAAATGGATCGTGCCTCATGTTGAATAACCACTTTTTAACCCCTCAGAGTGACCAAAATTGCCATTTTTACAGAGTTTTTGCTTATTCAAAAGCTTTAATTTTGACCAATTTCAGGCACATAAATGACTTTAAACACACTTATTTTAGTTGAAAAAGTCACAATTCACATCCAACAGTCATTTAGAGTCAAAAGATTAAATGTTAAAATTTCATCCATATTGACCATTTTGGGAACGTTCGACAGGTCCGGAGTCATCGTTTTTCATCAGAAAATGGATTTTTGGGACTGTACCAAAAATGATTCAAAATGTCAAATGGATCGTGCCTCATGTTGAATAACCACTTTTTAACCCCTCAGAGTGACCAACATTGCCATTTTTACAGAGTTTCGCTTACTCAAAAGCTTCAATTTTGACCAATTTCAGGCACAGAAATGACTTTAAACACACTTATTTTAGTTGAAAAAGACATAATTCCCATCCAACAGTCATTTGGAGTCAAAAGATTAAATGTTAAAATTTCATCCATATTGACCATTTTGGGAATGTTCGACAGGTCCGGAGTCATCGTTTTTCATCAGAAAATGGATTTTTGGGACTGTACCAAAAATGATTCAAAATGTCAAATGGATCGTGCCTCATGTTGAATAACCACTTTTTAACCCCTCAGAGTGACCAAAATTGCCATTTTTACAGAGTTTTTGCTTATTAAAAAGCTTTAATTTTGACCAATTTCAGGCACATAAATGACTTTAAACACACTTATTTTAGTTGAAAAAGTCATAATTCACATCCAACAGTCATTTAGAGTCAAAAGATTAAATGTTAAAATTTCATCCATATTGACCATTTTGGAATCGTTCGACAGGTCCGGAGTCATCGTTTTTCATCAGAAAATGGATTTTTGGGACTGTACCAAAAATGATTCAAAATGTCAATTGGATCGTGCCTCATGTTGAATAACCACTTTTTAACCCCTCAGAGTGACCAAAATGGCCATTTTTACAGAGTTTTGCTTACTCAAAAGCTTTAATTTTGACCAATTTCAGGCACATAAATGACTTTAAACACACTTATTTTAGTTGAAAAAGTTATAATTCCCATCCAACAGTCATTTGGAGTCAAAAGATTAAATGTTCAAATTTCATCCATATTGACCATTTTGGGACCGTTCGACAGGTCCGGAGTCCTCGTTTTTCATCAGAAAATGGATTTTTGGGACTGTACCAAAAATGATTCAAAATGTCAAATGGATCGTGCCTCATGTTGAATAACCACTTTTTAACCCCTCAGAGTGACCAAAATTGCGATTTTTACAGAGTTTTTGCTTATTCAAAAGCTTTAATTTTGACCAATTTCAGGCACATAAATGACTTTAAACACACTTATTTTAGTTGAAAAAGTCATAATTCACATCCAACAGTCATTTAGAGTCAAAAGATTAAATGTTAAAATTTCATCCATATTGACCATTTTGGGATTGTTCGACAGGTCCGGAGTCATCGTTTTTCATCAGAAAAGGGATTTTTGGGACTGTACCAAAAATGATTCAAAATATCAAATGTATCGTGCCTCATGTTGAATAACCACTTTTTAACCCCTCAGAGTGACCAAAATGGCCATTTTTACAGAGTTTTGCTTACTCAAAAGCTTCAATTTTGACCAATTTCAGGCACATAAATGACTTTAAACACACTTATTTTAGTTGAAAAAGTCATAATTCCCATCCAACAGTCATTTGGAGTCAAAAGATTAAATGTTAAAATTTCATCCATATTGACCATTTTGGGATTGTTCGACAGGTCCGGAGTCATCGTTTTTCATCAGAAAAGGGATTTTTGGGACTGTACCAAAAATGATTCAAAATATCAAATGTATCGTGCCTCATGTTGAATAACCACTTTTTAACCCCTCAGAGTGACCAAAATGGCCATTTTTACAGAGTTTTGCTTACTCAAAAGCTTCAATTTTGACCAATTTCAGGCACATAAATGACTTTAAACACACTTGATTTAGTTGAAAAAGTAATAATTCACATCCAACAGTCATTTAGAGTCAAAAGATTAAATGTTAAAATTTCATCCATATTGACCATTTTGGAAACGTTCGACAGGTCCGGAGTCATCGTTTTTCATCAGAAAATGGATTTTTGGGACTGTACCAAAAATGATTCAAAATGTCAAATGGATCGTGCCTCATGTTGAATAACCACTTTTTAACCCCTCATAGTGACCAACATTGCCATTTTTACAGAGTTTCGCTTACTCAAAAGCTTCAATTTTGACCAATTTCAGGCACAGAAATGACTTTAAACACACTTATTTTAGTCGAAAAGGTCATAATTCACATCCAACAGTCATTTGGAGTCAAAAGATTAAATGTTAAAATTTCATCCATATTGACCATTTTGGGAACGTTCGACAGGTCCGGAGTCATCGTTTTTCATCAGAAAATGGATTTTTGGGACTGTACCAAAAATGATTCAAAATGTCAATTGGATCGTGCCTCATGTTGAATAACCACTTTTTAACCCCTCAGAGTGACCAAAATGGCCATTTTTACAGAGTTTTGCTTACTCAAAAGCTTCAATTTTGACCAATTTCAGGCACAGAAATGACTTTAAACACACTTGATTTAGCTGAAAAAGTCATAATTCACATCCAACAGTCATTTAGAGTCAAAAGATTAAATGTTAAAATTTCATCCATATTGACCATTTTGGAAATGTTCGACAGGTCCGGAGTCATCGTTTTTCATCAGAAAATGGATTTTTGGGACTGTACCAAAAATGATTCAAAATGTCAAATGGATCGTGCCTCATGTTGAATAACCACTTTTTAACCCCTCAGAGTGACCAAAATTGCCATTTTTACAGAGTTTTTGCTTATTCAAAAGCTTTAATTTTGACCAATTTCAGGCACATAAATGACTTTAAACACACTTATTGTAGTTGAAAAAGTCATAATTCACATCCAACAGTCATTTAGAGTCAAAAGATTAAATGTTAAAATTTCATCCATATTGACCATTTTGGAATCGTTCGACAGGTCCGGAGTCATCGTTTTTCATCAGAAAATGGATTTTTGGGACTGTACCAAAAATGATTCAAAATGTCAATTGGATCGTGCCTCATGTTGAATAACCACTTTTTAACCCCCTCAGAGTGACCAAAATGGCAATTTTTACAGAGTTTTGCTTACTCAAAAGCTTTAATTTTGACCAATTTCAGGCGCATAAATGATTTTAAACACATTTATTTTAGTTGAAAAAGTCATAATTCACATCCAACAGTCATTTAGAGTCAAAAGATTAAATGTTAAAATTTCATCCATATTGACCATTTTGGAATCGTTCGACAGGTCCGGAGTCATCGTTTTTCATCAGAAAATGGATTTTTGGGACTGTACCAAAAATGATTCAAAATGTCAATTGGATCGTGCCTCATGTTGAATAACCACTTTTTAACCCCTCAGAGTGACCAAAATGGCAATTTTTACAGAGTTTTTGCTTATTCAAAAGCTTTAATTTTGACCAATTTCAGGCACATAAATGACTTTAAACACACTTATTTTAGTTGAAAAAGTCATAATTCACATCCAACAGTCATTTAGAGTCAAAAGATTAAATGTTAAAATTTCATCCATATTGACCATTTTGGGATTGTTCGACAGGTCCGGAGTCATCGTTTTTCATCAGAAAAGGGATTTTTGGGACTGTACCAAAAATGATTCAAAATATCAAATGGATCGTGCCTCATGTTGAATAACCACTTTTTAACCCCTCAGAGTGACCAAAATGGCCATTTTTACAGAGTTTTGCTCACTCAAGAGCTTCAATTTTGACCAATTTCAGGCACGTAAATGACTTTAAACACACTTATTTTAGTTGAAAAAGTCATAATTCCCATCCAACAGTCATTTGGAGTCAAAAGATTAAATGTTAAAATTTCATCCATATTGACCATTTTGGAAACGTTCGACAGGTCCGGAGTCATCGTTTTTCATCAGAAAATTGATTTTTGGGACTGTACCAAAAATGATTCAAAATGTCAAATGGATCGTGCCTCATGTTGAATAACCACTTTTTAACCCCTCAGAGTGACCAAAATTGCCATTTTTACAGAGTTTTTGCTTATTCAAAAGCTTTAATTTTGACCAATTTCAGGCACATAAATGACTTTAAACACACTTATTTTAGTTGAAAAAGTCATAATTCACATCCAACAGTCATTTAGAGTCAAAAGATTAAATGTTAAAATTTCATCCATATTGACCATTTTGGGATTGTTCGACAGGTCCGGAGTCATCGTTTTTCATCAGAAAATGGATTTTTGGGACTGTACCAAAAATGATTAAAAATGTCAAATGGATCGTGCCTCATGTTGAATAACCACTTTTTAACCCCTCAGAGTGACCAAAATGGCCATTTTTACAGAGTTTTGCTTACTCAAAAGCTTCAATTTTGACCAATTTCAGGCACATAAATGACTTTAAACACACTTGATTTAGCTGAAAAAGTCATAATTCACATCCAACAGTCATTTAGAGTCAAAAGATTAAATGTTAAAATTTCATCCATATTGACCATTTTGGAAACGTTCGACAGGTCCGGAGTCATCGTTTTTCATCAGAAAATGGATTTTTTGGACTGTACCAAAAATGATTCAAAATGTCAAATGGATCGTGCCTCATGTTGAATAACCACTTTTTAACCCCTCAGAGTGACCAACATTGCCATTTTTACAGAGTTTCGCTTACTCAAAAGCTTCAATTTTGACCAATTTCAGGCACAGAAATGACTTTAAACACACTTATTTTAGTTGAAAAAGTCATAATTCCCATCCAACAGTCATTTGGAGTCAAAAGATTAAATGTTAAAATTTCATCCATATTGACCATTTTGGAATCGTTCGACAGGTCCGGAGTCATCGTTTTTCATCAGAAAATGGATTTTTGGGACTGTACCAAAAATGATTCAAAATGTCAATTGGATCGTGCCTCATGTTGAATAACCACTTTTTAACCCCTCAGAGTGACCAAAATTGCCATTTTTACAGAGTTTTTGCTTATTCAAAAGCTTTAATTTTGACCAATTTCAGGCACATAAATGACTTTAAACACACTTATTGTAGTTGAAAAAGTCATAATTCACATCCAACAGTCATTTAGAGTCAAAAGATTAAATGTTAAAATTTCATCCATATTGACCATTTTGGAATCGTTCGACAGGTCCGGAGTCATCGTTTTTCATCAGAAAATGGATTTTTGGGACTGTACCAAAAATGATTCAAAATGTCAATTGGATCGTGCCTCATGTTGAATAACCACTTTTTAACCCCTCAGAGTGACCAAAATGGCAATTTTTACAGAGTTTTGCTTACTCAAAAGCTTTAATTTTGACCAATTTCAGGGGCATAAATGATTTTAAACACACTTATTTTAGTTGAAAAAGTCATAATTCACATCCAACAGTCATTTAGAGTCAAAAGATTAAATGTTAAAATTTCATCCATATTGACCATTTTGGAATCGTTCGACAGGTCCGGAGTCATCGTTTTTCATCAGAAAATGGATTTTTGGGACTGTACCAAAAATGATTCAAAATGTCAATTGGATCGTGCCTCATGTTGAATAAGCACTTTTTAACCCCTCAGAGTGACCAAAATTGCGATTTTTACAGAGTTTTTGCTTATTCAAAAGCTTTAATTTTGACCAATTTCAGGCACATAAATGACTTTAAACACACTTATTTTAGTTGAAAAAGTCATATTTCACATCCAACAGTCATTTAGAGTCAAAAGATTAAATGTTAAAATTTCATCCATATTGACCATTTTGGGATTGTTCGACAGGTCCGGAGTCATCGTTTTTCATCAGAAAAGGGATTTTTGGGACTGTACCAAAAATGATTCAAAATGTCAAATGGATCGTGCCTCATGTTGAATAACCACTTTTTAACCCCTCAGAATGACCAAAATGGCCATTTTTACAGAGTTTTGCTTACTCAAAAGCTTCAATTTTGACCAATTTCAGGCACATAAATGACTTTAAACACACTTATTTTAGTTGAAAAAGTCATAATTCCCATCCAACAGTCATTTGGAGTCAAAAGATTAAATGTTAAAATTTCATCCATATTGACCATTTTGGAAACGTTCGACAGGTCCGGAGTCATCGTTTTTCATCAGAAAATTGATTTTTGGGACTGTACCAAAAATGATTCAAAATGTCAAATGGATCGTGCCTCATGTTGAATAACCACTTTTTAACCCCTCAGAGTGACCAAAATTGCCATTTTTACAGAGTTTTTGCTTATTCAAAAGCTTTAATTTTGACCAATTTCAGGCACATAAATGACTTTAAACACACTTATTTTAGTTGAAAAAGTCATAATTCCCATCCAACAGTCATTTGGAGTCAAAAGATTAAATGTTAAAATTTCATCCATATTGACCATTTTGGGAACGTTCGACAGGTCCGGAGTCATCGTTTTTCATCAGAAAATGGATTTTTGCGACTGTACCAAAAATGATTCAAAATGTCAAATGGATCGTGCCTCATGTTGAATAACCACTTTTTAACTCCTCAGAGTGACCAAAATTGCCATTTTTACAGAGTTTTTGCTTATTCAAAAGCTTTAATTTTGACCAATTTCAGGCACATAAATGACTTTAAACACACTTATTTCAGTTGAAAAAGTCATAATTCACATCCAACAGTCACTTAGAGTCAAAAGATTAAATGTTAAAATTTCATCCATATTGACCATTTTGGAATCGTTCGACAGGTCCGGAGTCATCGTTTTTCATCTGAAAATGGATTTTTGGGACTGTACCAAAAATGATTCAAAATGTCAAATGGATCGTGCCTCATGTTGAATAACCACTTTTTAACCCCTCAGAGTGACCAAAATTGCCATTTTTACAGAGTTTTTGCTTATTCAATAGCTTTAATTTTGACCAATTTCAGGCACATAAATGACTTTAAACACACTTATTTTAGTTGAAAAAGTCATAATTCACATCCATTAGTCATTTAGAGTCAAAAGATTAAATGTTGAAATTTCATCCATATTGACCATTTTGGAATCGTTCGACAGGTCCGGAGTCATCGTTTTTCATCAGAAAATGGATTTTTGGGACTGTACCAAAAATGATTCAAAATGTCAATTGGATCGTGCCTCATGTTGAATAACCACTTTTTAACCCCTCAGAGTGACCAAAATGGCCATTTTTACAGAGTTTTGCTTACTCAAAAGCTTCAATTTTGACCAATTTCAGGCACATAAGTGACTTTAAACACACTTATTTTATTTGAAAAAGTCATAATTCCCATCCAACAGTCATTTGGAGTCAAAAGATTAAATGTTAAAATTTCATCCATATTGACCATTTTGGGAACGTTCGACAGGTCCGGAGTCATCGTTTTTCATCAGAAAATGGATTTTTGCGACTGTACCAAAAATGATTCAAAATGTCAAATGGATCGTGCCTCATGTTGAATAACCACTTTTTAACTCCTCAGAGTGACCAAAATTGCCATTTTTACAGAGTTTTTGCTTATTCAAAAGCTTTAATTTTGACCAATTTCAGGCACATAAATGACTTTAAACACACTTATTTTAGTTGAAAAAGTCATAATTCACATCCAACAGTCACTTAGAGTCAAAAGATTAAATGTTAAAATTTCATCCATATTGACCATTTTGGAATCGTTCGACAGGTCCGGAGTCATCGTTTTTCATCTGAAAATGGATTTTTGGGACTGTACCAAAAATGATTCAAAATGTCAAATGGATCGTGCCTTATGTTGAATAACCACTTTTTAACTCCTCAGAGTGACCAAAATTGCAATTTTTACAGAGTTTTTGCTTATTCAAAAGCATTAATTTTGACCAATTTCAGGCACATAAATGACTTTAAACACACTTGATTTAGTTGAAAAAGTCATAATTCACATCCAACAGTCATTTAGAGTCAAAAGATTAAATGTTAAAATTTCATCCATATTGACCATTTTGGAATCGTTCGACAGGTCCGGAGTCATCGTTTTTCATCAGAAAATGGATTTTTGGGACTGTACCAAAAATGATTCAAAATGTCAAATGGATCGTGCCTCATGTTGAATAACCACTTTTTAACCCCTCAGAGTGACCAAAATTGCCATTTTTACAGAGTTTCGCTTACTCAAAAGCTTCAATTTTGACCAATTTCAGGCACAGAAATGACTTTAAACACACTTATTTTAGTCGAAAAGGTCATAATTCACATCCAACAGTCATTTGGAGTCAAAAGATTAAATGTTAAAATTTCATCCATATTGACCATTTTGGGAACGTTCGACAGGTCCGGAGTCATCGTTTTTCATCAGAAAATGGATTTTTGGGACTGTACCAAAAATGATTCAAAATGTCAAATGGATCGTGCCTCATGTTGAATAACCACTTTTTAACCCCTCAGAGTGACCAAAATTGCCATTTTTACAGAGTTTTTGCTTATTCAAAAGCTTTAATTTTGACCAATTTCAGGCACATAAATGACTTTAAACACACTTATTTTAGTTGAAAAAGTCATAATTCACATCCAACAGTCATTTAGAGTCAAAAGATTAAATGTTGAAATTTCATCCATATTGACCATTTTGGAATCGTTCGACAGGTCCGAAGTCATCGTTTTTCATCAGAAAATAGATTTTTGGGACTGTACCAAAAATGATTCAAAATGTCAATTGGATCGTGCCTCATGTTGAATAACCACTTTTTAACCCCTCAGAGTGACCAAAATGGCCATTTTTACAGAGTTTTGCTTACTCAAAAGCTTCAATTTTGACCAATTTCAGGCACATAAATGACTTTAAACACACTTGATTTAGTTGAAAAAGTAATAATTCACATCCAACAGTCATTTAGAGTCAAAAGATTAAATGTTAAAATTTCATCCATATTGACCATTTTGGAAACGTTCGACAGGTCCGGAGTCATCGTTTTTCATCAGAAAATGGATTTTTGGGACTGTACCAAAAATGATTCAAAATGTCAAATGGATCGTGCCTCATGTTGAATAACCACTTTTTAACCCCTCAGAGTGACCAACATTGCCATTTTTACAGAGTTTTGCTTACTCAAAAGCTTCAATTTTGACCAATTTCAGGCACAGAAATGACTTTAAACACACTTATTTTAGTCGAAAAGGTCATAATTCACATCCAACAGTCATTTGGAGTCAAAAGATTAAATGTTAAAATTTCATCCATATTGACCATTTTGGGAACGTTCGACAGGTCCAGAGTCATCGTTTTTCATCAGAAAATGGATTTTTGGGACTGTACCAAAAATGATTCAAAATGTCAAATGGATCGTGCCTCATGTTGAATAACCACTTTTTAACCCCTCAGAGTAACCAACATTGCCATTTTTACAGAGTTTCGCTTACTCAAAAGCTTCAATTTTGACCAATTTCAGGCACAGAAATGACTTTAAACACACTTATTTTAGTTGAAAAAGTCATAATTCACATCCAACAGTCATTTAGAGTCAAAAGATTAAATGTTAAAATTTCATCCATATTGACCATTTTGGAATCGTTCGACAGGTCCGGAGTCATCGTTTTTCATCAGAAAATTAATTTTTGGGACTGTACCAAAAATGATTCAAAATGTCAATTGGATCGTGCCTCATGTTGAATAACCACTTTTTAACCCCCTCAGAGTGACCAAAATGGCAATTTTTACAGAGTTTTGCTTACTCAAAAGCTTTAATTTTGACCAATTTCAGGCGCATAAATGATTTTAAACACATTTATTTTAGTTGAAAAAGTCATAATTCACATCCAACAGTCATTTAGAGTCAAAAGATTAAATGTTAAAATTTCATCCATATTGACCATTTTGGAATCGTTCGACAGGTCCGGAGTCATCGTTTTTCATCAGAAAATGGATTTTTGGGACTGTACCAAAAATGATTCAAAATGTCAATTGGATCGTGCCTCATGTTGAATAACCACTTTTTAACCCCTCAGAGTGACCAAAATGGCCATTTTTACAGAGTTTTGCTTACTCAAAAGCTTTAATTTTGACCAATTTCAGGCACATAAATGACTTTAAACACACTTATTTTAGTTGAAAAAGTTATAATTCCCATCCAACAGTCATTTGGAGTCAAAAGATTAAATGTTAAAATTTCATCCATATTGACCATTTTGGGACCGTTCGACAGGTCCGGAGTCCTCGTTTTTCATCAGAAAATGGATTTTTGGGACTGTACCAAAAATGATTCAAAATGTCAAATGGATCGTGCCTCATGTTGAATAACCACTTTTTAACCCCTCAGAGTGACCAAAATTGCGATTTTTACAGAGTTTTTGCTTATTCAAAAGCTTTAATTTTGACCAATTTCAGGCACATAAATGACTTTAAACACACTTATTTTAGTTGAAAAAGTCATAATTCACATCCAACAGTCATTTAGAGTCAAAAGATTAAATGTTAAAATTTCATCCATATTGACCATTTTGGGATTGTTCGACAGGTCCGGAGTCATCGTTTTTCATCAGAAAAGGGATTTTTGGGACTGTACCAAAAATGATTCAAAATATCAAATGGATCGTGCCTCATGTTGAATAACCACTTTTTAACCCCTCAGAGTGACCAAAATGGCCATTTTTACAGAGTTTTGCTTACTCAAAAGCTTCAATTTTGACCAATTTCAGGCACAGAAATGACTTTAAACACACTTATTTTAGTTGAAAAAGTCATAATTCACATCCAACAGTCATTTAGAGTCAAAAGATTAAATGTTAAAATTTCATCCATATTGACCATTTTGGAAACGTTCGACAGGTCCGGAGTCATCGTTTTTCATCAGAAAATGGATTTTTGGGACTGTACCAAAAATGATTCAAAATGTCAAATGGATCGTGCCTCATGTTGAATAACCACTTTTTAACCCCTCAGAGTGACCAACATTGCCATTTTTACAGAGTTTCGCTTACTCAAAAGCTTCAATTTTGACCAATTTCAGGCACAGAAATGACTTTAAACACACTTATTTTAGTCGAAAAGGTCATAATTCACATCCAACAGTCATTTGGAGTCAAAAGATTAAATGTTAAAATTTCATCCATATTGACCATTTTGGGAACGTTCGACAGGTCCAGAGTCATCGTTTTTCATCAGAAAATGGATTTTTGGGACTGTACCAAAAATGATTCAAAATGTCAATTGGATCGTGCCTCATGTTGAATAACCACTTTTTAACCCCTCAGAGTGACCAAAATGGCCATTTTTACAGAGTTTTGCTTACTCAAAAGCTTCAATTTTGACCAATTTCAGGCACATAAATGACTTTAAACACACTTGATTTAGCTGAAAAAGTCATAATTCACATCCAACAGTCATTTGGAGTCAAAAGATTAAATGTTAAAATTTCATCCATATTGACCATTTTGGGAACGTTCGACAGGTCCAGAGTCATCGTTTTTCATCAGAAAATGGATTTTTGGGACTGTACCAAAAATGATTCAAAATGTCAATTGGATCGTGCCTCATGTTGAATAACCACTTTTTAACCCCTCAGAGTGACCAAAATTGCCATTTTTACAGAGTTTTTGCTTATTCAAAAGCTTTAATTTTGACCAATTTCAGGCACATAAATGACTTTAAACACACTTATTTTAGTTGAAAAAGTCAGAATTCACATCCAACAGTCATTTAGAGTCAAAAGATTAAATGTTAAAATTTCATCCATATTGACCATTTTGGGAACGTTCGACAGGTCCGGAGTCATCGTTTTTCATCAGAAAATGGATTTTTGGGACTGTACCAAAAATGATTCAAAATGTCAAATGGATCGTGCCTCATGTTGAATAACCACTTTTTAACCCCTCAGAGTAACCAACATTGCCATTTTTACAGAGTTTCGCTTACTCAAAAGCTTCAATTTTGACCAATTTCAGGCACAGAAATGACTTTAAACACACTTATTTTAGTTGAAAAAGTCATAATTCACATCCAACAGTCATTTAGAGTCAAAAGATTAAATGTTAAAATTTCATCCATATTGACCATTTTGGAATCGTTCGACAGGTCCGGAGTCATCGTTTTTCATCAGAAAATTAATTTTTGGGACTGTACCAAAAATGATTCAAAATGTCAATTGGATCGTGCCTCATGTTGAATAACCACTTTTTAACCCCCTCAGAGTGACCAAAATGGCAATTTTTACAGAGTTTTGCTTACTCAAAAGCTTTAATTTTGACCAATTTCAGGCGCATAAATGATTTTAAACACATTTATTTTAGTTGAAAAAGTCATAATTCACATCCAACAGTCATTTAGAGTCAAAAGATTAAATGTTAAAATTTCATCCATATTGACCATTTTGGAATCGTTCGACAGGTCCGGAGTCATCGTTTTTCATCAGAAAATGGATTTTTGGGACTGTACCAAAAATGATTCAAAATGTCAATTGGATCGTGCCTCATGTTGAATAACCACTTTTTAACCCCTCAGAGTGACCAAAATGGCCATTTTTACAGAGTTTTGCTTACTCAAAAGCTTTAATTTTGACCAATTTCAGGCACATAAATGACTTTAAACACACTTATTTTAGTTGAAAAAGTTATAATTCCCATCCAACAGTCATTTGGAGTCAAAAGATTAAATGTTAAAATTTCATCCATATTGACCATTTTGGGACCGTTCGACAGGTCCGGAGTCCTCGTTTTTCATCAGAAAATGGATTTTTGGGACTGTACCAAAAATGATTCAAAATGTCAAATGGATCGTGCCTCATGTTGAATAACCACTTTTTAACCCCTCAGAGTGACCGAAATTGCGATTTTTACAGAGTTTTTGCTTATTCAAAAGCTTTAATTTTGACCAATTTCAGGCACATAAATGACTTTAAACACACTTATTTTAGTTGAAAAAGTCATAATTCACATCCAACAGTCATTTAGAGTCAAAAGATTAAATGTTAAAATTTCATCCATATTGACCATTTTGGGATTGTTCGACAGGTCCGGAGTCATCGTTTTTCATCAGAAAAGGGATTTTTGGGACTGTACCAAAAATGATTCAAAATATCAAATGGATCGTGCCTCATGTTGAATAACCACTTTTTAACCCCTCAGAGTGACCAAAATGGCCATTTTTACAGAGTTTTGCTTACTCAAAAGCTTCAATTTTGACCAATTTCAGGCACAGAAATGACTTTAAACACACTTATTTTAGTTGAAAAAGTCATAATTCACATCCAACAGTCATTTAGAGTCAAAAGATTAAATGTTAAAATTTCATCCATATTGACCATTTTGGAAACGTTCGACAGGTCCGGAGTCATCGTTTTTCATCAGAAAATGGATTTTTGGGACTGTACCAAAAATGATTCAAAATGTCAAATGGATCGTGCCTCATGTTGAATAACCACTTTTTAACCCCTCAGAGTGACCAACATTGCCATTTTTACAGAGTTTCGCTTACTCAAAAGCTTCAATTTTGACCAATTTCAGGCACAGAAATGACTTTAAACACACTTATTTTAGTCGAAAAGGTCATAATTCACATCCAACAGTCATTTGGAGTCAAAAGATTAAATGTTAAAATTTCATCCATATTGACCATTTTGGAAACGTTCGACAGGTCCGGAGTCATCGTTTTTCATCAGAAAATGGATTTTTGGGACTTTACCAAAAATGATTCAAAATGTCAAATGGATCGTGCCTCATGTTGAATAACCACTTTTTAACCCCTCAGAGTGACCAAAATTGCCATTTTTACAGAGTTTTTGCTTATTCAAAAGCTTTAATTTTGACCAATTTCAGGCACATAAATGACTTTAAACACACTTATTTTAGTTGAAAAAGTCACAATTCACATCCAACAGTCATTTAGAGTCAAAAGATTAAATGTTAAAATTTCATCCATATTGACCATTTTGGGAACGTTCGACAGGTCCGGAGTCATCGTTTTTCATCAGAAAATGGATTTTTGGGACTGTACCAAAAATGATTCAAAATGTCAAATGGATCGTGCCTCATGTTGAATAACCACTTTTTAACCCCTCAGAGTGACCAACATTGCCATTTTTACAGAGTTTCGCTTACTCAAAAGCTTCAATTTTGACCAATTTCAGGCACAGAAATGACTTTAAACACACTTATTTTAGTTGAAAAAGTCATAATTCCCATCCAACAGTCATTTGGAGTCAAAAGATTAAATGTTAAAATTTCATCCATATTGACCATTTTGGGAATGTTCGACAGGTCCGGAGTCATCGTTTTTCATCAGAAAATGGATTTTTGGGACTGTACCAAAAATGATTCAAAATGTCAAATGGATCGTGCCTCATGTTGAATAACCACTTTTTAACCCCTCAGAGTGACCAAAATTGCCATTTTTACAGAGTTTTTGCTTATTAAAAAGCTTTAATTTTGACCAATTTCAGGCACATAAATGACTTTAAACACACTTATTTTAGTTGAAAAAGTCATAATTCACATCCAACAGTCATTTAGAGTCAAAAGATTAAATGTTAAAATTTCATCCATATTGACCATTTTGGAATCGTTCGACAGGTCCGGAGTCATCGTTTTTCATCAGAAAATGGATTTTTGGGACTGTACCAAAAATGATTCAAAATGTCAATTGGATCGTGCCTCATGTTGAATAACCACTTTTTAACCCCTCAGAGTGACCAAAATGGCCATTTTTACAGAGTTTTGCTTACTCAAAAGCTTTAATTTTGACCAATTTCAGGCACATAAATGACTTTAAACACACTTATTTTAGTTGAAAAAGTTATAATTCCCATCCAACAGTCATTTGGAGTCAAAAGATTAAATGTTCAAATTTCATCCATATTGACCATTTTGGGACCGTTCGACAGGTCCGGAGTCCTCGTTTTTCATCAGAAAATGGATTTTTGGGACTGTACCAAAAATGATTCAAAATGTCAAATGGATCGTGCCTCATGTTGAATAACCACTTTTTAACCCCTCAGAGTGACCAAAATTGCGATTTTTACAGAGTTTTTGCTTATTCAAAAGCTTTAATTTTGACCAATTTCAGGCACATAAATGACTTTAAACACACTTATTTTAGTTGAAAAAGTCATAATTCACATCCAACAGTCATTTAGAGTCAAAAGATTAAATGTTAAAATTTCATCCATATTGACCATTTTGGGATTGTTCGACAGGTCCGGAGTCATCGTTTTTCATCAGAAAAGGGATTTTTGGGACTGTACCAAAAATGATTCAAAATATCAAATGTATCGTGCCTCATGTTGAATAACCACTTTTTAACCCCTCAGAGTGACCAAAATGGCCATTTTTACAGAGTTTTGCTTACTCAAAAGCTTCAATTTTGACCAATTTCAGGCACATAAATGACTTTAAACACACTTATTTTAGTTGAAAAAGTCATAATTCCCATCCAACAGTCATTTGGAGTCAAAAGATTAAATGTTAAAATTTCATCCATATTGACCATTTTGGGATTGTTCGACAGGTCCGGAGTCATCGTTTTTCATCAGAAAAGGGATTTTTGGGACTGTACCAAAAATGATTCAAAATATCAAATGTATCGTGCCTCATGTTGAATAACCACTTTTTAACCCCTCAGAGTGACCAAAATGGCCATTTTTACAGAGTTTTGCTTACTCAAAAGCTTCAATTTTGACCAATTTCAGGCACATAAATGACTTTAAACACACTTGATTTAGTTGAAAAAGTAATAATTCACATCCAACAGTCATTTAGAGTCAAAAGATTAAATGTTAAAATTTCATCCATATTGACCATTTTGGAAACGTTCGACAGGTCCGGAGTCATCGTTTTTCATCAGAAAATGGATTTTTGGGACTGTACCAAAAATGATTCAAAATGTCAAATGGATCGTGCCTCATGTTGAATAACCACTTTTTAACCCCTCATAGTGACCAACATTGCCATTTTTACAGAGTTTCGCTTACTCAAAAGCTTCAATTTTGACCAATTTCAGGCACAGAAATGACTTTAAACACACTTATTTTAGTCGAAAAGGTCACAATTCACATCCAACAGTCATTTGGAGTCAAAAGATTAAATGTTAAAATTTCATCCATATTGACCATTTTGGGAACGTTCGACAGGTCCGGAGTCATCGTTTTTCATCAGAAAATGGATTTTTGGGACTGTACCAAAAATGATTCAAAATGTCAATTGGATCGTGCCTCATGTTGAATAACCACTTTTTAACCCCTCAGAGTGACCAAAATGGCCATTTTTACAGAGTTTTGCTTACTCAAAAGCTTCAATTTTGACCAATTTCAGGCACAGAAATGACTTTAAACACACTTGATTTAGCTGAAAAAGTCATAATTCACATCCAACAGTCATTTAGAGTCAAAAGATTAAATGTTAAAATTTCATCCATATTGACCATTTTGGAAATGTTCGACAGGTCCGGAGTCATCGTTTTTCATCAGAAAATGGATTTTTGGGACTGTACCAAAAATGATTCAAAATGTCAAATGGATCGTGCCTCATGTTGAATAACCACTTTTTAACCCCTCAGAGTGACCAAAATTGCCATTTTTACAGAGTTTTTGCTTATTCAAAAGCTTTAATTTTGACCAATTTCAGGCACATAAATGACTTTAAACACACTTATTGTAGTTGAAAAAGTCATAATTCACATCCAACAGTCATTTAGAGTCAAAAGATTAAATGTTAAAATTTCATCCATATTGACCATTTTGGAATCGTTCGACAGGTCCGGAGTCATCGTTTTTCATCAGAAAATGGATTTTTGGGACTGTACCAAAAATGATTCAAAATGTCAATTGGATCGTGCCTCATGTTGAATAACCACTTTTTAACCCCCTCAGAGTGACCAAAATGGCAATTTTTACAGAGTTTTGCTTACTCAAAAGCTTTAATTTTGACCAATTTCAGGCGCATAAATGATTTTAAACACATTTATTTTAGTTGAAAAAGTCATAATTCACATCCAACAGTCATTTAGAGTCAAAAGATTAAATGTTAAAATTTCATCCATATTGACCATTTTGGAATCGTTCGACAGGTCCGGAGTCATCGTTTTTCATCAGAAAATGGATTTTTGGGACTGTACCAAAAATGATTCAAAATGTCAATTGGATCGTGCCTCATGTTGAATAACCACTTTTTAACCCCTCAGAGTGACCAAAATGGCAATTTTTACAGAGTTTTTGCTTATTCAAAAGCTTTAATTTTGACCAATTTCAGGCACATAAATGACTTTAAACACACTTATTTTAGTTGAAAAAGTCATAATTCACATCCAACAGTCATTTAGAGTCAAAAGATTAAATGTTAAAATTTCATCCATATTGACCATTTTGGGATTGTTCGACAGGTCCGGAGTCATCGTTTTTCATCAGAAAAGGGATTTTTGGGACTGTACCAAAAATGATTCAAAATATCAAATGGATCGTGCCTCATGTTGAATAACCACTTTTTAACCCCTCAGAGTGACCAAAATGGCCATTTTTACAGAGTTTTGCTCACTCAAGAGCTTCAATTTTGACCAATTTCAGGCACGTAAATGACTTTAAACACACTTATTTTAGTTGAAAAAGTCATAATTCCCATCCAACAGTCATTTGGAGTCAAAAGATTAAATGTTAAAATTTCATCCATATTGACCATTTTGGAAACGTTCGACAGGTCCGGAGTCATCGTTTTTCATCAGAAAATTGATTTTTGGGACTGTACCAAAAATGATTCAAAATGTCAAATGGATCGTGCCTCATGTTGAATAACCACTTTTTAACCCCTCAGAGTGACCAAAATTGCCATTTTTACAGAGTTTTTGCTTATTCAAAAGCTTTAATTTTGACCAATTTCAGGCACATAAATGACTTTAAACACACTTATTTTAGTTGAAAAAGTCATAATTCACATCCAACAGTCATTTAGAGTCAAAAGATTAAATGTTAAAATTTCATCCATATTGACCATTTTGGGATTGTTCGACAGGTCCGGAGTCATCGTTTTTCATCAGAAAATGGATTTTTGGGACTGTACCAAAAATGATTAAAAATGTCAAATGGATCGTGCCTCATGTTGAATAACCACTTTTTAACCCCTCAGAGTGACCAAAATGGCCATTTTTACAGAGTTTTGCTTACTCAAAAGCTTCAATTTTGACCAATTTCAGGCACATAAATGACTTTAAACACACTTGATTTAGCTGAAAAAGTCATAATTCACATCCAACAGTCATTTAGAGTCAAAAGATTAAATGTTAAAATTTCATCCATATTGACCATTTTGGAAACGTTCGACAGGTCCGGAGTCATCGTTTTTCATCAGAAAATGGATTTTTTGGACTGTACCAAAAATGATTCAAAATGTCAAATGGATCGTGCCTCATGTTGAATAACCACTTTTTAACCCCTCAGAGTGACCAAAATTGCCATTTTTACAGAGTTTTTGCTTATTCAAAAGCTTTAATTTTGACCAATTTCAGGCACATAAATGACTTTAAACACACTTATTTTAGTTGAAAAAGTCACAATTCACATCCAACAGTCATTTAGAGTCAAAAGATTAAATGTTAAAATTTCATCCATATTGACCATTTTGGGAACGTTCGACAGGTCCGGAGTCATCGTTTTTCATCAGAAAATGGATTTTTGGGACTGTACCAAAAATGATTCAAAATGTCAAATGGATCGTGCCTCATGTTGAATAACCACTTTTTAACCCCTCAGAGTGACCAACATTGCCATTTTTACAGAGTTTCGCTTACTCAAAAGCTTCAATTTTGACCAATTTCAGGCACAGAAATGACTTTAAACACACTTATTTTAGTTGAAAAAGTCATAATTCCCATCCAACAGTCATTTGGAGTCAAAAGATTAAATGTTAAAATTTCATCCATATTGACCATTTTGGAATCGTTCGACAGGTCCGGAGTCATCGTTTTTCATCAGAAAATGGATTTTTGGGACTGTACCAAAAATGATTCAAAATGTCAATTGGATCGTGCCTCATGTTGAATAACCACTTTTTAACCCCTCAGAGTGACCAAAATTGCCATTTTTACAGAGTTTTTGCTTATTCAAAAGCTTTAATTTTGACCAATTTCAGGCACATAAATGACTTTAAACACACTTATTTTAGTTGAAAAAGTCATAATTCACATCCAACAGTCATTTAGAGTCAAAAGATTAAATGTTAAAATTTCATCCATATTGACCATTTTGGAATCGTTCGACAGGTCCGGAGTCATCGTTTTTCATCAGAAAATGGATTTTTGGGACTGTACCAAAAATGATTCAAAATGTCAATTGGATCGTGCCTCATGTTGAATAACCACTTTTTAACCCCCTCAGAGTGACCAAAATGGCAATTTTTACAGAGTTTTGCTTACTCAAAAGCTTTAATTTTGACCAATTTCAGGCGCATAAATGATTTTAAACACATTTATTTTAGTTGAAAAAGTCATAATTCACATCCAACAGTCATTTAGAGTCAAAAGATTAAATGTTAAAATTTCATCCATATTGACCATTTTGGAATCGTTCGACAGGTCCGGAGTCATCGTTTTTCATCAGAAAATGGATTTTTGGGACTGTACCAAAAATGATTCAAAATGTCAATTGGATCGTGCCTCATGTTGAATAACCACTTTTTAACCCCTCAGAGTGACCAAAATGGCAATTTTTACAGAGTTTTGCTTACTCAAAAGCTTTAATTTTGACCAATTTCAGGCACATAAATGACTTTAAACACACTTATTTTAGTTGAAAAAGTTATAATTCCCATCCAACAGTCATTTGGAGTCAAAAGATTAAATGTTAAAATTTCATCCATATTGACCATTTTGGGACCGTTCGACAGGTCCGGAGTCCTCGTTTTTCATCAGAAAATGGATTTTTGGGACTGTACCAAAAATGATTCAAAATGTCAAATGGATCGTGCCTCATGTTGAATAACCACTTTTTAACCCCTCAGAGTGACCAAAATTGTGATTTTTACAGAGTTTTTGCTTATTCAAAAGCTTTAATTTTGACCAATTTCAGGCACATAAATGACTTTAAACACACTTATTTTAGTTGAAAAAGTCATAATTCACATCCAACAGTCATTTAGAGTCAAAAGATTAAATGTTAAAATTTCATCCATATTGACCATTTTGGCATTGTTCGACAGGTCCGGAGTCATCGTTTTTCATCAGAAAAGGGATTTTTGGGACTGTACCAAAAATGATTCAAAATATCAAATGGATCGTGCCTCATGTTGAATAACCACTTTTTAACCCCTCAGAGTGACCAAAATGGCCATTTTTACAGAGTTTTGCTTACTCAAAAGCTTCAATTTTGACCAATTTCAGGCACATAAATGACTTTAAACACACTTATTTTAGTTGAAAAAGTCATAATTCCCATCCAACAGTCATTTGGAGTCAAAAGATTAAATGTTAAAATTTCATCCATATTGACCATTTTGGAAACGTTCGACAGGTCCGGAGTCATCGTTTTTCATCAGAAAATTGATTTTTGGGACTGTACCAAAAATGATTCAAAATGTCAAATGGATCGTGCCTCATGTTGAATAACCACTTTTTAACCCCTCAGAGTGACCAAAATTGCCATTTTTACAGAGTTTTTGCTTATTCAAAAGCTTTAATTTTGACCAATTTCAGGCACATAAATGACTTTAAACACACTTATTTTAGTTGAAAAAGTCATAATTCACATCCAACAGTCATTTAGAGTCAAAAGATTAAATGTTAAAATTTCATCCATATTGACCATTTTGGGATTGTTCGACAGGTCCGGAGTCATCGTTTTTCATCAGAAAATGGATTTTTGGGACTGTACCAAAAATGATTCAAAATGTCAAATGGATCGTGCCTCATGTTGAATAACCACTTTTTAACCCCTCAGAGTGACCAAAATGGCCATTTTTACAGAGTTTTGCTTACTCAAAAGCTTCAATTTTGACCAATTTCAGGCACAGAAATGACTTTAAACACACTTATTTTAGTTGAAAAAGTCATAATTCCCATCCAACAGTCATTTGGAGTCAAAAGATTAAATGTTAAAATTTCATCCATATTGACCATTTTGGAATCGTTCGACAGGTCCGGAGTCATCGTTTTTCATCAGAAAATGGATTTTTGGGACTGTACCAAAAATGATTCAAAATGTCAATTGGATCGTGCCTCATGTTGAATAAACACTTTTTAACCCCTCAGAGTGACCAAAATGGCCATTTTTACAGAGTTTTGCTTACTCTAAAGCTTTAATTTTGACCAATTTCAGGCACATAAATGACTTTAAACACACTTATTTTAGTTGAAAAAGTCATAATTCCCATCCAACAGTCATTTGGAGTCAAAAGATTAAATGTTAAAATTTCATCCATATTGACCATTTTGGGAACGTTCGACAGGTCCGGAGTCCTCGTTTTTCATCAGAAAATGGATTTTTGGGACTGTACCAAAAATGATTCAAAATGTCAAATGGATCGTGCCTCATGTTGAATAACCACTTTTTAACCCCTCAGAGTGACCAAAATCGCCATTTTTACAGAGTTTTTGCTTATTCAAAAGCTTTAATTTTGACCAATTTCAGGCACATAAATGACTTTAAACACACTTATTTTAGTTGAAAAAGTCACAATTCACATCCAACAGTCATTTAGAGTCAAAAGATTAAATGTTAAAATTTCATCCATATTGACCATTTTGGGAACGTTCGACAGGTCCGGAGTCATCGTTTTTCATCAGAAAATGGATTTTTGGGACTGTACCAAAAATGATTCAAAATGTCAAATGGATCGTGCCTCATGTTGAATAACCACTTTTTAACCCCTCAGAGTGACCAACATTGCCATTTTTACAGAGTTTCGCTTACTCAAAAGCTTCAATTTTGACCAATTTCAGGCACAGAAATGACTTTAAACACACTTATTTTAGTTGAAAAAGTCATAATTCCCATCCAACAGTCATTTGGAGTCAAAAGATTAAATGTTAAAATGTCATCCATAGTGACCATTTTGGAATCGTTCGACAGGTCCGGAGTCATCGTTTTTCATCAGAAAATGGATTTTTGGGACTGTACCAAAAATGATTCAAAATGTCAATTGGATCGTGCCTCATGTTGAATAACCACTTTTTAACCCCTCAGAGTGACCAAAATGGCCATTTTTACAGAGTTTTGCTTACTCAAAAGCTTTAATTTTGACCAATTTCAGGCACATAAATGACTTTAAACACACTTATTTTAGTTGAAAAAGTCATAATTCCCATCCAACAGTCATTTGGAGTCAAAAGATTAAATGTTAAAATTTCATCCATATTGACCATTTTGGGAACGTTCGACAGGTCCGGAGTCCTCGTTTTTTATCAGAAAATTGATTTTTGGGACTGTACCAAAAATGATTCAAAATGTCAAATGGATCGTGCCTCATGTTGAATAACCACTTTTTAACCCCTCAGAGTGACCAAAATTGCCATTTTTACAGAGTTTTTGCTGATTCAAAAGCTTTAATTTTGACCAATTTCAGGCACATAAATGACTTTAAACACACTTATTTTAGTTGAAAAAGTCATAATTCCCATCCAACAGTCATTTGGAGTCAAAAGATTAAATGTTAAAATTTCATCCATATTGACCATTTTGGGAACGTTCGACAGGTCCGGAGTCATCGTTTTTCATCAGAAAATGGATTTTTGGGACTGTACCAAAAATGATTCAAAATGTCAAATGGATCGTGCCTCATGTTGAATAACCACTTTTTAACCCCTCAGAGTGACCAAAATTGCCATTTTTACAGAGTTTTTGCTTATTCAAAAGCTTTAATTTTGACCAATTTCAGGCACATAAATGACTTTAAACACACTTATTTTAGTTGAAAAAGTCATAATTCACATCCAACAGTCATTTAGAGTCAAAAGATTAAATGTTAAAATTTCATCCATATTGACCATTTTGGAATCGTTCGACAGGTCCGGAGTCATCGTTTTTCATCAGAAAATGGATTTTTGGGACTGTACCAAAAATGATTCAAAATGTCAATTGGATCGTGCCTCATGTTGAATAACCACTTTTTAACCCCTCAGAGTGACCAAAATGGCAATTTTTACAGAGTTTTGCTTACTCAAAAGCTTTAATTTTGACCAATTTCAGGCGCATAAATGATTTTAAACACACTTATTTTAGTTGAAAAAGTCATAATTCACATCCAACAGTCATTTAGAGTCAAAAGATTAAATGTTAAAATTTCATCCATATTGACCATTTTGGAATCGTTCGACAGGTCCGGAGTCATCGTTTTTCATCAGAAAATGGATTTTTGGGACTGTACCAAAAATGATTCAAAATGTCAATTGGATCGTGCCTCATGTTGAATAACCACTTTTTAACCCCTCAGAGTGACCAAAATGGCCATTTTTACAGAGTTTTGCTTACTCAAAAGCTTTAATTTTGACCAATTTCAGGCACATAAATGACTTTAAACACACTTATTTTAGTTGAAAAAGTCATAATTCCCATCCAACAGTCATTTGGAGTCAAAAGATTAAATGTTATAAATTTCATCCATATTGACCATTTTGGGACCGTTCGACAGGTCCGGAGTCCTCGTTTTTCATCAGAAAATGGATTTTTGGGACTGTACCAAAAATGATTCAAAATGTCAAATGGATCGTGCCTCATGTTGAATAACCACTTTTTAACCCCTCAGAGTGACCAAAATTGCGATTTTTACAGAGTTTTTGCTTATTCAAAAGCTTTAATTTTGACCAATTTCAGGCACATAAATGACTTTAAACACACTTATTTTAGTTGAAAAAGTCATAATTCACATCCAACAGTCATTTGGAGTCAAAAGATTAAATGTTAAAATTTCATCCATATTGACCATTTTGGAAACGTTCGACAGGTCCGGAGTCATCGTTTTTCATCAGAAAATTGATTTTTGGGACTGTACCAAAAATGATTCAAAATGTCAAATGGATCGTGCCTCATGTTGAATAACCACTTTTTAACCCCTCAGAGTGACCAACATTGCCATTTTTACAGAGTTTTGCTTACTCAAAAGCTTCAATTTTGACCAATTTCAGGCACAGAAATGACTTTAAACACACTTATTTTAGTTGAAAAAGTCATAATTCACATCCAACAGTCATTTAGAGTCAAAAGATTAAATGTTAAAATTTCATCCATATTGACCATTTTGGGATTGTTCGACAGGTCCGGAGTCATCGTTTTTCATCAGAAAATTGATTTTTGGGACTGTACCAAAAATGATTCAAAATGTCAAATGGATCGTGCCTCATGTTGAATAACCACTTTTAACCCCTCAGAGTGACCAAAATGGCCATTTTTACAGAGTTTTGCTTACTCAAAAGCTTCAATTTTGACCAATTTCAGGCACATAAATGACTTTAAACACACTTGATTTAGCTGAAAAAGTCATAATTCACATCCAACAGTCATTTAGAGTCAAAAGATTAAATGTTAAAATTTCATCCATATTGACCATTTTGGAAACGTTCGACAGGTCCGGAGTCATCGTTTTTCATCAGAAAATGGATTTTTGGGACTGTACCAAAAATGATTCAAAATGTCAAATGGATCGTGCCTCATGTTGAATAACCACTTTTTAACCCCTCAGAGTGACCAAAATTGCCATTTTTACAGAGTTTTTGCTTATTCAAAAGCTTTAATTTTTACCAATTTCAGGCACATAAATGACTTTAAACACACTTATTTTAGTTGAAAAATTCACAATTCACATCCAACAGTCATTTAGAGTCAAAAGATTAAATGTTAAAATGTCATCCATATTGACCATTTTGGGAACGTTCGACAGGTCCGGAGTCATCGTTTTTCATCAGAAAATGGATTTTTGGGACTGTACCAAAAATGATTCAAAATGTCAAATGGATCGTGCCTCATGTTGAATAACCACTTTTTAACCCCTCAGAGTGACCAACATTGCCATTTTTACAGAGTTTCGCTTACTCAAAAGCTTCAATTTTGACCAATTTCAGGCACAGAAATGACTTTAAACACACTTATTTTAGTTGAAAAAGTCATAATTCCCATCCAACAGTCATTTGGAGTCAAAAGATTAAATGTTAAAATTTCATCCATATTGACCATTTTGGAATCGTTCGACAGGTCCGGAGTCATCGTTTTTCATCAGAAAATGGATTTTTGGGACTGTACCAAAAATGATTCAAAATGTCAATTGGATCGTGCCTCATGTTGAATAACCACTTTTTAACCCCTCAGAGTGACCAAAATGGCAATTTTTACAGAGTTTTGCTTACTCAAAAGCTTTAATTTTGACCAATTTCAGGCACATAAATGACTTTAAACACACTTATTTTAGTTGAAAAAGTTATAATTCCCATCCAACAGTCATTTGGAGTCAAAAGATTAAATGTTAAAATTTCATCCATATTGACCATTTTGGGACCGTTCGACAGGTCCGGAGTCCTCGTTTTTCATCAGAAAATGGATTTTTGGGACTGTACCAAAAATGATTCAAAATGTCAAATGGATCGTGCCTCATGTTGAATAACCACTTTTTAACCCCTCAGAGTGACCAAAATTGTGATTTTTACAGAGTTTTTGCTTATTCAAAAGCTTTAATTTTGACCAATTTCAGGCACATAAATGACTTTAAACACACTTATTTTAGTTGAAAAAGTCATAATTCACATCCAACAGTCATTTAGAGTCAAAAGATTAAATGTTAAAATTTCATCCATATTGACCATTTTGGGATTGTTCGACAGGTCCGGAGTCATCGTTTTTCATCAGAAAAGGGATTTTTGGGACTGTACCAAAAATGATTCAAAATATCAAATGGATCGTGCCTCATGTTGAATAACCACTTTTTAACCCCTCAGAGTGACCAAAATGGCCATTTTTACAGAGTTTTGCTTACTCAAAAGCTTCAATTTTGACCAATTTCAGGCACATAAATGACTTTAAACACACTTATTTTAGTTGAAAAAGTCATAATTCCCATCCAACAGTCATTTGGAGTCAAAAGATTAAATGTTAAAATTTCATCCATATTGACCATTTTGGAAACGTTCGACAGGTCCGGAGTCATCGTTTTTCATCAGAAAATGGATTTTTGGGACTGTACCAAAAATGATTCAAAATGTCAAATGGATCGTGCCTCATGTTGAATAACCACTTTTTAACCCCTCATAGTGACCAACATTGCCATTTTTACAGAGTTTCGCTTACTCAAAAGCTTCAATTTTGACCAATTTCAGGCACAGAAATGACTTTAAACACACTTATTTTAGTCGAAAAGGTCATAATTCACATCCAACAGTCATTTGGAGTCAAAAGATTAAATGTTAAAATTTCATCCATATTGACCATTTTGGGAACGTTCGACAGGTCCGGAGTCATCGTTTTTCATCAGAAAATGGATTTTTGGGACTGTACCAAAAATGATTCAAAATGTCAATTGGATCGTGCCTCATGTTGAATAACCACTTTTTAACCCCTCAGAGTGACCAAAATGGCCATTTTTACAGAGTTTTGCTTACTCAAAAGCTTCAATTTTGACCAATTTCAGGCACAGAAATGACTTTAAACACACTTGATTTAGCTGAAAAAGTCATAATTCACATCCAACAGTCATTTAGAGTCAAAAGATTAAATGTTAAAATTTCATCCATATTGACCATTTTGGAAATGTTCGACAGGTCCGGAGTCATCGTTTTTCATCAGAAAATGGATTTTTGGGACTGTACCAAAAATGATTCAAAATGTCAAATGGATCGTGCCTCATGTTGAATAACCACTTTTTAACCCCTCAGAGTGACCAAAATTGCCATTTTTACAGAGTTTTTGCTTATTCAAAAGCTTTAATTTTGACCAATTTCAGGCACATAAATGACTTTAAACACACTTATTGTAGTTGAAAAAGTCATAATTCACATCCAACAGTCATTTAGAGTCAAAAGATTAAATGTTAAAATTTCATCCATATTGACCATTTTGGAATCGTTCGACAGGTCCGGAGTCATCGTTTTTCATCAGAAAATGGATTTTTGGGACTGTACCAAAAATGATTCAAAATGTCAATTGGATCGTGCCTCATGTTGAATAACCACTTTTTAACCCCCTCAGAGTGACCAAAATGGCAATTTTTACAGAGTTTTGCTTACTCAAAAGCTTTAATTTTGACCAATTTCAGGCGCATAAATGATTTTAAACACATTTATTTTAGTTGAAAAAGTCATAATTCACATCCAACAGTCATTTAGAGTCAAAAGATTAAATGTTAAAATTTCATCCATATTGACCATTTTGGAATCGTTCGACAGGTCCGGAGTCATCGTTTTTCATCAGAAAAGGGATTTTTGGGACTGTACCAAAAATGATTCAAAATATCAAATGGATCGTGCCTCATGTTGAATAACCACTTTTTAACCCCTCAGAGTGACCAAAATGGCCATTTTTACAGAGTTTTGCTCACTCAAGAGCTTCAATTTTGACCAATTTCAGGCACGTAAATGACTTTAAACACACTTATTTTAGTTGAAAAAGTCATAATTCCCATCCAACAGTCATTTGGAGTCAAAAGATTAAATGTTAAAATTTCATCCATATTGACCATTTTGGAAACGTTCGACAGGTCCGGAGTCATCGTTTTTCATCAGAAAATTGATTTTTGGGACTGTACCAAAAATGATTCAAAATGTCAAATGGATCGTGCCTCATGTTGAATAACCACTTTTTAACCCCTCAGAGTGACCAAAATTGCCATTTTTACAGAGTTTTTGCTTATTCAAAAGCTTTAATTTTGACCAATTTCAGGCACATAAATGACTTTAAACACACTTATTTTAGTTGAAAAAGTCATAATTCACATCCAACAGTCATTTAGAGTCAAAAGATTAAATGTTAAAATTTCATCCATATTGACCATTTTGGGATTGTTCGACAGGTCCGGAGTCATCGTTTTTCATCAGAAAATGGATTTTTGGGACTGTACCAAAAATGATTAAAAATGTCAAATGGATCGTGCCTCATGTTGAATAACCACTTTTTAACCCCTCAGAGTGACCAAAATGGCCATTTTTACAGAGTTTTGCTTACTCAAAAGCTTCAATTTTGACCAATTTCAGGCACATAAATGACTTTAAACACACTTGATTTAGCTGAAAAAGTCATAATTCACATCCAACAGTCATTTAGAGTCAAAAGATTAAATGTTAAAATTTCATCCATATTGACCATTTTGGAAACGTTCGACAGGTCCGGAGTCATCGTTTTTCATCAGAAAATGGATTTTTTGGACTGTACCAAAAATGATTCAAAATGTCAAATGGATCGTGCCTCATGTTGAATAACCACTTTTTAACCCCTCAGAGTGACCAAAATTGCCATTTTTACAGAGTTTTTGCTTATTCAAAAGCTTTAATTTTGACCAATTTCAGGCACATAAATGACTTTAAACACACTTATTTTAGTTGAAAAAGTCACAATTCACATCCAACAGTCATTTAGAGTCAAAAGATTAAATGTTAAAATTTCATCCATATTGACCATTTTGGGAACGTTCGACAGGTCCGGAGTCATCGTTTTTCATCAGAAAATGGATTTTTGGGACTGTACCAAAAATGATTCAAAATGTCAAATGGATCGTGCCTCATGTTGAATAACCACTTTTTAACCCCTCAGAGTGACCAACATTGCCATTTTTACAGAGTTTCGCTTACTCAAAAGCTTCAATTTTGACCAATTTCAGGCACAGAAATGACTTTAAACACACTTATTTTAGTTGAAAAAGTCATAATTCCCATCCAACAGTCATTTGGAGTCAAAAGATTAAATGTTAAAATTTCATCCATATTGACCATTTTGGAATCGTTCGACAGGTCCGGAGTCATCGTTTTTCATCAGAAAATGGATTTTTGGGACTGTACCAAAAATGATTCAAAATGTCAATTGGATCGTGCCTCATGTTGAATAACCACTTTTTAACCCCTCAGAGTGACCAAAATTGCCATTTTTACAGAGTTTTTGCTTATTCAAAAGCTTTAATTTTGACCAATTTCAGGCACATAAATGACTTTAAACACACTTATTTTAGTTGAAAAAGTCATAATTCACATCCAACAGTCATTTAGAGTCAAAAGATTAAATGTTAAAATTTCATCCATATTGACCATTTTGGAATCGTTCGACAGGTCCGGAGTCATCGTTTTTCATCAGAAAATGGATTTTTGGGACTGTACCAAAAATGATTCAAAATGTCAATTGGATCGTGCCTCATGTTGAATAACCACTTTTTAACCCCCTCAGAGTGACCAAAATGGCAATTTTTACAGAGTTTTGCTTACTCAAAAGCTTTAATTTTGACCAATTTCAGGCGCATAAATGATTTTAAACACATTTATTTTAGTTGAAAAAGTCATAATTCACATCCAACAGTCATTTAGAGTCAAAAGATTAAATGTTAAAATTTCATCCATATTGACCATTTTGGAATCGTTCGACAGGTCCGGAGTCATCGTTTTTCATCAGAAAATGGATTTTTGGGACTGTACCAAAAATGATTCAAAATGTCAATTGGATCGTGCCTCATGTTGAATAACCACTTTTTAACCCCTCAGAGTGACCAAAATGGCAATTTTTACAGAGTTTTGCTTACTCAAAAGCTTTAATTTTGACCAATTTCAGGCACATAAATGACTTTAAACACACTTATTTTAGTTGAAAAAGTTATAATTCCCATCCAACAGTCATTTGGAGTCAAAAGATTAAATGTTAAAATTTCATCCATATTGACCATTTTGGGACCGTTCGACAGGTCCGGAGTCCTCGTTTTTCATCAGAAAATGGATTTTTGGGACTGTACCAAAAATGATTCAAAATGTCAAATGGATCGTGCCTCATGTTGAATAACCACTTTTTAACCCCTCAGAGTGACCAAAATTGTGATTTTTACAGAGTTTTTGCTTATTCAAAGCTTTAATTTTGACCAATTTCAGGCACATAAATGACTTTAAACACACTTATTTTAGTTGAAAAAGTCATAATTCACATCCAACAGTCATTTAGAGTCAAAAGATTAAATGTTAAAATTTCATCCATATTGACCATTTTGGGATTGTTCGACAGGTCCGGAGTCATCGTTTTTCATCAGAAAAGGGATTTTTGGGACTGTACCAAAAATGATTCAAAATATCAAATGGATCGTGCCTCATGTTGAATAACCACTTTTTAACCCCTCCAGAGTGACCAAAATGGCCATTTTTACAGAGTTTTGCTTACTCAAAAGCTTCAATTTTGACCAATTTCAGGCACATAAATGACTTTAAACACACTTATTTAGTTGAAAAAGTCATAATTCCCATCCAACAGTCATTTGGAGTCAAAAGATTAAATGTTAAAATTTCATCCATATTGACCATTTTGGAAACGTTCGACAGGTCCGGAGTCATCGTTTTTCATCAGAAAATTGATTTTTGGGACTGTACCAAAAATGATTCAAAATGTCAAATGGATCGTGCCTCATGTTGAATAACCAACTTTTTAACCCCTCAGAGTGACCAAAATTGCCATTTTTACAGAGTTTTTGCTTATTCAAAAGCTTTAATTTTGACCAATTTCAGGCACATAAATGACTTTAAACACACTTATTTTTAGTTGAAAAAGTCATAATTCACATCCAACAGTCATTTAGAGTCAAAAGATTAAATGTTAAAATTTCATCCATATTGACCATTTTGGGATTGTTCGACAGGTCCGGAGTCATCGTTTTTCATCAGAAAATGGATTTTTGGGACTGTACCAAAAATGATTCAAATGTCAAATGGATCGTGCCTCATGTTGAATAACCACTTTTTTAACCCCTCAGAGTGACCAAAATGGCCATTTTTACAGAGTTTTGCTTACTCAAAAGCTTCAATTTTGACCAATTCTCAGGCACAGAAATGACTTTAAACACACTTATTTTAGTTGAAAAAGTCATAATTCCCATCCAACAGTCATTTGGAGTCAAAAGATTAAATGTTAAAATTTCATCCATATTGACCATTTTGGAATCGTTCGACAGGTCCGGAGTCATCGTTTTTCATCAGAAAATGGATTTTTGGGACTGTACCAAAAATGATTCAAAATGTCAATTGGATCGTGCCTCATGTTGAATAAACACTTTTTAACCCTCAGAGTGACCAAAATGGCCATTTTTACAGAGTTTGCTTACTCTAAAGCTTTAATTTTGACCAATTTCAGGCACATAAATGACTTTAAACACACTTATTTTAGTTGAAAAAGTCATAATTCCCATCCAACAGTCATTTGGAGTCAAAAGATTAAATGTTAAAATTTCATCCATATTGACCATTTTGGGAACGTTCGACAGGTCCGGAGTCCTCGTTTTTCATCAGAAAATGGATTTTTGGGACTGTACCAAAAATGATTCAAAAATGTCAAATGGATCGTGCCTCATGTTGAATAACCACTTTTTAACCCCTCAGAGTGACCAAAATCGCCAATTTTTACAGAGTTTTTGCTTATTCAAAAGCTTTAATTTTGACCAATTTCAGGCACATAAATGACTTTAAACACACTTATTTTAGTTGAAAAAGTCACAATTCACATCCAACAGTCATTTAGAGTCAAAAGATTAAATGTTAAAATTTCATCCATATTGACCATTTTGGGAACGTTCGACAGGTCCGGAGTCATCGTTTTTCATCAGAAAATGGATTTTTGGGACTGTACCAAAAATGATTCAAAATGTCAAATGGATCGTGCCTCATGTTGAATAACCACTTTTTAACCCCTCAGAGTGACCAACATTGCCATTTTTACAGAGTTTCGCTTACTCAAAAGCTTCAATTTTGACCAATTTCAGGCACAGAAATGACTTTAAACACACTTATTTTAGTTGAAAAAGTCATAATTCCCATCCAACAGTCATTTGGAGTCAAAAAGATTAAATGTTAAAATGTCATCCATAGTGACCATTTTGGAATCGTTCGACAGGTCCGGAGTCATCGTTTTTCATCAGGAAAATGGATTTTTGGGACTGTACCAAAAATGATTCAAAATGTCAATTGGGATCGTGCCTCATGTTGAATAACCACTTTTTAACCCCTCAGAGTGACCAAAATGGCCATTTTTACAGAGTTTTGCTTACTCAAAAGCTTTAATTTTGACCAATTTCAGGCACATAAATGACTTTAAACACACTTATTTTAGTTGAAAAAGTCATAATTCCCATCCAACAGTCATTTGGAGTCAAAAGATTAAATGTTAAAATTTCATCCATATTGACCATTTTGGGAACGTTCGACAGGTCCGGAGTCCTCGTTTTTTATCAGAAAATTGATTTTTGGGACTGTACCAAAAATGATTCAAAATGTCAAATGGATCGTGCCTCATGTTGAATAACCACTTTTTAACCCCTCAGAGTGACCAAAATTGCCATTTTTACAGAGTTTTTGCTGATTCAAAAGCTTTAATTTTGACCAATTTCAGGCACATAAATGACTTTAAACACACTTATTTTAGTTGAAAAAGTCATAATTCCCATCCAACAGTCATTTGGAGTCAAAAGATTAAATGTTAAAATTTCATCCATATTGACCATTTTGGGAACGTTCGGACAGGTCCGGAGTCATCGTTTTTCATCAGAAAATGGATTTTTGGGACTGTACCAAAAATGATTCAAAATGTCAAATGGATCGTGCCTCATGTTGAATAACCACTTTTTAACCCCTCAGAGTGACCAAAATCTGCCATTTTTACAGAGTTTTTGCTTATTCAAAAGCTTTAATTTTGACCAATTTCAGGCACCATAAATGACTTTAAACACACTTATTTTAGTTGAAAAAGTCATAATTCACATCCAACAGTCATTTAGAGTCAAAAGATTAAATGTTAAAATTTCATCCATATTGACCATTTTGGAATCGTTCGACAGGTCCGGAGTCATCGTTTTTCATCAGAAAATGGATTTTTGGGACTGTACCAAAAATGATTCAAAATGTCAATTGGATCGTGCCTCATGTTGAATAACCACTTTTTAACCCCTCAGAGTGACCAAAATGGCAATTTTTACAGAGTTTTGCTTACTCAAAAAGCTTTAATTTTGACCAATTTCAGGCGCATAAATGATTTTAAACACACTTATTTTAGTTGAAAAGTCATAATTCACATCCAACAGTCATTTAGAGTCAAAAGATTAAATGTTAAAATTTCATCCATATTGACCATTTTGGAATCGTTCGACAGGTCCGGAGTCATCGTTTTTCATCAGAAAATGGATTTTTGGGACTGTACCAAAAATGATTCAAAATGTCAATTGGATCGTGCCTCATGTTGAATAACCACTTTTTAACCCCTCAGAGTGACCAAAATGGCCATTTTTACAGAGTTTTGCTTACTCAAAAGCTTTAATTTTGACCAATTTCAGGCACATAAATGACTTTAAACACACCTTTATTTTAGTTGAAAAAGTCATAATTCCCATCCAACAGTCATTTGGAGTCAAAAGATTAAATGTTATAAATTTCATCCATATTGACCATTTTGGGACCGTTCGACAGGTCCGGAGTCCTCGTTTTTCATCAGAAAATGGATTTTTGGGACTGTACCAAAAATGATTCAAAATGTCAAATGGATCGTGCCTCATGTTGAATAACCACTTTTTAACCCCTCAGAGTGACCAAAATTGCGATTTTTACACAGTTTTTGCTTATTCAAAAGCTTTAATTTTGACCACTTTCAGGCACATAAATGTCTTTAAACACACTTATTTTAGTTGAAAAAGTCATAATTCACATCCAACAGTCATTTGGAGTCAAAAGATTAAATGTTAAAATTTCATCCATATTGACCATTTTGGAAACGTTCGACAGGTCCGGAGTCATCGTTTTTCATCAGAAAATTGATTTTTTGGGACTGTACCAAAAATGAATTCAAAATGCAAATGGATCGTGCCTCATGTTGAATAACCACTTTTTAACCCTCAGAGTGACCAACATTGCCATTTTTACAGAGTTTTGCTTACTCAAAAGCTTCAATTTTGACCAATTTCAGGCACAGAAATGACTTTAAACACACTTATTTTAGTTGAAAAAGTCATAATTCACATCCAACAGTCATTTAGAGTCAAAAGATTAAATGTTAAAATTTCATCCATATTGACCATTTTGGGATTGTTCGACAGGTCCGGAGTCATCGTTTTTCATCAGAAAATTGATTTTTGGGACTGTACCAAAAATGATTCAAAATGTCAAATGGATCGTGCCTCATGTTGAATAACCACTTTAACCCCTCAGAGTGACCAAAATGGCCATTTTTACAGAGTTTTGCTTACTCAAAAGCTTCAATTTTGACCAATTTCAGGCACATAAATGACTTTAAACACACTTGATTTAGCTGAAAAAGTCATAATTCACATCCAACAGTCATTTAGAGTCAAAAGATTAAATGTTAAAATTTCATCCATATGGACCATTTTGGAAA